>NC_057803.1:731119379-731490267 GCF_018294505.1 Triticum aestivum | reverse complement strand
GTAAAATACCAGCAAACGAAAAAGAATTAAAATGGAAACACAAAATTAAATGAAAAAGAAATCATAAAACTAAAAAAAACCCAAACCTTATAATACCGGTTGGTCTTACCAACCGATACTAAAGGGCTCCAGGCCCCCGGAGCTGGCTCGTGCCACTTGGTTGCCCTTTAGCACCGGTTCGTGCTGAACCGGTACTAAAGGGGGGGGGGGCCTTTAGTGACCACAATTTAGTGCCGGTTATGTAACCGGCACTACAGGGCCTTATGAACCGGTGCTATTGCCCGGTTCTGCACTAGTGTACCGTGGGTCTTCCCCGCGGGTGGAGCTTATGCGTCATACTCCATGACCTTTCATGAGTTTACTAGAGAGAACCCTACTCTCATAGATTGCGACGCTTAACAATCAGACTCATATAGGTGCGTTCTTCAAAAGATGTTCTGCAGGACAACATCTCTGCTTCAAAGAGCCACTCAGAACACATTAAGATATACATCAACCTGCCATCCAGATTAGGAGAGTATTGCATCTTCATGGAGTGGTATTTTTAACAGTAAGGATACTCTCCTCCGAGTTGACCAACAACTTATCTTCCACATCTAATTCACGGGATCTGCGATCACAAAGAATAGGTTACCACTGTGAACAACTCATATTGTGGGTCTCATACCCATCTCCCTCGATGCATTATCTATCACATTACGTGATAGACCCTTAGTAAAAGGATCTGCCAGATTTTTAGACGTTTGGATATAATCCAATGCAATAACTCCGGAGTTTCTCATTTTTCTGACAGACTTTAACCTTCTCTGAACGTGTCTTGATGACTTCATGTTATCCTTAGAGCTGTTCACTTTCGTGATCATAGTTTGATTGTCACAGTTCATAAGGATACCCGGTACAGGTTTCTCAACTACCAGCAAGTCATTCAAGAGTCGGCGAAGCCAATCTGCTTTGATCGTAGCTGTATCTAGTGCTGTGAGTTCTGCTTCCATTGTTGACCTCGTTAAGATGGTCTGCTTGCAAGACTTCCAAGAAACAGCGCCACCTCCATGAGTGAATACATATCCGCTCGTGGCCTTTATCTCATCAACATCTGAGATCCAGTTTGAGTCACTATACCCTTCAAGCACCTTTGGGTGCCCAGTGTAGTGAATTCCATAATTCGCAGTGCCTTTCAAATAATGCAAAACTCTCTCTAGAGCTTTCCAATGCACATCTCCTGGTTTTGAGACAAACCGACTCAGTTTGCTAACAGCAAAAGAGATGTCAGGTCTTGTAGCACTGGCTAAGTACATAAGCGAGCCAATAATCTAAGAATACTTCAATTGATCTCTAGCAATTCTTTGATTCTTTCGAAGTAACACACTAGCATCATATGGTGTTGGAGAGGGCTTGCAGTCACTATAGCCAAAGCGACTCAAGATCTTTTCCACATAGTGAGATTGAAGCAATGTAATCCCACCATCATCATCTCTCAACAACTTGATGTTCAGAATGACATCAGCCACTCCTAAATCCTTCATCTCAAAACAGCGAGATAGGAAATCCTTGACCTCCTTAATAACATTCAGATTTGTTCCGAAAATCAGTATGTCATCAACATACAAGCAAAGCATAACTCCCTCGCCCCCACCATGGCGATAGTACACACATTTGTCAGCTTCGTTCACAACAAAGCCTGCAGCTGTTAAAGTTCTTTCAAACTTCTCATGCCACTGTTTGGGTGCTTGCTTGAGTCCATACAAAGACTTCAGCAACTTGCACACTTTCCCTTCCTGACCATCTATTACAAACCCATCTGGTTGTTCCATATAAATTTCCTCATCCAACTCTCCATTTAGGAAAGCAGTCTTAACATCCATTTGATGAACGAGAAGACCATGTGAGGCAGCTAGTGAAAGTAGAACTCGAATAGTGGTCAGTCGAGCCACAGGTGAGTAAGTATCAAAGAAGTCTTCACCTTCCTTTTGGGTATAACCCTTAGCCACGAGCCGAGCCTTGTACTTTTCAATAGTACCATCAGGCCTAAGCTTCTTCTTGAATACCCATTTGCATCCTATAGGTTTGCACCCATAAGGACGATCAGTTATCTCCCAAGTTTCATTCGCCAAGATGGAATCCATCTCGCTACGAACCGCTTCCTTCCAGTAGTCAGCATCTTCAGATGCATAGGCCTCTGAAATAGAACTGGGAGTGTCATCTATGAGATACACAAGAAAATCATCACCAAAGGACTTTGCAGTCCTCTGTCTCTTGCTCCTAGTAGGAACTTCATTGTTCTCCTCCACAGGACTTTCAAAGTGTTCCATCGAAATGGCAGGTTCGGTAATTGTAACTGGTTCCTGATTCGATGAACTAGGCATCTCCTGATTAGATGAGGTAGCCATATCCTTCATGGGAAAGATATCTTCAAAGAAAGTCGCATCATTCGACTCCATGATCGTACCGACATGCATGTCAGGTACCTCAGATTTTACAACCAAGAATCTATAGCCAATGCTATGAAAAGCATATCCCAGGAAAACACAATCCACAGTCTTTGGTCCAAGCTTCCGCTTCTTTGGAATTGGCACATTGACTTTCGCCAAACAACCCCATGTTCGCAGATAAGAGAGTTTAACCTTTTCTTCTCCCATTCCTCGAATGGAGTTATCTCTTTGTTCTTTGTGGGGACTCGGTTTAGGACATGACATGCTGTCAATATCGCCTCCCCCCACCATGCCTTGGAGAGACCCGATGTGTCTAACATGGCGTTAACCAAATCAGTTAGAGTACGGTTCTTTCTTTCGGCCACCCCATTTGACTGAGGTGAGTAGGGAGGCGTCCTCTCATGGATTATACCATGTTCCGCACAAAAAGCATCAAATTCATTGGAAAAATACTCTCCACCACGGTCGGACCTAAGCCTCTTGATTTTTCGATCAAGTTGGTTTTCCACTTCAGCTTTATAGATCTTGAAAAAGTTCAAAGCCTCATCCTTAGATTTCAGAAGATACACACGGCAGTATCTAGTGGAGTCGTCAATTAACGTCATGAAATATTTCTTTCCACCTTTTGTCAAAACACCATTCATTTCACATAGATCTGAATGTATGAGTTCTAGTGGTGCAAGATTTCTCGTTTCCGCAGTCACGTGAGACTTACGAGGTTGCTTAGCTTGCACACACACTTGACACTTAGATCCCTTGACAGTGGTGAAACTAGGGATTAAGTTCAACTTCGCTAGTCGCGACATGCAACCAAAGTTAACATGACAAAGACGTGAATGCCACACATTTGATTCACTATTGTTGCAAATATGATTAACAACTTTATTGCAAACGTCTGATAAGGATAAACGAAACAGGCCTCCTGACTCATAGCCTTTACCAACAAAGGTTCCATACTTGGATATTACAAATTTATTCGACTCAAAGACAAGCTTATAGCCATCTCTACACAGAAGAGATCCGCTAACAAGATTTTTATTGACGGAGGGGACATAATGCACGTTCTTCAGCCGCACGATCTTCCCCGAAGTAAACTTCAGATCGACCGTGCCAACACCACGAACAGAAGCACTTGAACCGTTGCCCATCAGCACGGTTGAAGTCCCTGCGGTCTGATAAGACGAAAACATGGAAATATCACCGCATACATGCACATTAGCACCCGTGTCAATCAACCAATCAGGAGAATGACATACTGAAAGAATAGTGGGAAATATACCATACCCAGCATCCTTCATGTCAGTGTCTCCAATGACAACATTAGCGGTCTTGCCGCCTTTCCCAGGATGACGCTTGTCATAGCGATTAGGGCAACTAGGAGCCCAATGATCAGGATCTCCACACACATGACAAGCACCTTTCTTCTTGCCATTCTTCTTCTTGAAGTTCGTGTGTTGCACAGCCTTGTTCTTCCCATCAAACTTTGCTTTACCATCAAACTTGCCCTTGTTCTTGAACTTGTGGGGCTGGAAGTTCTGCTTCTGTACCAGATTGGCACTAGATCCTCCCTCAATACCTCGAGCACGTGTGTCCTTTGCTCTCGCCTTTTCTTCCACATCAAGAGTACCAATGAGATCCGGAACGGAAAACTCCTGTCTCTTATGCTTCAGTAAGGTAGCAAAGTTCCTCCATGAAGGAGGAAGCTTAGTGATGATACCCCCGGCAACAAACTTGTCCGGTAGCATGCAATTGAAGTGCTCAAGTTCTCTAGCAAATGACTGTATCTCATGAGCCTGCTCAACCACGGAGCGCTCTTCAGTCATCCTGTAATCATAGAATTGCTCCATGATGTACAGCTCAGTGCCGGCATCCGAGACCCCAAACTTGGCCTCGAGTGCGTCCCACATATCTTTTCCATTATCAATTGACGCATAAGCATCAACTATGTTCTCTCCAAGAACACTCAAGAGCGCAGCCTTAAACAAGGTATCCATTTTCTGAAAAGCTTGTGCCTGTTGGGCATCTTGCTCTCCTTCAGGTTTGCCAAGAGTGGCGTCATAGCAACTCATGGTTTGAAACCATAAGACTGCTCTCACGCGCCACCTCTTATAGTGGATACCCTCAAACATAGGAGGTCTCATGGAAGCAGCAAAACCACTTGGGGTAAATTGCCTATAATAAGGTTTTTGGATTGTTGGAAATATGAGCAATTTACCGAGTGATTTTATTAACAGAAATACTAGATAAAGCATGACTAGTGTAGCAGTGATAAAACAAGCCATGCGATTTGACAAAGAGAAGGTAAACAACATCTTCATATATGAACCGTAACTAAACATATCTTGAGCGGACAGTATAGCAAGGAGCATATATGAAATAGAGTCTAACATATCCAGGGCAAACACTAAAACAAGGAACTGTGGCAGAACCTCTAATAGAAAGGGGACGAACACGTACGAGGCAGCAGCAGCAGGAGCGCTGGACTTGGGGTCGATGTCCTCGCCAGCCATGTCGTCGAGGAGGTCGTGGACGTCGGGGAAGTAGTCATCGGAGTCCAGGGCTTCCGTGATGAAGAAGTCAGTAGTCGCGCAGAGCGCTCCCCAAAAAGCTTATCACCCTTCTCCCGTACAGGACTCAAAGAGTGCGGTTTCGGAGGCCTACTGTCCCGACCTGCGGTGCACGCCGCAAGCCGGGATGGAGAAGATCGTAGCAGCAGCGCAGTGCTCAGGAACCGGTGGCGAGAGGAAGAAGTAGTTCTGGTGCGTCTTGCTGAGAGGAGCGACCTCCCTTTTATAGGCGCAAGAGAAGGAGGCGAGAGGGCAGCGCCGGGAGCTGAAGGGACCGAGGGAGATGAAACGAACAGACATCATCCGAAGGGTGCAGCGTTCGCATTTAATCTCCACTACAGCAAAAACTTTCCATCTCCCGAGTGACCTTTCGTATACCCGTAGTGCGTGGCAAAAATTTAGACATCGGCTCGGCTCATTCCCGCAACCCGCGTCGCGTCATGACGAGGCGTGGCGTGGCGTGGCGTGGCGTGGCGAGGTGAGCGGCGTAGGAGGAGCACGCGTGGATATCCCTCTTGTTCTCATGCTCATACAAGTGGGGAAGGAGCCTCCCTTATAAAGAGGTCCAACTCCCTCTAAACTAGCAAGGTGGGACTAAACTTTAGTTCCACCTCTTGCCTTGCACGAATGGGCTGCGTGGGCCTCTAGGATTTATAGGAATTTCTGAAACTACTATTGGAGAGGGCCCAAAATAGACAAAATTCCAGCAATCCCCCACCAGATCCCAGAGGCACACAAAATTTGCCTTTGGTTCCAAAACACTGTTTTATATACCGATACTGCAGTGGAGACTGTTAAGTTGAACTTCCACCTAGAACTCTATGCTACACTAGTAAGCAACTTGAACAGTGGACTGGGCCTTGAACTGCAAGTTTTCTGCGAATCTAGCTTCACATAAAGCCTTGACCGATACGTGGCTACCGTGGGTCTTCCCCGCGGGTGGAGCTTATGCGTCATACTCCGATGACCTTTCATGAGTTTACTAGAGAGAACCCTACTCTCATAGATTGCGACGTTTAACAATCAGACTCATATAGGTGTGTTCTTCAAAAGATGTTCTGCAGGACAACATCTCTGCTTCAAAGAGCCACTTAGAACACATTAAGATATACATCAACCTGCCATGCAGATTAGGAGAGTATTGCATCTTCATGGAGTGGTATTTTAACAGTAAGGATACTCTCCTCTCAGTTGACCAACAGCTTGTCTTCCACATCTAATTCACGGGATCTCCGATCACAAAGAATAGGTTACCACTGTGAACAACTCATATTGTGGGTCTCATACCCATCTCCCTCGATGCATTATCTATCACATTACGTGATAGACCCTTAGTAAAAGGATCTGCCAGATTTTTAGACGTTTGGATATAATCCAATGCAATAACTCCGGAGTTTCTCATTTTTCTGACAGACTTTAACCTTCTCTGAACGTGTCTTGATGACTTCATGTTATCCTTAGAGCTGTTCACTTTCGTGATCACAGTTTGATTGTCACAGTTCATAAGGATACCCGGTACAGGTTTCTCAACTACCGGCAAGTCATTCAAGAGCCGGCGAAGCCAATCTGCTTCGACCGTAGCTGTATCTAGTGCTGTGAGTTCTGCTTCCATTGTTGACCTCGTTAAGATGGTCTGCTTGCAAGACTTCCAAGAAACAGCGCCACCTCCATGAGTGAATACATAACCGCTCGTGGCCTTTATCTCATCAGCATCTGAGATCCAGTTTGAGTCACTATACCCTTCAAGCACCTTTGGGTGCCCAGTGTAGTGAATTCCATAATTCGCAGTGCCTTTCAAATAACGCAAAACTCTCTCTAGAGCTTTCCAATGCACATCTCCTGGTTTTGAAACAAACCGACTCAGTTTGCTAACAGCAAAAGAGATGTCAGGTCTTGTAGCACTGGCTAAGTACATAAGCGAGCCAATAATCTGTGAATATTTCAATTGGTCTCTAGCAATTCTTCGATTCTTTCGAAGCAGCACGCTAGCATCATATGGTGTTGGAGAGGGCTTGCAGTCACTATAGCCAAAGCGACTCAAGATCTTTTCCACATAGTGAGATTGAAGCAATGTAATCCCACCATCATCATCTCTCAACAACTTGATGTTCAGAATGACATCAGCCACTCCTAAATCCTTCATCTCAAAACAGCGAGATAGGAAATCCTTGACCTCCTTAATAACATTCAGATTTGTTCCGAAAATCAGTATGTCATCAACATACAAGCAAAGCATAACTCCCTCGCCCCCACCATGGCGATAGTACACACATTTGTCAGCTTCGTTCACAACAAAGCCTGCAGCTGTTAAAGTTCTTTCGAACTTCTCATGCCACTGTTTGGGTGCTTGCTTGAGTCCATACAAAGACTTCAGCAACTTGCACACTTTCCCTTCCTGACCATCTATTACAAACCCATCTGGTTGTTCCATATAAATTTCCTCATCCAACTCTCCATTTAGGAAAGCAGTCTTAACATCCATTTGATGAACGAGAAGACCATGTGAGGCAGCTAGTGAAAGTAGAACTCGAATAGTGGTCAGTCGAGCCACAGGTGAGTAAGTATCAAAGAAGTCTTCACCTTCCTTTTGGGTATAACCCTTAGCCACGAGCCGAGCCTTGTACTTTTCAATAGTACCATCAGGCCTAAGCTTCTTCTTGAATACCCATTTGCATCCTATAGGTTTGCACCCATAAGGACGATCAGTTATCTCCCAGGTTTCATTCGCCAAGATGGAATCCATCTCGCTACGAACCGCTTCCTTCCAGTAGTCAGCATCTTCAGATGCATAGGCCTCCGAAATAGAACTGGGAGTGTCATCTATGAGATACACAAGAAAATCATCACCAAAAGACTTTGCAGTCCTCTGTCTCTTGCTCCTAGTAGGAACTTCATTGTTCTCCTCCACAGGACTTTCAAAGTGTTCCATCGAAATGGCAGGTTCAGTAATTGTAACTGGTTCCTGATTCGATGAACTAGGCATCTCCTGATTAGATGAGGTAGCCATATCCTTCATGGGAAAGATATCTTCAAAGAAAGTCGCATCATTCGACTCCATGATCGTACCGACATGCATGTCAGGTACCTCAGATTTTACAACCAAGAATCTATAGCCAATGCTATGAAAAGCATATCCCAGGAAAACACAATCCACAGTTTTTGGTCCCAGCTTCCGCTTCTTTGGAATTGGCACATTGACTTTCGCCAAACAACCCCAGGTTCGCAGATAAGAGAGCTTTAACCTTTTCTTCTCCCATTCCTCGAATGGAGTTATCTCTTTGTTCTTTGTGGGAACTCGGTTTAGGACATGACATGCAGTCAATATCGCCTCCCCCCACCATGCCTTGGAGAGACCCGATGTGTCTAACATGGCGTTAACCAAATCAGTTAGAGTACGGTTCTTTCTTTCGGCCACCCCATTTGACTGAGGTGAGTAGGGAGGCGTCCTCTCATGGATTATACCATGTTCCGCACAAAAAGCATCAAATTCATTGGAAAAATACTCTCCACCACGGTCGGACCTAAGCCTCTTGATTTTTCGATCAAGTTGGTTTTCCACTTCAGCTTTATAGATCTTGAAAAAGTTCAAAGCCTCATCCTTAGATTTCAGAAGATACACACGGCAGTATCTAGTGGAGTCGTCAATTAACGTCATGAAATATTTCTTTCCACCTTTTGTCAAAACACCATTCATTTCACATAGATCTGAATGTATAAGTTCTAGTGGTGCAAGATTTCTCGTCTCCGCAGTCACGTGAGACTTACGAGGTTGCTTAGCTTGCACACACACTTGACACTTAGATCCCTTGACAGTGGTGAAACTAGGGATTAAGTTCAACTTCGCTAGTCGCGACATGCAACCAAAGTTAACATGACAAAGACGTGAATGCCACACATTTGATTCACTATTGTTGCAAATATGATTAACAACTTTATTGCAAACGTCTGATAAGGATAAACGAAACAGGCCTCCTGACTCATAGCCTTTACCAACAAAGGTTCCATACTTGGATATTACAAATTTATTCGACTCAAAGACAAGCTTATAGCCATCTCTACACAGAAGAGATCCGCTAACAAGATTTTTATTGACGGAGGGGACATAATGCACGTTCTTCAGCCGCACGATCTTCCCCGAAGTAAACTTCAGATCGACCGTGCCAACACCACGAACAGAAGCACTTGAACCGTTGCCCATCAGCACGGTTGAAGTCCCTGCGGTCTGATAAGACGAAAACATGGAAATATCACCGCATACATGCACATTAGCACCCGTGTCAATCAACCAATCAGGAGAATGACATACTGAAAGAATAGTGGGAAATATACCATACCCAGCATCCTTCATGTCAGTGTCTCCAATGACAACATTAGCGGTCTTGCCGCCTTTCCCAGGATGACGCTTGTCATAGCGATTAGGGCAACTAGGAGCCCAATGATCAGGATCTCCACACACATGACAAGCACCTTTCTTCTTGCCATTCTTCTTCTTGAAGTTCGTGTGTTGCACAACCTTGTTCTTCCCATCAAACTTTGCTTTACCATCAAACTTGCCCTTGTTCTTGAACTTGTGGGGCTGGAAGTTCTGCTTCTGTACCACATTGGCACTAGATCCTCCCTCAATACCTCGAGCACGTGTGTCCTTTGCTCTCGCCTTTTCTTCAACATCAAGAGTACCAATGAGATCCGAAACGGAAAACTCCTGTCTCTTAT
Organism: Triticum aestivum; assembly: GCF_018294505.1. Taxonomy (NCBI): domain Eukaryota; kingdom Viridiplantae; phylum Streptophyta; class Magnoliopsida; order Poales; family Poaceae; genus Triticum; species Triticum aestivum. The sequence continues at coordinate 731,480,558 of NC_057803.1, read as the reverse complement.
GCTTCAGTAAGGTAGCAAAGTTCCTCCATGAAGGAGGAAGCTTAGTGATGATACCCCCGTCAACAAACTTGTCCGGTAGCATGCAATTGAAGTGCTCAAGTTCTCTAGCAAATGACTGTATCTCATGAGCCTGCTCAACCACGGAGCGCTCTTCAGTCATCCTGTAATCATAGAATTGCTCCATGATGTACAACTCAGTGCCGGCATCCGAGACCCCAAACTTGGCCTCGAGTGCGTCCCACATATCTTTTCCATTATCAATTGACACATGAGCATCAACTATGTTCTCTCCAAGAACACTCAAGAGCGCAGCCTTAAACAAGGTATCCATTTTCTGAAAAGCTTGTGCCTGTTGGGCATCTTGCTCTCCTTCAGGTTTGCCAAGAGTGACGTCATAGCAACTCATGGTTTGAAACCATAAGACTGCTCTCACGCGCCACCTCTTATAGTGGATACCCTCAAACATAGGAGGTCTGATGGAAGCAGCAAAACCACTTGGGGTAAATTGCCTATAGTAAGGTTTTTGGATTGTTGGAAATATGAGCAATTTACCGAGTGATTTTATTAACAGAAATACTAGATAAAGCATGAGTAGTGTAGCAGTGATAAAACAGGCCATGCGATTTGACAAAGGGAAGGTAAACAACATCTTCATATATGAACCGTAACTAAACATATCTTGAGCGGACAGTATAGCAAGGAGCATATATGAAATAGAGTCTAACATATCCAGGGCAAACACTAAAACAAGGAACTGTAGCAGAACCTCTAATAGAAAGGGGACGAACACGTACGAGGCAGCATCAGCAGGAGCGCTGGACTTGGGGTCGATGTCCTCGCCAGCCATGTCGTCGAGGAGGTCGTGGACGTCAGGGAAGAAGTCGTCGTCGGGGAAGTAGTCGTCGGAGTCCGGGGCTTCCATGATGAAGAAGTTAGTAGTCGCGCAGAGCGCTCCCCAAAAACCTTATCACCCTTCTCCCGTACAGGACTCAAAGAGTGCGGTTTCGGAGGCCTACTGTCCCGACCTGCGGTGCACGCCGCAAGCCGGGATGGAGAAGATCGTAGCAGCAGCGCAGTGCTCAGGAACCGGTGGCGAGAGGAAGAAGTAGTTCTGGTGCGTCTTGCTGAGAGGAGCGACCTCCCTTTCATAGGCGCAAGAGAAGGAGGCGAGAGGGCAGCGCCGGGAGCTGAAGGGACCGAGGGAGATGAAACGAACAGACAGCAGCCGAAGGGTGCAGCGTTCGCATTTAATCTCCACTACAGTAAAAACTTTCCACCTCCCGAGTGACCTTTCGTATACCCGTAGTGCGTGGCAAAAATTTAGACATCGGCTCATTCCTGCAACCCACGGCGCGGCGCCGGCGCGTCGGGGCGGGGCGAGCGGCGGAGGAGGAGCGCGCGTGGATATCCCTCTTGTTCTCATGCTCATACAAGTGGGGAAGGAGTCTCCCTTATAAAGAGGTCCAACTCCCTCTAAACTAGCAAGGTGGGACTAAACTTTAGTTCCACGTCTTGCCTTGCACGAATGAGCTGCGTGGGCCTCTAGGATTTATAGGAATTTCTGAAACTGCTATTGGAGAGGGCCCAAAATAGACAAAATTCCAGCAAAAGAAAGTGAGGTGAAGCTGTGAAGCTGCAGAGGACATGGCGTGGATGTATATAGATGGACAAGGCAGTGAAAGTGGTAAGCGGGGAGATTGGTCGGAGCACATTAGAGCATCTACAGCCGGATCCCTCAAACCCGCCTACGTCCCTGTAGCCCGCCCGGTCACTGACTGGTCATAATTTTTTGATCAAGACAGCCTCCTTAAACGGGCCTCAAACGCATGGGCTGATCGGCTTCAAATATGGGGCGGATATGGCGCGTCCGGGCGTGCCCGCCACGTTCGACCCGACAGACCGACCCCACCCCAAATCTTTTATATAATACCTAAATAGTTCTCTTGACATGCAGCCTCTCCACCTCAGCAGCCTTGCCACATCAGCAATTTCTCTTATTTATCTTCATGCAACTCTCCACGTCAGCATTTCTTTCACAAAAATCGTGTGATTTTGACTCTGGTAACCGAAAGGGCCTTATAACTGATAAAGAGAAGCCCAACAGAAGCCCATCAGTCAATATCTTCGCATCTCTTACTCTTCCACGCATGTAGTTTATTGCAGCAGACCGGGCGGCGCGACGCCGTTTGTCACCACCGGCACCCAAGCACCACCGGGCAGTGTCCCACAACCCGCAGCAGATCCGGTGCAGGACTGCCACCGGCTCCGGCTGAAAAGCATTGAGCTTCTCTGGTTGTCATCAGGAACGCAACCCACCGCTCTCCATGCATGGATCAAGGTGCATCGGCCAGATCCGCCATCGAGACTCGAGAGGACGACCTCCAACACCGCCCCGCTACCCTGCGACCTTGACACGGCCAATCCCGGCCACCTCGACGATTCCGCCTCATCAAGGACGGCCTACACAACCGCCCTACTACACAAAAGCAATGCCGCCGCCGCCTCTCGGCGACTTCCCCTGCCCATGGGAACATAGCTACGGGAGGATGAGGCAAGCCCCGGCGCATCAATTGCAGAGAGCATCGTGACGCAGGTGAGCTCACTCCAGCAGCCTTTTATGGTGCCAATTTGGCATGGTTTGTATGGTGCTTTCTTAGAAAATATGTCCGGCGGCGCCATGCGGGTTCCCCTCTGACCTCGGTGCATGCCCACGCCATTAATCCGTTCTTGGCCCCGCCCTCCAAGATCCGTTGCTCCTGTTATCGATCCATCTCCTGGATGGCTTCCCGAGTCCCCTAGAATTGGTGTTTTGCGATCTATCTATGTACTGATTTGTATCTTTCTGATGCTCAGGTACTACTGTTGCCAGTGAGGGATGCAAGAATCTGAGTTATTTGCCAATACTGTAAAAGGAAGAGTTCTACAACAGAAAGAAGGAAGGATTATATTTTCTTCTCCATTGTCCGTGAGGGCACAATTTGGTAACTGCTGTTGCCAGTGAGGGATGCACAATCTGGAATGAGTGCTTAACCCAAAAGTCATCATCTAAAGGTCTTACTATTTTCATGTTAAATGCTTTTTTGTTGACATGTGTTCCTCCCCTTTTATCTGATTGCATAGGAAAACAATCCCGAGTAAAATTTGTCTCCTTCACTTCTTGCCCTTGGTGCTTGGGATGAGATGGTACATCGATTGTTGGTATATTTTGGTATGCTCATCACATTCAGTTCCTTTTTGCATGAATTTGAACACACAGGGACGATGCAAGATGACTAAGAATAGAAAACTGCATTTGGTTCAGAACTCCAAACTACATTAGGTGTTTCCATGTAGTTGTTTTGTGGCATTATTGATTAACTGCCACAGTTTTTTCAGATTTTTATGCCTTTTGTAGGTGTAAATGTAATAGACTGATAATTGGTGATAGGAGATATCTGCATGTCAGCCACATTGAGGGTCATTAGCAATCAGTTGTGCCACTTAAAGTTTTCTGACGGAAATTCGTTCCACAAAGTTATTTGATTTTTTGGATCATTGTTGCTTCTTGGTGTTCATCTATTTTTTATGAGAAGAAACCTATAGAGTACCCTCATTTAGGAAATTCTGATGTTACCTGTGTCCGAGTACAATATCATTCCAGAATCAGTTTTCGTCCATCACAAGATCAGTATTATTACTTGGTTAGATAGCAATCCAAAGGCAGTGATGTGCTTTTTTAATGGCACTGACTAAACGCCAGCAGATAAAACTTACTATGTTGCTGCTTCAGTAACGAGGTTTCTGCTCGGTAAGTTTTCCTTTTTTCGATCCTACTCTTCTGTAGGAGTAAGAATACCACTATATTATTTGGTACATACAAACCAAGCTAGGCGTGATGAGTGTATAGTTTGTGTCGTTTCCCTAACATAAACATCTATTTCGTCAGCTTGCTTTATTAAAGCTATCATGTATTTGTCTATTTGGTGATATGTTGGAAAGCTGTGTTGAATTCTTGATCTTTCACAACGCGAATCATGTTCATGTGTGTTGGGTTGTTCCATTATAATGTACAACAGTTGTAGCACATTATTCTGTTGGTTAAGAAAGTAAGTTGGTTGATTATGCAGATTGAGCTATGTGTTTATTGAGCCATGACCTAATGATTGGACTTTCGGTTGCTCTAATGTTGTACTAAATTTATCATTATTCTTGGTGTTCCTCTTGGAGTTCAGGCGCTTAATGAGGTACTGCATTTGTGATTTAAAAGAAGGCCAATTTATGTTTTAGACTGATCACCCAATTATGTATTATTATCTCATGAATTGGATGTTTATCAACAAGTTTTCTTATTGTGCTTGGTAATCATAAAGTATTTTTTAATTCAGCTATGCATTGTAGTGAATATTGTTCTTTTACATGTAGCTCTGAGTGCACACAAGGAGCGTTGATTGAGTGCCCGAGAATTTTGGACTGAGTGTGCACACAACTACATGAGGAGCGCTGATTGAGTGCTCGAGAGTTGAATGACCTTTTTTAATATTAGAAAACTTTATTTTGGTTAAATATTGAAGATATATCCCTACTCTTAGATATTTGTGCTTCCTGTATAATTGCAACTCTTCGAAATACAACAAGTATGTGTGTATATGATATATGAGAACATGTTCTAGAAGCTGCTCTTATATTTTTCGCCTTAAAATTGTTTATTGGAATGTTATTACTTTTGTTTAGCCTAATTTGTTTTGTGAGAAATATTTTGTTCAAATTCATAGACACATCAATGACTTATACCATTACTTCTGTCGACCTTCACCACTCAATATATGTACATTTTTCTTTATTGACTAAAAATTTCACTATATGTTTTATTGCAATTAAGTGTAATAATGCTCAAAAACATTATTGGTAGCATATAGTTCCGCAGCAACGCACGGGGAATCATCTAGTTGCACCAAATCCACCAAACCCTTCCTCATCCTCCCGCCACCCTCCAACCTTTCCCACGCCCGAGCCCTCGCCGTCCACCACCCTTGCCCTCCATCCTCTCCACCGGTCCCGATCCGCCGCCGTAGATGTCGTCCAACATGACCCCGACCGCCGCGACGGAGACGTAGTCCGCCTCGTCCATCGTCGTCCCTTCCTCGGGTCCATCCTGCAAGGCGGAGAATGTTGCCCGGAAGTTCCGGCGACGGCGGTTGCGAGAGAAGGAGAGGTTACAACTTGCATGGGACACGGAGGATGCGAGAATCATGTTAGCGGATCTACCCCATCTGGATGAGCATGCTAAGAAGTGGCTTACGGGCAAGAGGAAGGAGATCAACGACCCTAGAAAGTACGAGCGGGAAGGGCGGCTGCGTCCAAGATGCAGGCAGAGGAGGCAGCCCGGCTGCAGGCGGAGCTGGATGCCCGAATGCAGGCGAAGCAGGACGAGCAAGACGCATTCCGCCGGGAGCACGCCACATTCCACCTGGAGGAGGACCATTCCGCTCGGATCAGGCGGCCGGCGAGTGATCTGATTCCATGGTTCACGCTCGGACATCGATTTCATTGAATTTAGACAATTTGTATCATATGATCGACGTGCATGGATTGCATGGATTTGAGGATCCGGATTTTGGGTATGTGGATGTGCAGCGCAATATTTGAGGGGCCGGCGGGTGCTGTCCATGGGCGTGCCCGGACACGCCCATGGGCGTATACGGAGCCGGATTTGCCAAGTCCGGCTGTAGATACTCTTACCATCCTCTCATGTATATGTAGTGGAGGGAGGTGGCATGGTGTCGCGCCAGACCAACATATGGTTCAAAACCACATATTCACTTCATACTAAGCATTCTCTTAACATGTGGGTACCCGGGTGATGACCCAGAAGTATAAGGGGTCAATCGTAGTCCTTTTGATAAGTAAGAGTGTCGAACCCAACGACTAGCAGAAGGAAATGACAAGCGGTTTTGCGCAACGTAATATCTGCAAGCACTAAAATTATAAGTAACGAGTAGTTTGATAGCAGCTATTGTAACGAACAAGTAATGGTAACGGTAACAAAAGTGCAGCAAGGTAGTGCTACCTCTTGAGCATGTGTTGGTTTTTCCCTTGAAGAGGAAAGGGTGACACAACAAAGTAGTGTAAGTATTTCCCTCAGTTTTGAGAATCAAGGTATCAATCTAGTAGGAGACTCCTCAAAAGTCCCACGCACCTACACAAACAAATAAGAACCTTGCAACCAACACGATAAAGGGGTTGTCAATCCCTTCACGGAAACTTGCGAAAGTGAGATCTGATAGAGATAATATGATAAGATAAATATTTTTGGTATTTTTATGATATAGATTGGAAAGTAAAAGATGCAAATAAAAGTAGATGGAAAACTTATATGATAAAAGATAGACCCGGGGGCCATAGGTTTCACTAGTGGCTTCTCTCAAGATAGCATAATTATTACGGTGGGTGAACAAATTACTGTCGAGCAATTGATAGAAAAGTGCATAGTTATGAGAATATCTAGGCATGATCATGTATATAGGCATTACGTCCGTAACAAGTAGACCGAATCCCGCCTGCATCTACTACTATTAGTCCACACATCGACCGACTCCTGCCTGCATCTAGAGTATTAAGTTCATAAGAACAGAGTAACACATTAATCAAGATGACATGATGTAGAGGTATAAACTCATGCAGTATGATATAAACCCCATCTTTTTATCCTCGATGGCAACAATACAATATGTGCCTTGCTGCCCCTGCTGTCACTGGGAAAGGACACCGCAAGATTGAACCCAAAGCTAAGCACTTCTCCCATGGCAAGAAAGATCAATCTAGTAGGCCAAACCAAACTGATAATTCGAAGAGACTGTTGGGGAACATAGTAATTTCAAAAAAATTCCTACGCACACGCAAGATCATGGTGATGCATAGCAATGAGAGGGGAGAGTGTGTCCATGTACCCTCGTAGACCGAAAGCGGAAGCATTATAACAACGCGGTTGATGTAGTCGTACGTCTTCACGGCCCGACCGATCAAGCACCAAAACTATGACACCTCCAAGTTCTAGCACACGTTCAGCTCGATGACGATCCCCAGACTCCGATCCAGCAAAGTGTCGGGGAAGAGTTCCGTCAGCACGACGGCGTGGTGATGATCTTGATGTTCTACCGTCACAGGGCTTCGCCTAAGCACCGCTACGATATGACCGAGGTGGAATATGGTGGAGGGGGGCACCGCACACGGCTAAGGAACGATCACGAAGATCAACTTGTGTGTTATTAGGTGCCCCCTTGCCCCCGTATATAAAGCAGGGAGGAGGGAGGTGCGGCCGGCCCCTAGGGGTGCGGCCGGCCCCTAGGGGTGCGCCTGGCGGAGTCCTACTCCCACCGGGAGTAGGACTCCCCCCTCTTGCCTTGTTGGAGAAGGAAGGGGGAAGGAGGAAAGAGGAAAGGGGGGCGCCGCCCCCCCTTCCTTGTCCTATTCGGACTAGAGGTCATACTGAGCGTTTTGTTCCCGGCGTCTCCTATTCTCAAGATGAAGTGATGAACTCCCTTTCTTTTTCTCCTGTCTTGCATTTTTTTCATCTTTTGCTAACAGGTGGAGGTGTCGAAATTTTGGTGGCTCCGAAGCATGTGGAGAACACAAGTCGGCTCGTGGTGGCATATAAATTGGTGGTCGTGGAGTGTATGGTTGTTGTGGACATTTATTACAAACAAATATAGAATGTGTGGAAGTCTCTAAGAAAGTTTGTTTGATTGCGGGAGGGGAAAACAAATTATTATTTCAAATAGGTTTTAGTCAATGGTTTTTTATTTCAGCCTTTGTATGTAAGTATGGTTTTTTCCTTTAAGAATATAGAACAAAGAAATATTAATGAGAAAAATATCATATGGTATTTATTCCTACGACTTAAACGATCCACATAGATAAATTTATAATAGTTAATGTTGTTTTCCACAAAAATCCAATGGATCAAACTAAGCCTAGTTTGATATATATTTATTCTTGCGTAGTTTTTTACTTTTATTTTCGGGAATAAAAGTACCATGCATCCTTTTTATGACAAGATCCATATGTATTATGAAAATTCATCAGAAGTACAGAGCACCTCAAACATAATAAAAATTACATGGAGATGTCTAGACCACCGAAGGACCATTACCATCTCTAGAACGAGCCGCCGACGATCAACTAATGCCGCTCCCCTATCGGAGGCAGCTTGACCTTGTTGATGACAACCGAAAAGTCTTCATGCATGTGCCCCTAAGGACCAGCGCCATGGACCTGTTGTAGTTGTCATTGTAGTAGTAGTGGGAGAGGACTCTTCGAGGGGGGTGCCGTGGGTGACTTCGAAGTTAAGGCAACAAATTGGAAGAAGCAAAAATCACCTTCATCAAAAGGAAAAACATATTGGGATCCCAAACATATTTCGTTTTTCCTTTTCTTCTCATGCGCAATAAGCCAGGTTTTTTGTGAGAAACATGTAGAGAAAACACCTTCCGAAAAAAGACAGAAGGCGTGGAGAGAATATGACACCCGAACAGTTCATATGTGTCAATCATGGGGCTCAACACTATGCCTTCCCTTCATGTTAAGCAGGGCTTGCAGGTCATACTGAACGTATTGTTCCCGACGTCTCCTATTCTCAAGATGAAGTGATGAACTCCCTTTCTTTTTCTTCTGTCTTGCATTTTTTCATCTTTTGCTACCAGGGAGTTTCTGAGAGGTGTCGAAATTTCGGTGACTCCAAAGCATGCAGAGAACACAAATCGGCTTGTTGTGGCATATAAATTGGTGGTCCTGTAGTGTATGGTTGTTGATGAAATTTATTACAAAACAAACATAGATTGTGTGGAACTCTCTAAGAAAGTTTCTTTGATTGCGGGAGGGAAAAAAATGATTACTCAAAAGGGTTTAAGTTAATGGTTTTCTTAATTTCAGCCTTCCAACATAAGTATGAATTTTTTGTTTTTAGAATATAGAAGAAAAGAAACATCAATGAAAAAAAAAATATCATATGGGATTTATTCATACAACTTAAACGATCCACGTAGGAAAAAATTATAATAGTTTATGTAGTTTTCTACAAAATCCAACGAATCAAACTATTAGAGGCCTGGTTTGACGATGATTCAACCTGGAGCCGGGGCTCAGATGAGCCCGGTGAACAGTACCTCGACATAAAACAGAAAAAAGCTCAAACAATTTCAATTTTTTTGTGGTGCAAGATGATCTTGCGCGTGAACTCCATGCAAAAATTTGTGAAGTTTGGACGTTCGAGGAGCTCGCGGCAAAAAGAAAAAATTAAGCATGAACAGTGCGATTTTCAAAAGTTTCTCAGACATCCGAAATTTGTCTTTTCTTGCCACGAGCTCCTCGAATGTCCAAACTTCACAAAATTTTGCATAGAGTTCACATACAGGTGCATCTAGCTCCACAAAAAATCGGCATTTTTTTAATATTTTTTCTATTCCAAATGACGGTACTGTTCATGAGATGAGCCCGGTCACCAAAAGGCCGCTCTCCCTGGTTTGATATATATTTATTCTTGTGTAGTTTTTTACTTTCCTTTTCGGGAAAAAAAAGTACCATGCATCTACTTTTTTCCTGAAAAGATCCAAATCTATGATGAAAGTTCATCAGAAGTACGGAGCACCTTAAACATAATAAAAAAATACATCGAGGTATCTAGACTACCGAACGGTCACTACCATCGCCAGAACGAGCTGCCGTCAAACGACTATCATAGCTCCCCTATCGGAGCCATCTTGACGTTGTCGATCACAGCCAGGAACTGCTCGTGCACGTGCCCCTAAGGATCAGCGCCTTGGAGCAATAGTCGAACATTTGAATATGTTTGAAACCACTAACATCAAATGTCTCCACTGTGCACGCATGGTGATTAGGGGATGGATGAATTAGCACTGATGTGCTAGCGTGGAAGGGAGGGAGGAAGACGACTTACTAGTAGTAGTGGCCTAGTGGGAGAGGACTCTTGAAGAGGATGGTGCGGGCGGCTTGGGAGTTAAGGAAGAAGAAGAAGAAGAAGAAAAGACCTTCAAAAGGAAAACACTTTTCATTTCTCCTTCGTTCTTCACATTTGCAATGAATTATTTTTTTGTGAAAAACATGCAGAGAAAATGTCCTTTGAGGAAAAGACGGACATGGAGAGAATGGCAGGCCCGATCTCTGATCCTGGTGTTGCGTCCAAAAATCACACGAATAAGTATCGGGTGATATGGTAGTTGACCTGCTCCCATTCTTGAGGAGCTGCTGACCATAGTATCGTGGATCCAATGCTATCTTTGAAGGATTTTGACCCGAGCAAAACTACAGAGCTCTTTCGGTCTTTCTCGTAAACTTACACAATCCCTCTGTTTGACGGTAGGAACCATGATCCAACGGTTGGAGGGCTCCCGGAGCATGGGGGCATGGATCTCCCTGGAGCACATGATATTCTTCCTCGACCCCACGTCTTCACTTCGTACTAAGCATGCTGTGAAAAAACAGCTCAGCGTATTCTTCCTCATGCCTCCAATTCTCAATATGAACTTTTGTTCTTGCATAGTTTTTTTTCCTCTTTTGCTAATAGGGGGTTTTCTCATATGTGTCAAAACTGGGTGACCCTGAAGCATGCGAGAACAGAAATCGGCTGGTGGTGGCATATAAATTGTTGGCCTTGCGGTGTATGGTTGTTGAGAACATTATTATAAACATTTAAGTTAGGGTACAATTCTCTGCGATTGGATGTAGCAAAAACAAATGATTGTTTCAAACAGGTTTGAGTCAATGAATCCTTTTCATAATAATATAGAGCAAAAGAATCATAAATTGAAAATTTCAATGGAATTTATTCTTCCGACTTGTAAATGGCACTTCTACAGAAAAATTATGTTGATAGTTCATGTACTAAAAATTTATCTGAAAATGCTACTAATGAAACTATCACATACCGTGGTTTGACTCATATTTATTCTCGCATAGTTTTTTATTTTATTTTTTCTTTCTTTCCCTTTTCGGGAACAAAGTAGCATGCATCTTTGTCTTGCAGTTAATAGTAACCCATAATAAAATTCATTTAGTACAATTAATCACTAAGTTTTTTTAAGCACGTATAATGTTTTTGTGGGTAATCAATAATTGTAATTAATAAAATAAGCAGTGTGCCCACGAATTGCAGTGCCGAATATCATTTGAAACCTCACGTTATAAAGATCAAAAATATATGAGGAAACCCCACAAAGAAAAGCGATAAAAAATCGGCACTGACTTTTGTTAGCCACGTGGCATTAGAAGGTCTGTAACTTGTTTTATTCAACATCTGATATTCAATCGCGATCACACCTTGCGTTCTCAGTTCTATAGAGATATGATATCACCTCATTCCTTCTGCTTAAGCACCAAGAGTCAAGGACGTGTCCCTTTCTTTCTTTTCATTCCTACTAGGAAGGATCAAAAAATGGGACAAGACATAAATAAATCTAGTGCGCACATATTCTGTTCTTTTGCTCTCATGAAAGATAGCTTATAATTTGGACAATTTAATAGTTTCCTACAATTGGGCATGTGACCATTTTTCCTTCTGTGACTAGATCAACATGTTTCACATCAATATTTCAAGTGAAAGATGTTTTCTGGATGCCAGTCAACATCCAAGAACACAACAAATTAGAGCTTTCAAATGTGTATAGATTTTTCTTTTTTTTATTCCCTGATGGAGATATGCTCCCGATTTCATTGGATAATTGTGTTAGGAAACTACACGGCCGGAAGCTAACATGTTTCAGCTAGGCATGATTGTCCAACCCTGTCTCAAGCTCTCAACTTAGCAATCAAACACGCAACAAAAAGTTGACTGCGCAAGGAATTCAGAATTCAACAACACGCAAAAAGCTCATGGAGGTCAAAGGATGGAGGGTGAATCTGCGGAGGACATGGGGTGCCCACATGGCTCTGGAGGATACATATATAGGTTGACAAAATGCAGTGAAAATGATAAGCAGGGAGATAGGTTGGAGCGCATTATCTTGCTCTATGTATATGTAGTGGTGGGAGGTGGAATGGTGTTACACCAGACAAACATATGGTTCAATACCCCATCCTCACTTCATACTCATGCCCTCTTTGATTTGCAGGATTTGCAAAACGCGGGAATATGATTTGATTGGCATGTCTATTTGATTCCTATAGGATTTGCATAGAGTGTTTAATGCCATGGGAAAAACAAAGGAATTGAAAAAATAGGTTCGAGTGGATGCTAGATTTCCAATGAAATGTAGTACACTAAATTCCATAGGAGAAAAATCCTATAGAATTCAATCATGTGAATCAAATGACAAACGTAGGAAAACTCCTAAGGATTCTAACCCTCCAAAAAAAAGCATACAATTCCTTTGAATGAAAGGAGCCCTAAGCATTCTCTTCACATATACTGAGGGTTCCCTTCTCTACATCTCCTAGTAGCCCAGGGTTTGACTCCCGTCAGGAGTGGATTTCTGGCGCCTCACCCGGGTGGGCTCCTTCTATAATATTATGTCCTGGCTGCTAGTGCCACAAATTTCATTTTATCTAGTTAACCCCCCTTTTTTTTATTTATTTCCTTACATTACTTCTACTAACAATAAGGTTTGTGAGAGATGTTGAGCCTCCGTGAATAAAGAAAAAACCGATTCTTGCTACTCTCATCATGGAAAGTAGACAAAAATGATTCTTGCTACTCTCATCATGGAAAGTAAATAAAAACCAATTCTTGCTACTCTCATCAAACAAAAACCGATTCCTACCAAGGTCTTTGCATTCCAATCTAGTAAGAGGGCACCACACAGATTACCCAACGTTTTTCCCACATACTCTGCTTTTCCCGGTCTCTATAAGAAGAGCTTACCGACAGCCTGTAGCTTGTTCACCGTCGAGGCACATACTTACCTTATTCCGATTTTGACACTACTCTTCTCTGCTTCTGACAGCTTGAAATCCTTCATCCCGCCCTCCAAGTTGTCTAGCGCAGGGCCCCTCCTATCACCTATATAGATTCCTCTTCAGAAAACCAATCTGTGGAAGAACACTCTGACCCCCTGCTTTCCAGCTCACCTCCACACAGCCGCGACTAGGTTGACTCGGTGTTTTTTGGTCGCGGACCCTAGTAGACGTGAAAGGCTTTGGTAGGGAGGGGTCTCATGGGAAACTCGAACTGATTTCTACTGTCAAAGGGAATAGGTTCTGCCCCTCGAAGGTTCAACCATGGGAAAAAAGTGCGGGACAGGGACGCCAATGGTGGGGAAACCGATCTACAACCTTACAATCGCTAGCGGGATTGGAACAAGCGCGGATTTGCAAACTTCGATTGATTTTGGGAAGAGATCGGGCGGCAGGTTGCCAAAAATAGAGGTTGTTGTGGAGTGGTCAAAACAAACTCACCAGAAGTGGCACGAAATCGTCACGAGCGGATCGAGAGATGTCGTGGGAGAGGACTGTTGAAGGGTGTAGAGTGGGCGACTTGGGAGTTAAGGCAATAAAACTGGAAGAAGCAAACCACCTGGTCCACCTAAAAAAAATAAAAATTAATGTTCCTTTCTTTTGATGGAATAAAAAAATATTCATGTTTTCCTTTTGTTTTTCTCTCACTTGCACAATATATATAAAAACAAGCGATAGATGGTACAGTGCATGAAGAAAGTGCATCCAAAGAAAAAGACTGTAGACTTTGAGAGAATACGAGTCGGCGTTGAACCCTGATCTTTGGTGCTTCTTATTGTGTTGTGTTAGAAAACTACATGGCTCATCCGCAAAAAAAGAAAAGAAAATCATATGGCTCTACACCGCGTCTTCACACTTCATGCTAAGCAAGAGGTTTTATTTTTTACGAATGATGCTAAGCAAGAGGTTGACGACTTGCTGAGCGTTTTCTTCCTGGCGTCTCCTATTCTCAAGATGTTCTCCTTTATTTTTATTTATTTTTTGCATAGTTTTTTTTTCCTCTTTTGCTAACAGGTTTCTGGGTGGTGCCAAAACTCGGTGACTCCGAATGTGGAGAACACATCAACTGTTGGCGGCATATAAATTGTTAGTCATGTAGTGTGTGGTTGAGAACATTTATTACAAAACATTTTAAGATTGTGTGAAAGTCTATGCGAAAGTTTGGGCCATTGCACACACAGAATCAAATAATTATTTCAAACAGATTTGAGTCAATGAATTTTATTTCCACCCACAAAAAAATAATTTTATTTCATTTGTTATTTTTGTGGGTGTGAGTTAATGAATTTGTCTCTTAAGAATATAGAACAAAAGAACAACGGACGAAAAAAATGATATGGGGTTTTATAATCTCCAGCCGGTGCCGTCGATGGTCTACCTCGTCTTATGTGGTCTTAGGGCCATGGAGGCATGGAGGATCATGGCCCTTGCTGATGTGAACGCTTCGTTTTTTCATGTTTTTTTTTTCATTTTTGTTAGGGTTTGTGTCCTACTGGGAGAGGCAAGGCGGCGCCGGCTCTCTAAAGATGGAATAAGGTTCTCTCCACCTAGCACACATCCCGGTGGAGTTTCTAGTATCGTCGGAGGGCGTGTGAAGATTTATCTCCGACAGATCTTGCGGGATGCGCTCGACTTTTGTTACCGGTGGATGCACGTGAAACATGTCACCGCTCGTCTGTGTTCGTCCTTCCGATCTACGCTTCTCTTCCTCGACGGCAGTTGCTGTTTTGTTGTGCTTGTTCTATGGCACATTAGCACGATGACTTTCGGAATGTTTACTCAACAAGGTTTTCCCAGCTCCGACGAGGGATGGGCGAAGACGGCGGCGCTACTTTGGCTCGCTCCAGTGCTTGTATCCATCGCCACGTGGTCTACGGACCTAAATGCATTTTTTTACTTATGGTATTCTTTATACTACCTTGATAGTTGATAAATAGATCTGAAGTTTTTCTTAAAAAAGGGGAAAATATATAAGAGTTCACATACAATAAGAAAACTTATGAATCAAACTATCAGAGGCCCTTGTATTTATTCACGAATAGTTTTTTCTCTTTTTGAGAAAAAGTTGGATGCATCTTCGTATTTCAATTAAGAGTAACCCATAATGAATTTTAGTAAGTACAATTAGTAAATAAATATAATTGTCTTGTAGCGAATCAATAAGTATAGCTAATAAATAATCATGTACACAAGCAGTATAACAACGAATTGCAGTGTCGAAAGTCAGTTGAAACTGCAAGTTCTAAATCGTAAACTAAATAAAACGGTACATGACTTATGTCAGTCACGTGGCATGAAAAGGTTGGTAACTTGCTTCTGAAGCAATTAGCCCATGTTTTACACACAACATCTAATATTTAACTAGTGGCTGGGGCGCTCCTCTGGCGCGCATCGTGAGGCATGACTCTGCGTGCTTTTCTTGCTGTTGGACTTGTTAACGTGTTTGTACAGTGCAAATGTGATTTCTTTCATGCAGGGATAGCACACTTCTGTCAGTGGTTAAGAATGTATAGCAAATTAAAGTGATTTTGGAGTGATGCACATGTGCACACATTTACAGATGGAGTATCTGTTCAACTATAATTTACATAGTAGTGAATAAGTATCCGTTTTACTATAATTTACATGGTAGCCACCGCTCTAATTAGTCCTGGTTATTTGATTAAGATTAGCATAGAATCCACTCAGCACTCGACTTGAATAACCATGAAAAGCAGGTACTAATCGTCTTTGAATCCTGCAAAAAAATGTCATCTTGTAAAATGGAAATCAATTAAGTCATAATGTTTTTGTGTTACTTACAAAAGCCAAAGTAACACATGCTAAATTACATATTATAGAGAAAGAGTGAATGTTTATGTTATTGATCCACATGAACAAGATACAATATCAGACGTGCACAAAAAATGGTAAGCAGCAAAATATGTCAGTGCATTCTAACTGTATGTATAGGTTGTGTGACAGGCGACACCATCTATCAGAATATCAAGTCGTGTTACCAGGCAAGTGTATCAGTAATTTGCATTATTACTTCTAATCAATCAGACATTATGATCAACAGCTTTCAGGTTGTAAAATGGGAAAATAATATACATTAGGTAGCTAGACATCTTGCCAAATCATCAACACGCTATTGAGGGCAAGTGATTCCTAAATTCAGAGCTACAATTTTTTACGGTCAAACAAACTTTTGCTTAAGGAGGGATGTTGTAAATTGCATCAGAACTTGAAAGCACAGCACATACTAATTAGTACAGCAACAATATTAAGCAGCAGATGACATATTAGATATAGGAATTTATCTATTTATCAACAAATTAGCAATTGACGTGATATAGGAATTTATGTATTCGTCAAATACTAATTAGTAAAACAAGAACATCAAGCAGCAGATGATGTGTTTGATATAGAAATTTATCTATTCATCAACAAATTAGCGTGATCTTGGAGTAGACAGAGTAGCATTATTACATGGTAGGGAGTGTTATATTTCAACTTGGATCTGCAAAATGCAATGAAATAATAGATCAAATAAATCAACAGGAAAACAAGCACAACAACATAGCCAATTGCACCTTCCTGTACTTGTACATATCTTGATTGTGTGTAATGACCATATTGGGAAAATCTAGGGAAAGAGGAGAGGAGGAGCAAACCTGAAGCAACAACCACAACAAACAGGATCAGCAGGGGCACCAAACAAAATTTGATTTATAGAATGTTATGGCATGGTGATTCAGAACTGATTACTAAGATATCCATGCCATGGTCCCTTGACATGATTCAATCTTCACTTTTTAAGTCAATTCTACTAAGAAAATAATAATAAATTTTAGCTTTGTAATATGACTAAACTTTCTAAACAAAGTCCAGACTTCTCCATGTCTGTAAAAATATAAACACTCGTCCAAAATTTCTCCATGATCTAAATAAGTTACTCTAGCATGTTTTCTAAACAAAGGCCAGACTTCTCCATGTCTGTAAGAATATAACGCCAAGCGCAACGCTAAAAGACATGGAGAAATAACATCGCCAAGCTCTACGCTAAAACAGTCGTCAAAAATTTCTCCATGATCTAAATAATTTACTCTAGTTAACCAGAAACAACGCCAAGAGCTATGCTAAAAGACATGCACACGAAGCATCATTGGTCATTGATACCACACATGACGCTAGGAAAAATTGATGGCTGATCTGCTGATTGGCCAGGAATTATTCCCTTGTGCTTTCCACGCCCGACGTTTGTGATGCCCAGATCCCTACTGCCGGTGGAGCTAGGTAGGGGCGCCACAAACATGAATGAAGTCTTTTTTTTGTTTGGGGTGAATGGTAGTTTTGATTAGGGGTGTGTTGAGTGTTGTTTTGAGGTCATAATTGTTACATTATAAATTGTTGGGACTCTGCATCCTCTGATGCATACTCATGTTCTGTTTCTTTCGCAAAGGAAGGCCTCTGCATCCTCGGATGCGTACAAAAAAAAAGAAGGAAAACCCTAGAGCAGCATCACGAAATAGCTTAGTGAAACCCGTTTTTGCATAGGTTTCCATACACCAGCTACCGCAAAATGTGTCCCAAGTCTTAATGGACAAATACAGTGCTCCTACCAAGCGTTGACAAGAAGGGGTCGCAACATGGGACCAATGTCGTTACTTAGACTACAGAGGACATAGATCGCACCTGGGTCAGCAGAGAAAGCTTTTACATCCAAGCGACGAGATGTAGAGAACAACATGTGTTTCCATCTTCCCACGTCTCTCGTTCCTGATGTCTCCCATTCTCAGTTATCTATATGTATCTTTATGTGGATGGTGCATATGCCCGTGCATTGCTACTTGCTAGTCATCCCGCTGCCGTTCTGTTGCCTTGTTTGAGCAAGCTAGTGGGTAAGTTGGAATAGGAGAGGAAAGTGGTGAAACCCATGAAGCCACATAAAGCCCACTCGTCTCGACCCTATCTATTTATAAAATTCATAGGTATTTAAACTATGTTGTACGTGCTTGTTTGAGAACACTTAAGAGTTATTTCCAAATAATTCCAGGACATATTTCTGGGTGGAAGATATAAATCATTGCATTTATTTCTTTCACTATAAATCATTGCATTTCTGTGTACAATGTAGACATGTTTCATGTATATGTGTTTCAATATATTTCAAATGGGTGGTGGACTTATATATAACCAACGACATGGAATGCATATACTGCATTTTTTTTGTAAAGAGGTGTGTACTGCGTTTTCAATCATATATATCAATGTTCCAATCGAAAAGTGTTTCTTGGATGCAGTGAACACCAATCAACATTTGAGAACTTAAATAACATCTACATATATGGATTTGTCTCCCTTTACCTAGGAAGGGACATGTTCCCCGTTTCACTTGTAAAATTGCTTGCAAGATCAGAATCCAGCATGTTTGATGCAGACATCACCTGTCAATGCCCCGCGCCTGAAGCTCAAATCAAAAAAAAAATCCCAAACCATTAAATGACTTAAAGGGCAACCTGGTGCATGTAGCTCCCGCTTGCGCAGGGTCCAGGGAAGGGTCCGACCACTTTGGGTCTATAGTACGCAGCCTTTCCCTACATTTCTGTAAGAGGCTGTTTCCAGGACTTGAACTGACCCAAATTAAGATGTTCATGGGAGTAATTTATATTTTAATAACACGCAAAAGCCCTTGATCTACTGAACGATAAACCTCTTGTGAAGTATATTCCATGATAGACATGGTCTCAATGACATTTGGTATATGGACCTGGAACAGCACCTCCTCTCTACTGCCAACCACCATCTCGACAAAGGCCGACATGTCTGAGCACATTACTACAGTCTTAAGCATGTTTACAGTAGTCAGATGTGGCATAGTGTTGCGCTAGAGAATGAAATGTTCAGCACCATATTTTCAACTCAGTACAGTGTTCCAATCTCTACATGTCTTGTTCTCAAACTAATTAACCTGCCTTTTCTTGCCCAGACTTATCTACACCCGCCGTGAACAATAATTCCAGAAAATAAAAAATATATATACAAATTCTTTTCACTAAAGATGCTCGAGTGTGCTAGGAGCTTCCAAAATTCCATGGCCACATAATATTCGAAGAGCTCTTGACAAAAAAATGGTTATCAAAGGAACTTCAAAAAAGGATATTTTGAAGACCTTTATTTTTTGTTTTTGGCTAGAGCTCCTCAAATATCATTTCACCATGTTTTTGGCTAGAACTTTTTTTTTGTTTTTGGCTTGAGCTTCCTCAGTGCAAAAAAAAAATTAGATTCTGTTTTTACTACAATTTTGAATTTACAGTTCATTAATTAGGGAGTAGATGAGCCTCGGCTCATTATGGATGTTTCTGAGGACAGCTTTCGGTGACTAGGTTCATCTTGACCCGTGGTCAACATTAAAATAAATAAAATAAAATAAAAAGTGCATTGTTTTTGCTAATAGCGTGTACATGATAGGTGTTCAGCTTCCGAGACTTTAAAGCATTGAGCTAAATCCAAAAGCCAAAGTAAGCCTAACCAAAAACCCCTTTAGTCAAAGTAGCTCCTTATTATCTTTCTTCTAGGATGATTCAACGACTTCACTTAATAAAATTAAATATTTGTTACAAACAGGCCAAATTTGACTTCATCCATCCAGCAATATCATTCAATCAATTCAAGTGAAGGGGTTTCCTGAATGCCAGACAGAACTCAACAGTTCATGAAAATATAGCTGAAGTATTGTCCAGATAACATGTATTTTTTTCATTACCAAATTGTTATGGGGAATTACAAGGTCAGAATCCAACATGCATCACCTTCCAAACCCATTCCATTAGTAAACTGACCCAAAATATGTAGACCATGCGAGGAATCCAGATTTTAACAACGTGCAAAAGCTCCTAGCTAGTTTCCTGTGCTCCATAAACAAGAAGAACCGCCTGACCTGACCTCTAATCCACAATGACCAGAGGCTCGTTGGCGGTGTAACCTTTAGAGGTGATATCCTTCGGCAGGCCGCCGCATAGTATCTGGACCTGGAACACCACCTCCTCTCTGGTGTTAGTCACAAGCTCGAAGATACAAGCATCGTTGACCTCGAACACCACCCCCTTGGGGGCGGCATTCTTGGAGATGCACTCGGGCTCAAGGGACTATCGGATGGCTTCTTCGGTGGAGCGGTGTTTCTTTCTACATATTCATGGCGGTGGCTCTTGGCGGCATGGAGCAGCGGAGGCTTGGCATCAGATGTGTGGTGATGGACACGCGCAGGAGGTCGACGCTGTCTGACGTCGTGGTGGCGTCGGCGGCAGCTAGGCCGGGCAAGGTCGATGCAGCAGTATAGCTCTGAAGATGGATTGGTGGCAGGTGGCTGCAGCGGGCTCATACCCGACAGGCGTCCTGGTTGGGACATCAGGTCTTAGATGTTAGGTTTGGCTGCGAGGTCTGTTTGCTATTAGGCGTAGACTATCAGCGCCTCTTCATCAACTGGATAGGAGTAGTGACAGATGTTGCTTAGATGGTGGCTTTGGTCTTACTGTTGTACGACTTTGTAAGAACTTGTGTTAATAATTAATAAAATGACCGTATGCATCGTCCAGATGCATAGGCCGGGGGTATTCCTCCTTTTCTAGAAAAAAACTAGAAGAAAAACATTTGGAGATTCCACACACGTTCAACATTTGAATGACCAAGACATGTTCTTGAACCAAGCATGAAACAGTATACTCATAAGTGTTGGGTGAAAGTACAATGGTGGTTCTAGATGACAAATGTGGCTCATTTCTACGGCAATAAAACTGGCTCGGAAGTACCAGGTAAATCCAATTGCTCGAAAAAATAACGTAGTTGACAAGGCGACAATCATAGGGAAATTTGGAGAAAAGAGCTAAGTCATAGCTCAAAAGTACCGGCTAAGAAATCTACAGAGGTACTGGAACTTACACTGTGACCAAATAAAGATGCAAACCAAGAGGTTTGCAAGTGTCGGATAGAAAGGTTAAGCTCAGAGGTGCCAGAGCCAATGGAGATATGTATCCAATGGATAGCCTCGGTAGTACTGGAACAAAACGATGTGGTGGTTCCGGCCGTATGAAAGATTGGGTTGCTTTAAGTTTTACACCAAATTGACATTGCTTGTGCCACTCTAGATGGTATGGTTGTTCTATACTCATTGTGAATCTTAGATTCATCATGAGGGTATTAAATACACACTACAAGCTTGAGGTAGATAACACCATTAAAAGTTGTTGGCTGGGGCTACCATTGATGATCCACTTCAAGGCAACGAGACTAAGCCCGAAATAAACTCAAGAAAAGCATTAGTCCTCTCAATGGCTTTGTCATAATCACAAAACCCAAAAATAAGGATATATATAAGAGATGTGTTAGAATATAATTTAGGTTGAAAGGTAGAGATAAATAGTAGAGATCTAATAGGTTTAATTTTTTTAAACACAGTACAATCGAAGTCGCTCACATACATGAGCATAACCTCACCCCTATGAACGCGCACACGCACACCTTATCCCCATCAGCACCTTCGAGAGACTGAGCCGACAAAATATCTTGAGATTGACAAAGTCGCCATAGACATCTTCGTAGTAGACGGGAATGTCTCCTCCCACTAAACGCACATCGCCGGAAGGCCTGGAATAAATCCAGGAAAAAGTGAGCACCAGTGTCATGTCTGGGACTTAAACATACAAGTAAGAGTTTTTTTTCCTTTTAGAAAGAAGATAAGAACAAGAGGCTCACCATGGTGGTGCCGGCGACGAGATCGGCGCGGGCGATCGACGGCGGTGAAGACGGGGACGGGACGTGACGGACCGCTAAACCTAGACAAATATTGAGAAAAATGGAGCTTGGAGGTGGAGCTTGGAGAGGAGAAAGCTTAAGTAGTGTGGCTCGGGCATTCCATCGAACACCTCGTGTGCATAGGAGGTGAGCTAGAGCACCACAAAGCTCTCTTCTCGCCGGCCATGAAAAACAGAGCAGTGAGAGTGCTCTGCTCGCGGGGTATATATAGGCAATTAATTGGTCCCGGTTCGTGGCTTGAACCGGGACTAAAGGGAAGCCTTTGGTCCCGGTTCATTCCACCAACCGAGACCAATGGTGGTGGGCCAGGAGCAAGGCACATTGGTCCCGGTTCGTCCCACCAACCGGGACCAAAAGGTCCAGATAAACCGGGACCAATAGTCCATGTGGCCCGGCCGGCCCCGGGGCTCACGAACCGGGTCCAATGCCCCCATTGGTCCCGGTTCTGGATTGCACCGGGACTAATGGGCTGACCCGTCCTGGACCATTGCCCCCTTTTCTACTAGTGTAACCATCCAACCAACCATAGGTTGGTTCGTGATCGAATAGTTTTAAACCATGTATTATTTGTCTTGTACTCTAAGCCTCTCATGTATTCTATATATACCCCATTTAAGGGTGAGATCAGTACAACAAAATTATTAGACATCCTACAATTTCTACAAGATGCACTTTCACACAAAAAAAAATCACTGTCCAGAAGAACCCTCAAGGTTGTGAATCATGTAAGGGCATGGCCGCCAAGCTCTAATGGGAGGAATTGAGTGGTACAGCTGCTTGCTGCAGGGAGAGTGCTCGCATGGAGTAAGAAGGGATGCAGTCGGTGATCCGTCATGCGGAGGACCCACCAGGCCACCACTCGCCATCAATGCAGCGACGGAGACAAAAAGTCAGGACGGTAGGGGGGTGCCTGGCTCCCCGTCAACGGCCACTGCTTCCTCTTAGACAGACCATCGCTTGTGGGAGAGTTGTGTGGACTAGTCTTGTACATACTATTAGGTTCTGGTCAAGCTTTAGGTTGAGTTCGGGGCGAATGGCGTTATGCCGTAGTAGAGCATGCCGCCGCCATCCACGAGCAACGGCTAGTGGCTCACAGCGATGGTGATCCTGCTTGTGCTGGTTGGTTGTCAGCCGCTGGCGGGTTTCACGTCGCCGGCGACTCCAAGAATAATTAAGCTGGTTTGGTTCCCTGGATTTGAAGAGGGCCTCCATGTTCCATGCTTCCAAGGTCACCACGGTGGTGGAGGAGGAGCTATGGGGAGATGGAGATCCAGGTCGGGTTCACGCTCATCATAGGTGGCCCCCACAGAGAGGCCTTGGTGCCTGCAGTTGCGGTCGATTGCCGGTTGTCTTCGTCTCGCCATCGAACCTTCTAGCCGAATGGCGGCTTTACTTCCTCCTCCAGGCTATGATGTCTAATGGTAGGCAGTGCGGCTTCCGCATGAAGTCTATAGTGAGGTGCCATGGAGGTTTTGCCTTTCCTAGTGGTGCCATCCCCGGTGAAGACGAGGCTGCATTCGTGCGGGAGCAGCTAGGGACCCGATTGCAATCTTCATCAGCTTATTGGGGTCCTCTTTGTAAAAAACAGGGACTAGTTTGTTAATTTCTGGTTGTTAAGAGTCCTGTTGTAAAGATGTTGTGCGTCGCTGCTTTATGTTTAATATAAGCATCGGGGTTCCTCTGGACCCTTCTTCTGTTCAAAAAATAATCTGTCTCCTACCTCAGCTCGGCCCCGTTTCCCAACCGGTCGGTTTTTTAGGAACCTGATAAGACATCTTCCAATGCATGGGTGCTAAGACTATCCACAGTGAAAGTAATATAGGTAGTAACATGACACATATCTAGATAAAATAGATAATGTGGCGAGCAATAAATGAAGAAAGAGAGGAAAGTGATAACATATCTAGTTACTAGTAGGATGAGTAACATCACGCATATCAAGGTAAAATGAGTCTATAGCATAATAAATGAAGAATTACATGTTACCACCCATATATGTTATTCCCCACTACAGAGGTAGTAACATGGACTAGTAACATGCCGATGTTACTAGTCTATGTTACTACCCATTGTGGCTAGTCTAAGATAAGGTGCTAAGCATATTAAATGGCTTAGTAATCAACTTCACAATGCATGGGTTCTTAGCTTTCTGTTGCTAAGCTCTCTTCATTTAATTTGTTGTAGGATCTTTAGTAGTATGTAAACATTGTGGCCTGGTGTGTCTTTTGATTCGTATGGTACACACAGTAGTCATTCTGTTCGTCGGCAAAAGAAACCATGGACTGTAACATTTAATTAGATAGGTGATGTGCAAAAGAAATCATGGGATGTAGTTCTATGACTGAATATTGAAAGAATCTGAGACTAGGCCATGTGGTTCAGAACTTCAGATGACATACTACAGAATCTCCATGATCCATTGTTCAGACTATCAATTACCTATGGTTCAGAACACATCTAATTAACTTTGGTTCAGTCTATCAACTAGAGAAACTCATCTAAGCATGAAGCCATGGACAGGTCACGGGAGAGAGCGAGCACGAGGTGAAGCAAAATAAAAAATGACAGCAAAGTCTCGTCTAATTATTCAGATGTCTGAGTGGCCGGAGGATCTGCCGGCGGCAGCGTACTGAACTTGTGGCGCCGCGCTGGTGTCCCTAACACCCTCCCTTGGCGGCCGTCCATGGGGGCTTGAGGGTCAGCCGGAGCTGGGCTTCCACGATCAAACGGGATGACCGCTGAGAGGCGATTGAGGGGTGTGGCGGCGGCGCAGGGTGAGACGAAGTGGCTGCGCGCCTGCGCCAAGGCGGCGGCGCGGGGCGAGGAGGAACAGCAGGCCTAGTCGTTCGCGGGGAGAAGAAGGGGAAAGGAGCAACGCTACACACGGTATCGCATTAACTGCGTTCTGCCTAGGTTTGTGCGCCTGGCTTGGTTTCTTCGTGGGGTTACCGATCTGCTCTCTCCCTTCTTTAATTAACATGCCACGTCTAATTTTTGCCTATGCGTCTGGCTTTTTTTTTTGACGGAAAGCCTTCTGGCATTTTATTGCTCTTCAAATAAGTTTACATCATTTGCCAAAGCATCTAGAATGAAAATAGGCGGATCCACATACCACGAAGTGGTGAGAGGTCCCTCCACTTGACTAGCTAGCAAATGAGCTACCTTATTACTTTTCCTGGGACAATGAACAAAAGAAATGCTGGTAAAATTTCTAGCTAAAAAGCTACACTCCTCATAGATAGCAGCTGCCACACCAATCGAATTGCCATCATCCTGCATGGTCTGAATTACTTTCATGCAGTCTGAATTTACAATGATATTGTTGCATCCTGAGTTGCTTGCTAGGATCAATCCGTCCCGGATAGAGCGAGCTTCGGCTGTAGGGGCATCCGCTATATAACTGATAGCACATGCGCTCGCCGATATGAATCTGCCTTGATCGTCGCGGATGACAGCTCCAGTCGCTCCTCTTCCTTGATCAACCGAGAACGCCGTATCAACATTCAGCTTGACGAAACCATCAGCAGGTCGCTCCCAGCCGTGTCTTCGAATCTTGCTTGCTGGCTTTGCTGCTCTCGCATAATTCAAAGCAATGGCAGCGATACCTTGTGCTGAGCGAGCAGTGGCCTGAACCGGTTCGCCCCGCGCAATACGACGCCGCTCCCACCATGTATACCAACAAGCCGTCGCCACAAGTTCCTTAAATCCCACACCCGAGATATAAGTAGGTCCCGAAATGTGACCTCGCAGTATGGCTTCCAAGGCACCCGGGCCTGTATTATCATGTCCACACGCTGCACCTATGGTATCACCCACGCCCAAATTATCCCTGACTTCAGACACTCGACCACAAGAGAAGGTAGCATGCTTGATATCCTCACAATGGATTTTGCAAACAGGGCAAATACTTCTGGTCTGTATGTGTCGCCTAGCGAGAATACTATTACATGGAATAGTCCCATGCAAGACCCTCCAACAGTAAATCTTTACCTTTGCCGGGACTTGAAGTTTCCACACTTGCTGCCAGACAGGGTTCACAGCAGTGGTGCTCGGAGGGCTTGTCCTAGCCAATTTCCTCCCATGCTGAAACTCCCATTCGGTGTAGTAAGCGGACCTGACGGTAAATAGGCCCGATTTTGTATAATTCCAAGCAACAAAATCCTCCATATAACCAACTGCTAGGGGAATATTAAGAATTCTTGCCGCATCAACTGGCAAGAAGAGGCTCCTTACTAGCTGTTCGTCCCATTCCTTCGCATCCGGATTGATCAATTATGAGACTGACGTAAGCACAATATTCTGTCGCTCAGTCAAAATCTTCCTTGACGGGCTATTGGGAATCCACGAATCATCCCATATGTTTATGTCCGTGCCATCTCCCACCCACCATATATACCCTGTCCTAAAACATTGGATGCCTGCATGTATGCTTTGCCAGGTATACGAAGAACCCTTTTTCAATTCAGCATTTAGAAGATCGCCAGAAGGGAAATACCTCGCCTTGAGCACACGTGTACAAAGGGAGTCTGGCTCACATAACATCCGCCAGACCTGTTTGGCTAGCATCGCTAGATTGAAACATGATATATCTCTGAAACCCATACCTCCTCTTTTCTTTGGTATGCACATCTTCCACCATGCGAACCAATGCATATGCTTTTTCA
Organism: Triticum aestivum; assembly: GCF_018294505.1. Taxonomy (NCBI): domain Eukaryota; kingdom Viridiplantae; phylum Streptophyta; class Magnoliopsida; order Poales; family Poaceae; genus Triticum; species Triticum aestivum. The sequence continues at coordinate 731,454,159 of NC_057803.1, read as the reverse complement.
CATCTTCATCTCCCCACCAGTAACGGGTCATAGCATCTATGATCCCTTTTGTTATCTGTTTAGGGAGTTTAAAGACTGACATTGCAAATGTTGGAATGGCCTGAGCCACCGCCTTAAGTAAAACTTCCTTCCCACCGTATGAGAGGATTTTTTTTCTTTGTAACCAATCAACCTTTGGACCACTCTATCAACCAAATCTTGGAAGCTATCTGATCTGTGTATTCCAACTTGAGCAGGCAGGCCCAAATATTTATCTGTGATTGCTTCCGTCATAATGTTCAGCACCGAGCAGATTTCAGCCCTAACCTCAACAGAAGTACATGGACTGAGAAAGATGCTAGATTTTGCATCACTCACCAATTGCCCTGAGGCATTACAGTAAGCAAATAGGACATTCCGAAGGGTGTCCGCATTTTTTATGTCCGCTTTCATTAAAATGAGTGAATCATCCGCGAACAGTAAGTGTGTAATAGATGGAGCGCCCCTGCATACTTTCACCCCCTCAAGATTTCCTGCTTCCTCTTCCCTCATCAGCAGATCTGAAAGTCCCTCGGCACACAGGAGGAAGAGATACGGTGATATGGGGTCTCCCTGCCTGAGACCCCTCGTGGGAGTAAATTTAGTCGTTTCTTCCCCGTTTACTCAGACTTGGTAATTAACCGAGGTCACACATGCCATAATCATCTTGATCCACCCCGTGTTAAAACCAAGTTTAATCAACATTTTTTTCCAGAAAATTCCACTCAACTCTATCATAGGCTCTATGCATGTCAAGCTTGATTGCACATAAGCCGTTCTTCCCAGTCCTCTTCTTCTTGATGGTATGATAGGATTCATAAGCAACCAAGACATTATCAGTAATTAGACGCCCCGGGACAAAAGCACTCTGATTTGGTGAAATCACTTCTGGGAGAATTAGCTTCAGCCTTCCTGCCAACACTTTGGAAATAACTTTGTAAATAACATTACACAAGCTTATTGGTCGGAACTTTGTTACCTCCTCGGGGTTCTCCACTTTGGGGATGAGAACAATGGTGGTGTCATTCCACTCCTCCGGTATAACACCCGTATTAAGAGCCTGAAGCACCTCATCTGTGAGCTCGTCCTCTAATAAAGACCAGTATCTCTTGAAGAAGATAGCATGTAAACCATCCGGCCCCGGCGCCTTGAGGTCTCCAATGCTGAACAGTGATTTCTTAACTTCTTCCCGAGTATAAGGTTTTGTAAGAATTTCATTCATCTCATGAGAAACGCAAGGGTTAACCTTGTTTATTACATCATCATTTTCATTCATCAATCCACTAGAAAAGAGATGCTGGAATATGTGACTTTAAAGCAGCAGGACCCTCAATCCAGTCTCCATTCCCATCCTTGAGCTTTTTAATACAATTGATCTTCCTCCGCATAGAAGCGAAATTTTGAAAGAAACTAGTATTTCAGTCTCCTTGTTTCAGCCAAGTCGCATGACTTCTCTGAAGGTATTTGATCTCCTCCTTTTCATGGACATTTTCAATCTTCAACTGCAATTCCTGAATCTTTGCAGTCGCCTCATCAGTGAGTGGCCCCGACATGATCTGGTTAATCTCATCTTGCAGCGCCCGCAGCTGGTGCCGCGGTTCCTTCAGAACCTGCCTGTCCCATGCATGCAGGGCCGAGTGCACCTCCCGCACCTTTTGGGCCAGCCCCCCTGGGCCGGAGTTAGCAGCTGCCCATGCTTGGCCCACCACATCATCAACAGCTTCCTCGACTAGCCACCGAGCTTCAAAGAATTGTTTCCGGACTAAAGGTGTTGCCCTTACATTATTCTGGTACTCCGTATCGACCACTATCGGTCTGTGATCTGATTTCAAGAAATCGCCGTGGATCACCCCTGCCAGAGGGAAAAGATTATCCCATCATTGGTCACATACAGCCCGGTCAAGCCTCTCCCGGATCCTTCCCCTTCGCCATGTGAAGATGTCCCCGATGTGACCCATATCAAACAAGTTACAATCATCCAGTGCATCACGAAAATTCTGCATATTTCTTTGGGACCTCAGTGCCCCGCCTTCCTTCTCACGTCCCAAGAGGATTTCATTAAAATCACCAAGGACGATCCAAGGAAGATCGACCATATTTTTCAGGGAGCGAAGATACTCCCAAGTCAAATGCTTTTTGTCACCGCTTGGTTCTCCATATAGACCTGTGATCCGCCAACCCGAGCCACTATTTTCGTCAATTAGGATATCCAAGAAATTTGAGTGAACCTCCTTTGATGTCACATTTAAACCCTTCTGCCAGAAGAGTACCAAACCACCACTTCTGCCATCACATTCCCACATTATCATCTCATAAAAGGACAACTTTCTCTTCATTTTCTCTGCCCTAGCAACAGTCAGATGTGACTCAGACAGAAAAATCACATCCGGTCTTACGCGCCTCTGGAGCTCCAGGAGCGCTCTAACTGCCGGGGGTTTCCCTAACCCCCAGCAGTTCCAGCTCAATATTTTCATTGCGATCAGACAGGCTCCCTCTCGGAGCCCGCCGATATTTTGTCATTGGAATCCATCACAGTGGTACTGCCTAATTTGGTCCTCTTTGAGTCTTGTGACAGAGAGTCCCCGTTGTCATCCTCCTTCCTCTCCAGATTAACTTCTCTCCCCCCATTAAAAACCACCATCTCATTTCCCACCGCCCCACCAGAACCTGCAGCAGCAGAGGGATTGGTAGTAGCACTTGGCATTTCGAAGCTTAGACGTTTCCTCCCAGAGATCTGGAGATCCAGGTCCCTTGCCACATTCCCTTTTGCAGGGCTGGTAGCTGTATCAACAAGGTCCTGGTCCGTTTGGACTGGATCCGCACGCTTATGAGTTTCATGGGCGGTTCTGCCCGCCCCCCTACCCCGACCCCCCCTATGCCCGCTCCTAGATGGGCTGCTGCTGAATACCGGGGGGTGCACATCGGAGCTAGAAGCCATTCACCCCAGTTCAGATCTTTCGGGTCATGTTTTCCATTGCCATGTTCTAGGTATGTGTGCCCTAGAAGACCACAAACGAAACAGAACTTAGGAATTTTTTCATAGAACACTTGGTAGAACACCTTCTCTTCATTCTTCGTGATCGACAGAAACCTGGTCAGGGGCTTGTTCACGTCAAGTTTTACCCTAACCCTCACAGACTTCCCATCTCCGCGAGGAGAGAGATTTACATACAAAACCTCCCCAACTCTCTTGCACCATGCTTCGAGGACCTCCTTCCTCCTGTATCCCGGGGGTAGGTTTGGGATTTGTATCTAGACAGAGATCTTATCAAGAATTACCAGGTCCAACTTCTGAAAACCATCATATGGCTCAATGAGAACACCATTATCCCTGAACAGCCACGGACCCTGTTCAGTAACTCTCTTCCAATCTCCCAGACAATTAACAGTGAGCACGAACAAGTTCTCGCCCACTGGCTTGAAATTCACGTCCTGGGCCAGACTCCACGCTGCCCTCATATGTGTATAGAACGATTCCCTTGAGAACGGTTTGGTTGTGTGTACACGGCAGATCGCCATGAACTCTGCCTACGAAGAGGCATCCGGGAATTCCTCATCAAAATTCAGATCGTCATCTTCCTCGTCCTGTAGATCTAGCCGCATGAGGAGATCATCAATGGGGGCCTTCCCATCTCTTCTTCCTCCTGAGACCCTACTCTGGCTGCTTGCTCCCGATCCATTGCTTGCCATGGCGAGAAAACCTAGATTGGTTCCCCTCCCACCCTCCACCGAGAGGTCAGAGTGCCCAGCAGAGATGGCAGTCTCGATCCCGATAGCAGGCACCCCAACGGTGCTTCGCTAACTCGCAGGTTAGCAGGAACTCTGGCAAATCGCCAGAGGAGTCAAAACCCTAGACGTCGCCGCCAGGGGAGTCGTCGCAAGCCTCCTATGCGTCAGGCTTAGCACCTGTACAGGGTGGAGCATCGAGAGGGGCCTAAGTCGGCCCCTGAAAACCGCGGACACATACCGATAAAAACAAAGCTACTAATAGGACAAGAGCGCACGCGCTGCGAACCAGTCGGCCACAAATTTGACTGTGTGTCAGATATTAATCTTGTCATTTTGTTAGAACATAATTAGTGGCTGCGTCTGCATGTAGCTAGCTTGGTTGAGTCGTAGGTAGTTACCGAGGAGTGGATCGAGTGATTCGGTCAGCATAAAAGTGTTTAGTTTCCATGCATGTAGGATCATGTGAGTGGCCAGCCAAGTGATTTGGCCGAGTCAAGTTAGTGGCCGTTGTGTTAGCTAGTGGTTAGTGCATGGAGAGTTTAGTGGAGTTAGTGGAGTATGGCGTGAGTGTGGGTCTTGGCTGAGTGCCAAACTTTGTATAAATAGTCATCTGATTTAGTAATGGTGAGAGGCCGTGAGGGCTGGGGCAGAAACAATGTAGTGTTTGTTTTCACCAAGGAGAGAGCCTCTTGGCAAAGCTAGCGGCTGGTTTCTCCCTTGGTGCATGTGTGCGTGCGTGGGTGTTCTTTTGTGTTTGAGAGAAACAACCAGAGAAAGAGAGAGGGAGCTGTGAGAGGCAGCAACTCGAGGTAGAAGAAGTGGCGCTGCGAGAGGGCGGCGCCAACAATTGGCATCAGAGCCAGGTTGATCCGTGGCGGCGACGACGGTGCCGGCGGCTATGGTGGCCGCTGTGGTGCTGGGCGGAGGCAACGGCTGCGACGGTGGTGACGCGGTGGACTCCATGTGAGGTGGAGGACGTCGGTGCGAGGTGATGGCTGGCAGCGGTGCGGTACCGCTGATGGCCGGTTTCGGTGCGATGCCGCGAGGTGATGATGGCGTGGTGATCGGCGTTGCGAAGGCGCCGTCCACGTCAAGAGGTGGCTGCTGCGTGCGGCAGGACGATGTGGTGATGGGCGCTGTGACGGCGTCGACCACGACAAGATGGTGCATGGTGGTGTCCGGCGCTGCGACGGCGTCGACCACGACAAGATGGTGCACGGTGGTGTCCGGCGCTGCGACGGCGTCGTCCACGACAAGGAGGTCTTCGCCGGTGTGATGCCGCGCGAACAGGTGGTTGCGGTGTGATGCCGCTAGGAGGAGATGGCAGTGCAATGCTGCCACGACGACGGTGCGATGCCGACAAGACGATGATGAGATGCCGCTGAGAAGATCGATGTACGGCGTGCGAGGCCATCATGAGGATAGATGTGAAGCTAGCTGACGGTGGTGTTTTGGGTGGTGTGATGCCATCCCCAAGGTGAGCTGCTGCGACGACGGCGGCAAGATGTACGTGACCAGTGGTGTGATGCCGCTGAAGAACATGCAAGTGGAGATCGATGGTGCAGCATGGTGAAGCTGCAGCGTGAGGCAAGGTGGTGTGGTCTTGGCGCTGCAAAGTCTCGGCAAGAGGTTGCAGATGATCTGCTTCGAGGATTTGACAAGTTGACGAGTTCTCGTGACAAGATTAAGGTGGTGATTGTCAGATATTAATCTTGTCATTTTGTTAGAACATAATTAGTGGCTGCGTCTGCATGTAGCTAGCTTGGTTGAGTCGTAGGTAGTTACCGAGGAGTGGATCGAGTGATTCGGTCAGCATAAAAGTGTTTAGTTTCCATGCATGTAGGATCATGTGAGTGGCCAGCCAAGTGATTTGGCCGAGTCAAGTTAGTGGCCGTTGTGTTAGCTAGTGGTTAGTGCATGGAGAGTTTAGTGGAGTTAGTGGAGTATGGCGTGAGTGTGGGTCTTGGCTGAGTGCCAAACTTTGTATAAATAGTCATCTGATTTAGTAATGGTGAGAGGCCGTGAGGGCTGGGGCAGAAACAATGTAGTGTTTGTTTTCACCAAGGAGAGAGCCTCTTGGCAAAGCTAGCGGCTGGTTTCTCCCTTGGTGCATGTGTGCGTGCGTGGGTGTTCTTTTGTGTTTGAGAGAAACAACCAGAGAAAGAGAGAGGGAGCTGTGAGAGGCAGCAACTCGAGGTAGAAGAAGTGGCGCTGCGAGAGGGCGGCGCCAACACTGTGCACCAACAATGGCTTCCTTGCAACAACAGTCGGGCAAGAGGCAACTAGTACCATCTTTCCTGCCACTAAAAAAGTAAAAAAAATACAGTATTTCCTGCAAGTGTTCGTCTTATCTCGCCCATCTTCTGCTATCCAACTTGGGCACTGCTTGATGACCAGCAGCTGGTTGAGTAGCCTTGTTTTTCCAAGTTCGATCACGAACGCCTTTTCCGTCGAGAAAGGGGATGGAGAATCTCTCACCGGCAGCCTGCCTAGGCACAATGGCGGGGGCTAAGAAGAACGCATTGGCGATGGCGTGTGCGGGGCTGTGGCGAAGAGTGCAGAAGCCTGGCCCTTCCAGCGCTCCAGCTCATGGCGTAGGGCGACGAGCTTGCGGCCCTGAAAATTGGAGGCTTGACAGCCTAATTAAGATGCCTACTACTCTCTCCGTCTCATAATGTAAGACGTTTTTTGACACACATTATGGGACGGAGGGAGTAGATTTTCAAGTAACGAACCAAACAGGTCCCAGTGATTTGCAGGCAAGCTACAGGTCGGGCTACATCACACAGTGGAGCGAACAAAACAGCCCCTGAGACCCCGAGCCGTGTTGCTGCATCAGAAATTCATGTGGCTCGACGTTACGTCTTCACTTCATACTAAACGGGTGGAAGCAGAGCTGCTGCACATTTTGTTCCCAACGTCTCCTATTCTCAAGATGAAATCCCTTTCTTTACTTTTATCTTGCATAGATTTCTCTACCCTTTTGCTAACAGGGCCCGGGGTTCCTGAGAGGCGTCAAAACTCAGTGGCTCTGAAGCACGCGGAGAACACAATCGGCTGATGCTGGAATATATATTGTTTGGCGTGTTGTGTATGGTTGTTGAGAGCCCTTATTGCAAATGTTTCATATAAGCTGAACTTTTGTGCTTGCGAGCTGTACATCCCCATCTACACCTCTGCGCCTGTGTGTGTATGTAGCTTGGGTGTCAATCCTTGGTACCTTTTATCGGTTTCTCTATCAATGAAAAGATACGCTCTCAAGCGTATTCGAAACAAAATGATTATTTCAGACATGTTTGAGTCAATGAAATTTTCCTTTAAGAATATAGAACAAATGAATCATAAATAGTATTTTTCATATGGTGCCTATTCTTTATTGCAAAGGGTTGGGCGTGTAGTTGTTGTTGGGCGTGTAATGTATGGTTGTTGAGAGCCTTTCTTGCGAAGGGTTCGTGTATCCTGAACTTTTCTGCTTGGCGGCTGAGCATTTCCCCTTTTCTGCTCAAGCTGCGCCCATCTTCACCTCTCTGTGTACATAGTTAGGGTGTCAATCCTTGTACCTTATCTCATTTTGTTTGTCAATGAAAAGATACACTCTCGGGCAGGGAAGAATGATTATTTCAAATATCTTTGAGTCAATGGATTTTTCTTTCAACAATATAGAATAAAAGAACCATAAATGAAAATTTTCATATGGGATTCATTCTTACAACTCAAATGACGTGTAGAGAAAATTTATAATAGTTCACGTGCTACAAATATTCTATAAAAATCCTACGAATCAAACTATCAGATGCCCTGGTTCGACTCATATTTATTGGTGCATATTTTTTCTTTTTATTTTCTGATAAGAAAGTGGCATGCATCTTAATATTTTAACTAAAAGTAACAAATGAAGAAGTTCTGTCAGTAACAATTAATCAATTAGTATTTTTTTGCGGTGAATCTAAGTATAATTAATAAATAAGCACTGATCCAAGCTGTACATCAATGAATTGCAGTGTCAAAAAACATTTGAAATTCAAGTTCTAAAGCATAAACAATATATGAGGAATAACCACAAAAGAAAAGCCATAAACAATCGACACGTGATTACTGTTAGTCATGTGCCATGAAAAGGTCAGTAACTTGCTTCAAAAGCAATTAGCCCATTTTTTATACAACAACTAATATTTAATCGCGATCACACCTGACGTTCTTTGTTATATACATATAGGATATCACTTCACGTTAGCTCATTCATTTTGCTTAAGTCCCAAGAGTCAAAGGCGTGTGGCTGGGTGTTTTAAAAAAAAATACTTCACTTGGTAAAATGGGACAAAAGAAAAGGTAAATCCAGTACACAAATATTCGGTTATGTTGCTCTCATGAAAGATAAAAAGTATTTTTGACAATTGAATAATTTCCTAGAATTTGAAATGTGACGATCTTTCCTTCTGTGACTAGATCAACATCATTGCACATCAATATTTCAAGTGAAAGATGTTTTCTGGATAATAATATCAGGACCCAAGAACACAACAAAATCGAGCTCTCAAATGTTGTCCAGTCAATGTAGATTTGTCCTTTTTTGCAAAAAAAAAATATTGTAGATTTGTCTTTTTTTTTATTCCCCGAAGGAGATATGCTAGCGATTTCATTAGTGAAATAGTGTAAGGAAAGTCCTTTTTTTGACTAAGGGAATTTATCAATATTGCGAAGATGCCAATTACACCCGGTCTCCATACCTAAAAGATGTCCAAAGACATCAAGGATACACACAGCCAAAAATGAAAATAAATAGAATAGAAGAAAGAAATACCCCATCACGGTGATGAATCACTAGCATCAACATCAGTCTAATCAACACCGAAGACAACACACAGAATACACCTCAAAGAAGGAAACAATGCACAAGTGTTGTCGTTGCCTGATCGAAGATCTTGGGTTTTCACCCTCGAGAAAGTTTGAGTTTACCCAAAACAATGCCGTCAACAAGGACATTTCTAGATACAACAAATAAAGGCCAGAACTTGGGTTTTCACCCTAGGAATCGAGACTCGGTACTCAAGGAGAACCACCAAAAATGCAGTCCTCCGGCGCTGCCGCCGCCGCTTGCCAAGGCTACAACAAGTCACCAAACACCTGGCATACAGTCTTCATCACATCCAATACACCCTTCCGCCAAAGCTTTTCTAATTATGTTTACCCATGATTTCCATGGAGATGTTTCTAGACCTAACCAAGATTAAGTGGTGGTTCTTCTGGAACGCGTCAGCAGTTACCAGAGAGGTGTGGACAGACCTGAGGAGGATATACCCATACATAAGCATGGCCTTCCATGCACACAATATATCTATAAAAAGGTGTATCAAATAATTGCATCCTACATACTTCAGACCTCGTATTGTGTAACTGCTCGGCACTATAGAGAGTAATACACTAAAAGACGATTAATCAAAATATATAACAATATATAGACCATATGTGATACAATATATATAGCGTGTTATGCACTTAGCGGTGCCTAGCTCGTTCACCTAGGCTTGTGCATGTGGTCGTCCTGGGCAACATCACCTGACATACATGTAGGATAGTTTAGGTGTTGTAAATTTCCGTTTATCTGATGCTGATCGATCTGCACGAAGGATTGGATATTTGGATACATCAGCGTAATCTTCTAATCTACATGTTGAGTTGAGGTGCTTGATGCAGATGCATGTGCTCTCGACTGTATGATTCATGATTAGATGGAGGGCGAGGGTCAGGACCTGATGGTGTAAAGAATTGCCATAATCCCCTGCTGGCTGCTGCTGGCCGAACATACATCTTGCAGTTGCAGTCCTCATGCTGGTTATACGTACATAGCTCTTCGAGGATCTTTATGCCTGCTAGATCACGTCACTCGTTCATATATGGGGAATCCGCAGTCGTCATATTGGGCGCCCGGGCGGTGCAGCTAGCCATGTGTGGGAGGAGCCGCTCCAGCAAGCTGTGTGAGGATCACCGTGGATGTGCATGTGTGCAGGCTGCCATGGTGGGGAGGAGTGCCTGCTACTAGCTCTGAGAGGATCCCATGGTGTTCCAGCCTCGTAGGGAAGGAGATGATCCATCTAGCTCCACGAGAAGGACCGAGGGCATCTGGCTGCAGATGCGGTGGCGGCGTGACGATGGGCCTGAGTTGCTCGATAGAGAAGTCATGAGAAATCTTTTTTGCTATTTTTTTAAATAATACATTTTTTTATTAATTTGCACAAATATTACGCCGATATTTTTATTTTCAAAAATAAAATCCTATCAGCCAGCAGCAGGCCGATTGGCCCTGACAAGATTGGCCTCCTATTGGCCTACAGATGGCTGATAAGCCAGTCGGCCAAGAGGTGGTGACCCTGTCGGCCAGCTGTGGGCTGATTGGGTACTATCTGCTGGCTCACATAATTTTTTTTCAACAACGACAGATAAGTATTAAGCAGCAACTTAAAATATCAGCACTACTAAATATTCGACATGTATATATATATTTATTACGGAATATTAACGGTCTACAAAAGGTCACACGCCCGTGGGCAATTGATTAATATAAAAGGTCCAGGAAAAAATAGTGCATGTCATAGGTGGGTAATTCCTATCAACTCTGATCTATCGGCTGTGGTTATTTAATCTGATAAATTAAAGGTCGGATGTTTCTAATTATTGTGGGATTTTCTAAGCTAATTATTTTTATTATGATGATCCCATCAAGTACTTTTTAATATAAAGTAGCAAACATGCCCGTGTGTTGCAACGGGAGAAAAAAACTCATGAACTGACCCCTTGCACCAACACATACATCCCACGTCGTCTATTTCAACACCTTGCCCACTTGTCGCTTGTCCTCCTTGCCCTCGCCCACAATGGGTACATTATCCAACTAATCACAATGAATCCAAATATTGTCAATCCTGAGGTGATGAGTTTTTTTTTTAGCTTAAGGTGATGAGTTTAATTTGACGCGAGCTGGCTAACAAACATTGACTCCCTCATGGGCGTGACTTCCATCGGAACGGATGCTTTGCGCACAACCGAGGCTGCGTCATCCGACACGCGCGAAGCTGTTTGTTCACCGACTATTATATGAAATTCATAAACTTCAAAGCACATCTCATCTACAGTTGAACAAACTCGTCTGGCGATTTTCAAATTTCTACAAAATTTAACCCTAAGGTCATACTTTTGTCAAATTCACATAATGGTAAAAATTATACCTTTTCTGCATTTTGTAAAAAGATTAACCATTTTTTGTGTCAAATTCACACGAACTACCATCAAATTATTTACCGGAGAGCATTAAACATAATTAATTCATAACTTCCAAGCGTCCGTGACATGAAATTGAAACTGGTTGTGCAATAACCCTTTGTCTGCCTAGTCTGCCACACTCTTCTCTGATAGGGTTGGGATAATGTAATCGCACGTGAAGCGAGCAGCGAGGTAGCAGAAGATGGCGCGGAGGGGTGGGGCAAAGTGGCGGCGGCATTGGTTAACACCAAAAAATTTCATATCTACTGTTGTAGGAACCTCCCTACGTGATCATGTTCTTCTGACTGAATCTTGGTGTTGCCCTGAATCTAAGAGCAACTAAGAGCAACGGTGCCCTTACTTTGCCAGTCCCCTCTGCAATCAAATATCTCAACATTCATAGACGATAGTCAAGAATATTATGACTCTCTCAAGAGGATAGGAATTTTGGGGCCAGTTAAATTCAGATCAGCTGATAAAATCATAATACACAAATATGTTGTGTTGTCGTGAATCCTATTGCCCGTTGTTGTTTTGAAGCTCCTGCACCACAAATCCTAATGCCACTGCGTTGCTAATGCAGACCAAAATAAATCAAGGAAAGTACCCTAATCTGTACTAATCCTAATCCTCCTACCCGCCAGCAGTTTGCTCTGCCTACAACTGTCAGCATCATCTGCGTATGGGACGCCACACACAAAAACATGGACGAAAATCCAGCGGGCGCCCATCACGCACCCACGTCAAGCATGCGCAGCCGGCCGGCTGGAGCACAATTCCAACGTCATAGAGGCCACACTGGCCGGCCGGACAGAGCTGCCGTCTCTTAGTCGTGTGTGATGGGTGAGGACAGAGATAGATAGATAGAGCAGTAGATGGATGATCACGCCGATCTGATGCCGCGGCCTTGATTTGCCGCCGCCGCCTGCCCTCGCTCGGCCGTGGCAGGTCACTGTTTCACGGCGCCTTCATGGAAGGTATCATCTGGGTCCGTTGAGTCACTGTGTGCATTTGAAAACCGAACCGAAAAAACATACCGAAATAAAACGAACCGAACCGATTTTATGGTTTTTATGGTTTTTGGTTTCGGTATGGTATGAACTTTTCATACCGATTTGAACTTTGGTTTTTATGGTATATACGAAAAACCGAATGGTTAACCGAATAAACCGAAGTAAAATATTAATTTACATTTCTTGAGATGAACAACCATAAAGTTGTCATTTTTCTTGTACATGAGTTAAATTCACTACTAAGCACGTAAATTTTTCTTGTAACATAGTCATTTTTCTCCTTTTAGAATGCTAAGCACGTCCATAACCATTAACGGATGAATCAAAGCATTCATATATACTTATATATATAGTCGTATACTATTTGTGTAAAATATATGTGTTTTGAGTCATAAATTTGCAAATTATTATTACATCATTTTTAAATTCGCGTCAACTTTGGTTTTTATGGTATATACCGAAATCATACCGAAATAATTTGGTATATACCGAAACCAAACCGTATTTAATTTTCATACCGTATTTACCGAAGTATTAATACCCTCCAAAACGAACTGTATAAATCGAACCGTGTAAACCGAATAAACCGAACGCACAGGGTGACCGTTGAGGAGGGGCGTGGCGCTGCTCCCCTCTGTGTCCTCCATCCGCAGGTGGCTCCCTCCCCAGGACGAGATCCGCTCCGCCGCTGCTCCATATGAGTCCGATTGCCTCCCCACCTCAGTTGTGCCATCTGCCCGCATGCACGGCCACACGACCTCTATCCGGGCACCTGCTTCTTGTCGATGTCGTCCTCCGTCCCTCCTTTGATCGGCTCATAGGGCCGTTGCTGTTAGCAGGCCGTGGATAAAAGGGCAGGTAAGAGAGAAAAATACGAGAGATCTCAGCCGCCGTGATACAAAATTAATAATGGATATAAAAGGGGCACAATACAAAGGTGAGACTGGATAGGAGTTTTTGTTGGCTTTGACCGGTTTTCTACAATGATTTATCCAGCGATGTTTTTTTCTAAAAAAATAAGAAGAGAAATTTGAGCCGTCAATCTTTATGTTAACACAAAATTAACGGATATAAGACAGTGACTCATAGAGAACTATGAAAGTCTCCGTCCTTTAATATTAGGTAAAGATAGAAGATTGAAAGGGGTTTGTAAAGCCCCGTAACTGTTCGTACATGTAGCATTTTCGTGGCGCTGAATAAGTATCCTCGCAATAATGCTAGACCTACGTATATAATCTATCTACGTAATCCTGCATTATGTCCTTTCTAAACTAATCAGGCCCCCCTGATTTTTACAGGGTGGGGCCGGGCCTAAGTCCAACCAAATTAGTCCAAGTCAGCTAGTACGTCACAAGTCTACCTAGGTAAATTACGTAGGTGTAGCCAAGTCCGCATCCTCGTATGGCCGGCCCTTCTTCTGCTGGCCGTTTGTTGTGCCTTATGGGGGCTACACGGGTGCTGGAGGTTGTCTGTTCTCTCCACCCGGTTGTTGGACGCCGTCGGGCTACCCGTTTGATGAAGTCTGTTGTGTTGGGTTTTTTAGTAGTCAGAGGCTCCTGTATTCGTTGTATAATCCTAGTGTAGGCCATGTATTCAACGGTCGGACGCTTTCAGAGTGGAGCTTGCTCGCACTTATTGTGCTCAACCGGTTGTTGGACACTGCTGGAGACTGGCGTGGCCACCTGGTTCGTGGAGGCCGCTTGGTCCGTGTTTTCTCCTCCCGGCGGCCGGACGCTTTCATTCCTAGTGTGGATGCTCTGTATAGACACTTACCTAGTGGAGTGGAGCCTGCTCGTGCCTGTTGTTCTAAACCGATTGTTGAAGTGGCAGAGCTAGGAGAGAATCAAAGGGGAGACCAAGGAGAAAATGGACATGTTTCAGGGGGACAAATGAATGCAATCTTCTTAATGTATGCCTTTCTTTTCATTTTTCTTCACTAAATATTCCAGGGCTGGGGGGTGGGGGCCAACAGCCCCCTAGGCAGTGCATGTAGCTCCGTCACTGGACTGTTGGACAGTGTCCAGGACTGTCGTGGCCACCCGGTTCGTGGAGGTTGGACGCTTTTGGTCCTAGGGTGGAGGTTGTATATGGGTTTCCTACGCTTTTGGTCATAGCTAGTGTGAAGGTTGTATTCGTCAGCTGGATGCTTTCGTTCGTGGTGTGGATATTGTACATACATGTTGGCGCCGGGTAGGGTGTACAACAACACTTACTTTTGATTTTCTGCACTGTTGTGTCAAAACCAATTGTGATATATCATCTACAAATTTAGTTGTGAGCTTTATGAGGTTAGTTGAAAGCTACATTATTTACTCTAGTAAATACTACCTTCTGATTTTTATTTTTAGCGTAAAGACAATAGTAGAAGCTTTGTTAATCTGTAATGCAGGTTTTTATCCGCATGTAAATAACTTGTAAAACCGTGGAGCTTTTGGGAGCCTTTCCCCTTCTTCTCTAATGAAAGACATGCACACTCATGCATATTCGAGAAAAAAGATTAGTAATGCAGGAGATTAAAAAATAGATTACTCCCTCCCTTCCGGTTTAAATGGCTCAATTCAAAAATCTCCCTAACCAAGATAGATGGTGAGTGGTGAAATAGATTTCGTAGTTTGCAAAAATACTTAATTAGTGTGCTTGTTTTCCTAAACAAATGTGTTTTCCGGTGAATTATTTGTAACGCATGCATGCATGACCACTAAAGGATCAAGAACTTTTACATGCATTGATGGGTTTTCTCCTAATCCTTGCGTGCATCAATTTAATGTGCCTTGGAATTTGAACAGACAATAAGGAGCAATAAAAATGGGACAAACTAAATGGAAAAGCGAAAAAAAAGGGAAATTTTGTTTTTGCCACTCTAACTTTTGCCAATTTTTCTTATGTCACTCTAAATTTGACATTTCACTTTTGCCACTCTAGCTTTTGACAATGTATCACAAATGCCAATTTATGGCAAAAGGAAAAAATATCAATTTCACTTTTGCCATTATTAACTTTTCACAATGTATCACAATTGCCACTGTATCACAATTGCCACTGTCAAAAGGAAAAAAATTGCCCAGCTCGGCGAACAAGCAAAGCAACCGTGCCCCTCGCTCAATGTGTCTAGCTGCGACATCGTCGCTAATGCTCCGGGGACGGTGGCCGGTTATGGCAATCTTGGAGATTACCTTCCTGATGATCAACTTACTGATTTCTTGGAGGTGGACGAACACAGATACGAGTACGGGAAGCCTCTCATCAAAGATCAAAAATCTCTAACAACGATGATGCGAAGATTCCATAATTGATACATGAAAACCTGTAGAGAGTCTGGGGCGACGAATGCTTTGTATCTGAATATTAAAGAGGAGCACGACCTCGTTAGAACTGATCCGTTGACTGTTCCATTTGAGGAGTTCTTCGAGTTCTTCAATCAAAAGGCCCTCAATAAATTAACGGTCTTTTGCTACTGTCTGTAAGTACTATTTCTGTCATTAAGTCCCTATACATAGCTTGGCTCTTTCATTGCATGTATTTATAATTAACTATCCTTACTATATTATGCAGATTGAAGATCGTCGAGTGCAAAAAACAAGAAATGTATGATATTGGGTTCATTAACACAAATATCATAGATGAAATTCAGGTTACAAAGCACGCCGAAGAGGCCAAGGCCAACTTGCTACAATCTTTGATCAAAAATCAAAACAAAGATTTAATGCTCTTTCCTTACAACTTCCAGTGAGTGTTACTGTCGTGTGCATATTTGGTTTCCCTTATTACTCGAGCGAGGTTATACTAATGTAATTGATGAGTTATGCATGCGTGCGCAGATACGACTATGTTCTTCTGGAGACTAAGCTTGAGCGGGGAGTAGTAAACGTCTTAGACTCGAGACGAAAAGATCACCAAACCTATGCGGACATGACTAATTTGCTCAACAAGTTCAATCGATCATTATCGCACCATATCCGCAACTTTTTGTTCATTTCCTGATATCTCAAATAATAATAATTATTTTCTTTGTCTTGCAGGGTTTGGAAACAGTTCACCGCAGAAGTTCCGGGACTGCCGAAGGAGCTGCGATATACATACCCGAAAGTAAGTACTACTAGCTAGCTAGTTGCGTGCATCTCCTGTTGATTCTATAGCTGTACTTTCATCAATGCCATTTATAATGCTTCATTATCAGTTTGATTGACCTCTATTTCTCGTAAAATGCTTATGGCAGGAACAAGGGAATGATTTCTGTGGATACTACGTGTGCGAGTTCATCTACAACGCGACTTTGAAAAATAAGCGGGGCTACTCTAAAAGACAATATGAAGTGCGTAAGCAATAATATTCACAATTTCATTTTATTACACCATCATTTCTGTTGAGTTTCATTCATATATGTATTAACCCCCTTTTTCAAATTAGACGTGGCAGATGCGGGATGAACTCCTAGAACAAGATCGCATGAAAGCAATTCAGGAGGAATTGGCGGGATTCTTTCTTGACCACGTCATCAATTAAGCCGGAGAATACCATGTGAAAGTTGATTTCAATTGCTAAGGGACTGTAAGATATCTTACATATTGTATATGTATGTAGCCAGTAGCGCCGGATAGATAATACGAAAACTTTTTGTTTGACCAATCTCTCGGAGAAGAAGAGGTCGATCGATCACTTCTCTCGGTATGCATGACGAACTTCTGTACTTAATGGTTCCCTTCATTTTCTTACTAGCTAGCGTGTCGAGGGCCTCTCTATGTACAGTACGTAGCGTCGACCAAGCACGGACATAAGAGAGGACACTTTTCTCTATTAATTAGCTAGCTAACACAATATATGAAACACCTAAATTAACCCCCCAACACCCCCCACCCCCCCCCCCCCCCCCCCCCCCCCCCCCTTTAAAAAATAAAAACCCCAGCCACAGAAATGCTGACGCGTGGATGCCTTCTGGTCCCGGTTGGTGCCACCGGGCTCGGCGCACCGGTCACGTGGAAGCCCATCTGTCCCGGTTCATGTTAGAACCGGGACTAAAGGGGGGAGGCATTAGCAACGACGCTTTGGTCCTGGTTCAAGAACCGGGACATAAGGCCCTCACCAACCGGGACAAATGCCCTGTTTTCTACCAGTGTAGGAGGACAAGGTCTATCGTCATTTTAGAATTATAATTTGTTCAGGGAAAGCTTTTTGCATCCAAGCGACGAAATGTAAAGAACAACATGTGTTTCCATCATCCCGCGTCTCAGCCCTTCTGTTGCCTTTTTTGAGCAAGCTAGTGGATAACTTCGAATAGGAGAGAAAAGTGGTGAAACCCATGAAGCCACTTGAAGCCCACTCGCCTTGAGCCAGACATCACCTTTCAACACCCCGTGCCAATGAGTTAACTGACCCAAAATTAAGTTGTTCATGGGAGTAATTTACGTTCTAACCACACGCATAAACCCTCGATCTATGGAGCAACAGACCTCTCATGAAGTATATTCCACGATTGACATGGTCTCAATGACGTTGGCACCACTAGAGGCGACCTCCTCTGACAGGCTATGAGACGGTATCTGGACCGGGAACACCACCTCCTCTCTACTGCCAACCTCCAGCACGACAAAGGCCGACAGTCTCAAGCATGTTTGTAGTAGTTAGATGTGGCATGGTTGTTTCGTTAGGAAACCATAATGTTCAGCACCATATTTTTAATTAAATACAGTTTTCCAATCTCTACATGTCTTGGGCTCAAACTAACCTGCCCTTTCTTGCCCAGGCTCATCTACACCCGCCATGAAGGGTAAATTCCAGAAAATAGAAAAAATATATAGAAATTATTTTCACTAAAGATGCTCGGGTGTGCTAGGAGCTTCCAAAATTCCATGGCCACATGATATTCGAGGAGCTCTAGGAAAAAAAAGAGTTCTCAAAGGAACTTCCAAAAAAGATATTTTCAAGACCTTTTTTTGTTTTTGGCTAGAGCTCCTCCAATATCATTTCACCATGTAATTTTGTAGGCTCTTAGCAGACTTGAGCTTCTTTGGTGCCAAAAAAATAGATTCTTTTTACTATCATTTCAAATTTAAAGTTCAATAACTAGGGAGCAGATGAGCCTGGGCTCATTAGATGTTTCTCAGGACGGCGTTCGGTGCCTAGGTTCATCTACACCTGTCGTCTACAATAATGAAAATAAAAATAAATAAAAAGTGCATTGTTTTTGCTAATAGTGTGTGCATGATAGGTGTTGAACTTCCGTGACTTTAAAGCATGGAGCTAAATCCAAACCAAAAGCCAAAGTAAGCCTAACCAAACATTCCTTTAGTCAAAGTAGTTCCTTCTTGTCTTTATTCCGGGATGAGTTAACGACTTCACTTAACAAAATGGAACTTCTACTCAGGAAAATTAAACAATTGTTAGAAAGATGCCAAAGTTGACTCCATCCATCCAGCAATATCATACATTCAGTGATTAAAGCGAAGGGGTTTCCTTGTTGCCAGACAAAACCCAACAGTACAAGAAAATATAGATGAGCTATTGTCTAGTTAATATGGATTTCTTTTCTCATTACCAAATTGTTCGGGGGAATTACAAGGTCAGAATCCAACAAGCATCACCTTCCAAGCCCATTCTGTTGGTAAACTGACCCAAAATACGCTGACCATGCGACGAAACCAGATTTTAACAGCGCGCAAAAGCTCCTAGTTTCCTGTGCTACATGCAACAAGAAGCATCTCCTGACCTGACCTCTAACCCACAATGACCAGAGGCTCGTCGGCTGTGTACCCTTTAGAGGTGATATCCTTCGGCAGGCCGCCGCGTAGTATCTGGACCTGGAACACCACCTCCTCTCTGGTGTTAGTCACAAGCTCGAAGACACACGCATCATTGACCTGCAACCGGTTGTCGACAGCGAAGTCCATCCAATCTGCATCCAGCTTTTTCGTCTTCAAGTCGCCGCAGTAGTGCATTGCCCATGACCTCCCACGGCAGATGAGAGTGGTGGAGGTGCGCTCCTCCGGGAGGTGCTTGTGGAAGCGACCTGGAATGCACTGGACACAAAGCAACATCATAATACTCCCTCCATCCGGAATTACTTGTCATCAAAATGGATATATATGGATGTATCTAGAACTAAAATACATCTAGATACATCCATTTCAATGACAAGTATTTTCGGACGGAGGGAGTAGTAGTCAACGGGTCATTTCTGCAATACTAAGTACTTGGAGAATTTGTTGCTGTCTCATACCAGCTGAAACGGCTTCTGAACATGAGTTCGCGACAGGATGATGGTGAAGAAGTGGTGGTTGCAGGAGAGTGGGGTGGTCTCACAATCTTCACGAGCATCTGGAGCTAGTGACAGTGAGTTCTCGCAAGGCTCTACTTTTGGTTTGATGGGGTGTGCATCCGACAGCTGCTTTGATGGACATAGAGGGGTCTCCATCTGAAAAAATCAAAGTGATCAAGTTCCCACTGTTAATGTCAACTCCATGCAGGTTTTGTGACTCCATCTAAAAACTTCCTATGAATCTGTACGACAGAAAAAGCTTTGATCTTGACAGCGAGCGTGGCAGTGAAAAGTTATCTGTCCTCATTTGAGTCATTTCAGAAAACATAACAGTGAAAGAGGGAGGAGTAGTACTTGCTCATCTTTCACCCGATCAGGCAAGGAAGAGGTCCCTTGTACATCTGCCAAGGGAAAATTAGCAACAAATCAATCTCTCGTGATGTAACTATAATTCTAATTAATAATGAAGAATATTATAGTAGAATTCCATACTGGAGAAATGGTGAAAGTACTATGAGAACGCAAAATAAGACCTGAAATTGCTCATCAAGCTGTCTGACTGGTTTTTTAAATAGTTGCAGTGGGTTTCCCACATTATTGTAATAGTGTTGTCATAAAGCCTGGGACTAAATTTAGGAAATTTTCGTTGATCTGTAGATACGTTTAAAAACCATTGTAGTTCCTTGGCAATGGCATCCTAGAGCAGCGGCATGGTTTCTTGGACAAATGCATTTAAATGATTTCTCGATTTCATAAACAGTTTAATCAGTAACATGGAAAATCACATGGCACCACACTGACTCAGTTAGATCAAATATTGAAGAATGTAGCAACAAAAAAAGCTAAGAATCCTCATTTCAGGATTAACTATATACAATGTGTTACTACTCTTCCACACCGTTTTGAACTTATTTCATTTGAACTAGACAAACTTGCACAGCATATGTCACAGGGTTCAGTCTGTAATGGAATATTAAAGGGCAGGGAGGTTGAACATTTCTTAAGAGAGGGTGTGATTATGATGCATCTGAAAAATAAACATGGAAAATTAGTGTTCAAATAAGGAAAAGAAAAAGGATTATGAATTTAAAAACCAAGAGAGAGCATAACTAGCCAAAACTGAAACAGCAGCAAACAAAAGCATTATTGACACATTCAAGATAGAGTAGCAAGCATACAATTCAGGCAATAAACATCAAGATCTCCACAAATGTTAATCAGGAAGTTGACTAGTACGGTCGATCTAATTAAATCATGGTATGAACAAATAAACATCTTATTTCATTTTGATAAGATGGTTGACGATATTCTCAAGTCACATACCTGACGATTCCAAACACCTTGACTGCACAATACGTTTGCATTGGTCATCATCCTGCAAGAAACAATTCAGTCATTAGGCTTACTGAGTAGTGCCCCTTGAGTCCTTGACTCATACCTGTCAGCTGTTATATACATAATTACATACACAAGTATATCTAATTCCATGGTTAGGCTTACCACTCAAGAGACAACAAGCTGTTCAAGTATTCACTCAAGGAATGCGTTCTAAATAATTGTATAAGCGAAGCTGCTTGACACTGAGGAAGCAGAAAGTCTAAAGTGTACTAGAGGAAAATTCCTGATTATCATTTTGTAATTTGGACTTGGGATTATTACTTTGTAATAATCATTGAGTTCCCAGTAACACTCAAAGATGAAATCTTGGAAAGTTTTCTCCAACTGAAGACTGAAGCAAGAAAGTGCTTAATTTGTTCCTGGTTGAAGACTGAAGAGTTAATAGTGCTTGGAAAGTCTTGGAAAGTTCCACAAGACTGAAGACTGAAGCAAGAAAGTGCTACACAACAAGCTGTATATTCAAGTGCATGCTTCAGGAATGTTTCTGAACATTTGTTCAAGGGAGAGCTGATATTATGTCAGTAGTTCAGAACTGAAGAAATAGTAGGTTTACTGAAATAGCAGAAAGAGCAACGACGGCTGTTAGGAGGGCTGCAGCTAGTGAGTGCATTCTGGACTTCAGATTGTTAGTTTACAGAAAGATGGCACCATTAGCTGCAGCCAGTGACTGTGAGTGCAAGTGATTAGCAGGCATTCTGTCGAACCACGACAGAATCCCAAATCGGAGCAACGGGCGGAAATGGGGTGGAGAACCTCTCACCGGCGGCCCGCCTTGGCGCGGTGGCGGGAGCAGGGAAGAGGGCGACGGCGTGTGCGGGGCCGCGGCGGGGAGCGCAGAGGCCTGGCCCTTCCGGCGCTCGAGCTCGCGGCGTACGGCGAGGAGCTTGCGGCGGTAGGTCCTGCCGCCGTCGGGGAGGCGGGCGGCGATGCCTCCGTGGATGCTGGCCTGCATGCGCTGCAGCCTCGCCTGCAGCGCCTGGTCCGGGAGATGGCGCAGCTCGTCGCTGGCGGCCTCCGCCTCCCCGTCCGCCGGGGAGCCGCCGGGGAGCGCGGGCGCCGTCGAAGCCGCGGCCATTCCGTATAGAGTAGTCAGAGAGAGATGCGGAATGCGGAGAGACGGAGGGGTGTGGGAGGGAGGAAGACGACCGGACTGACGACACGGAGGGAGGGGAATCGGTAGAGCATCTACAGCCCACCCCCTAAACGTCTCGTGGCTCGCGTCCCGCGAACAGTGACCGATCAATTTTTAAATGTTCTCTTTTGATATGAAAAAATATCTCATGCACAAATTTTCAAATCCGTATAGTAATAAATTTAGTCGAGTTTTTATGGGCACCCATGCTTATTGTTTCTTTTTAAACCCATGTCCGGCAGTCGTGAGACCCCTAAAGTGATGGTCCGGTCGCCGGGGAGAAATAGTAGAAAATAAGACATGGACCGGTCCATATGAGGCATGAAACGCCGTCGTCCTCCACGCCCTACTTTTTCTCATCGAAGCCCATGCCCTCGACATAATCCGTCGGGGTGAGATCGATGATGGACCACCCGTGGTCAGAGCCAGACATCTTCGCGGCTTCGCTGCGACGCCGAGGGGTGCCGGTCACCCGTAGCGGCTCCGCGACTGCGTGCAACTTCGCCTCCACGGCCTTGTCAATGAGGGCTGCAGCTGCCTCCCGCACCCTCTGCTTAGCACGCCGGGCACGCCGCACCATAACACCGGACGCGCCAGGACCATGCATGTCGTTGTTTACCTACGATTCAAGATGAGCCACCAAAGGGCTTACAGCGTCGACCCGACGTTGAGGCGCCAGGCGGACCGCACCGCATCTGGCGAGGCAGCGATCACGCGTCCCGTCATATCCAAGCATTATTTGCGCGGACGAAATGGTTTCTCGCTAGATCGAGTTAGGTCGCGGTTGGGCAGACTTCTCCCGGTAGCAGCGGAGAGCCATGCGAGTGGTCATTTCCTCCTCAGGCCCGCATGGGATGAGGTTCCAGTCAACAGAAGGGGAGATCTCAGAGTCAAACCCACTAGTCGTCATGCCGGAGATCGCCGGAAGTGAGTTTGGAGGCAGAGTGTCATGGCCAGGGTTTGGTTCGGTGAATAGTAGTCATCGGACAACCAAAAGGTCACACTTCATCACCGGTCGGTATTAATTGATACTAAAAAGAACTTGATAAAATGGAGAAACGGAGAAGGGCGTAGGAAATCACCATTTCCTCGCTGCTCTCTTTCCCATGCAGCCACCTCCCTACATTTATATTTATATCTATACCTAATAATAAAGGCTATTGCTTCTGGCGGTACATTAGCGAAATTTCCCTCAAAGTTGCAAAGTATTACGCAGTAATGCCACCTAAAGTGATAAAAAAATGTTTCACACAGGAGAATCCCCGCCTGGGCCGGCTCATATAGTAGGAACATTCTATGCTGCGCTCTACACGTTATGAGAAGACACAGCGCGCCTGTTTGAACCGGACAATGTCTGGGTGGTCTGTTTTTTTATTTTCCGTTTTCCATTTCTGTCTTTGTTTTTTTCCACTTTAAATAATTTGGGAGTTCAGAAAAGTTCCAGAATTAAAAAATTCGAATTTTGAAATAAAATGTTTAATGATTCATAAATGTTTGTGGATTTAGAAAATGTTTGTGATTTTAAAGAAAGGTTTTCATATTCAAAAAATGCTCGCAATTTTGAAAACAAATGTTCGAATAAAAAATGTTCATGATTTTTCTAAAACGTGTATGTCCATGAAATTAAACAAAATTTTGCCAATACAAAAAATGCTCATGAGTTGAAAAATATCTAAAAAATTCAAAAAATTGTTCGTGACTTACAAAATATTTTATTGATTCATAAAAGGTTTGCTGATTCAAAAAATGCTCATGCATTTTAAAAATATTCGTTAAATCAGAAAAGTGTAAATTTCAAAAATTGTTCCACAATTTCCCAAAAAAATTGTTCATTGATTCTAGAAATGTTCGCCTATTCAAGAAAAATGTTTTCAAAAAGTTCAGAATTGTTAATTCTTTTTGCAAGCGGTATAAAATGTTCATGATTTTAGAAAATATTCGAAACCTGTAAAAACGTTCAACAATTTGAAAAATGTTCACGAGTTGTACAAATGTTCACGATTTTCAAAATGTGTTAACGATTTCACAAAAATGAGAGTGGTAATGTATCTCGGTGATTCAGCAAAATGTGATCGTGGCCATTGAAGATTATGAAAAACAATCTCCCGTTACAACGCATGGGCCGTTTTTCTTGTAAAAAAAATACAACCTCGTGACTAAAACGTCTTGTGTTTTCTTAGGGACGGTGTAGCTTCTAATGTATATTTCCTATCATTGACCTGGCAGATCCTTCTCAAACAAGGCATTTTTTTCCAGGTCCAACACCAGCCAGCTTACTACAGATCGACTTGCTAGTTGTTAAATGGGAGCAGATAAGATGCTGACTTGGATATAGACATGAAATAGAGACGTAGCTTTGATAGAATGGCAGAATGCTCTTCACCAGATTCACCTTGTTTTAGACAATGGCACAATGCAAGTATATATGATGTACAAAGGTGGGCCACGGACCTCAACTATACAAGGAATTAGGAGGCGGGCCCAATACACAATATGCACATAACACATATACTCAACACCCCCCAGCAGTCCAGACGGCACCGTGGCTGACGCAAAGACTGGACCGGAACTCCTCAAATGACGCCGTAGGCAAGCCCTTGGTCATGATATCTGCAAATTGTTGGGAAGTAGGGACGTGTAAATCACGAATATGGCCAAGGGCCACCTGTTCCCGAACAAAATGAATATCCAACTCAATATGCTTGGTCCGTTGATGATGCACCGGGTTAGCGGAGAGGTAGACCGCCGAGACGTTGTCGCAGTAGACCATCGTGGCACGGTCAACTGGGCAAGAAAGCTCCTGAAGCAGCTGGCGAAGCCACGAACACTCGGCGACGGCGTTGGCCACCGCGCGATACTCAGCCTCAACAATGGAACGAGAGACCGTAGGCTGCCGCTTGGACTACCACGAGATAAGTGAGGGTCCAAGGTAGACACAATAACCCAAGGTGGAGCGACGAGTGTCAGCGCAGCCCGCCCAGTCTGCATCGGAGTGGGCGGTGAGGGCGGTGTCGGTGGAGGCGTGAAGCGTGACGCCAAGATCCATAGTGCCACAGATATAGCGGAGAATCCGCTTGACGGCAGACCAGTGAACGTCTCGGGGAGCATGCATATGAAGACACACCTGCTGCACGGCATATTGGATCTCCGGTCGATTCAGAGTGAGGTACTGGAGAGCACCAACGATAGACCGATAGAAAGCAGCATCCGAAGCAGGAGAAACATCTGTGGCAGAAAGCTTGGCCTTCGTATCAACAGGCGTAGCGGCGGGCTTGCAGTTAAGCATGCCGGCGCGCTCGAGGAGCTCGTGAGCGTACTTCCGCTGATGAAGGAAGAAGCCATCCGGACGGCGCACCACCTCGACACCGAGGAAGTAGTGCAAAGGACCCTAGTCCTTGATGGCGAACTCAGCACGAAGACGAGCCGTGAGCTGACTGAGGAGACTAGTCGTACATGCCGTCAGGATGATGTCGTCGACATAGAGCAGCAAGTAGGCCGTGTCAGAGCCCTGATGATAGACGAAGAGCGAGGCGCCCGAGCGGGTGGATCGGAACCCAAGCTGGTGGAGAAACACCACGATGCGCTGGTACCAAGCGCGAGGAGCCTGCTTGTGTCCGTACAAGGACCGCGAAAGCAAGCACACATGGTCGGGAAGCATCGGGTCAACAAATCCTGTGGGCTGCTGGCAGAAGACCTGCTCCTCGAGGTGACCATGGAGGAAGACGTTGGATACGTCCATCTGGGGCATCGGCCAAGCACAGGAGACCGCAAGGTGGAGAACCGTGCGTATCGTGCCGAGCTTGACGACCGGAGCGAAGGTGTCGGTGAAGTCGATGCCAGCACGCTGTCGGAAGCCACGAACGACCCAACACGCTTTGTAGAGATCAAGGGTACCATCAGGACGGAGCTTGTGTTTAAAGACCCACTTCCCGGTAATCATGTTGGCGTGCCGGGGACGGGGAACAAGCTGCCACGTCCGGTTGCGCAACAAGGCGTCAAACTCCTCTTGCATCGCAACCATCCAGAGCGGGTCACGAAAAGCGGCTCGAACGGAGGACGGCAACGGCGACGGCTCAGAGGTGGACGCCACATGGACGTAGGCATCCGAGGCGTAGCGCGAGCTCGGGCGAAAAACGCCCATACGGGCGCGGGTGACCGGACCGGCCACAGGCGTTGGGGGGGCCGCGGCGCCGAGGGGGCCGGGGCGCCGGGGGGGGGGCGCGGGGACCGCGCGGGCCGCAGGCGCAGGAGGAGCCGCGGGGGCCGCGGGCGCCAATGTCGAGGCTGCCGGGGGCACCATCGTCGCGGGTGTAGGAGGCGGCGCATGCGGGGGGCGCGCCTCAAAGCCAGGGGGCGGGCCAAGAGGGGCGCGCGAGCACCCTGGGAGAGGCGTCGAGGAGCCCGCGTCACCAGTGGCGGGAGGAACAGCGGGGGTACCTGGTGAAACGGAAACACATGCTCATCAAAGTAAACGTGCTGGGAAGTGAACACACGGTGGGAGACGGGATCGTAGCACCGATATCCCTTGGAGTTGGAGGGGTAGCCGATGAAGATGCAAGCGACAGATCGAGGTGCAAGCTTATGAGGAGCCGTGTCGGCAATGCTGGGATAGCAAAGGCACCCAAAAATACGCAAGTCGTCATAAGACGGGGGCGTACCAAAGAGAAGATGATGAGGTGCGTAGTTCCACCATGGGCGGCAGGGTCTAATGTTAAGAAGAAGTGATGCAGTGGCGAGTGCGTCCGGCCAGAAACGAGGTGGCACGTTGGCACGAAACAGGAGCGTGCGAACGCAGTCATTCAGAGTGCGAAGGACGCGTTCGGCTCGACCGTTCTGATGTGAAGTGTACGGGCATGTGAGGCGGAAAACTGTGTTGTGATGCGACAAAAAGGTGTGGAAAGCGAGGTTGTCAAACTCTTTTCCATTGTCCGTCTGAAGCGCAAGGATGGGACGCCCACACTGCGTGCGTACATAGGAGTAAAAGGCCGTCAAGGTAGAGAGTGCCTCCGACTTTCTGCGCAAAGAAAAAGTCGACACATAATGAGAATAATCATCAAGAATGACCAGATAATATAAATAGCCCGAGTTACTGCTAACCGGAGAAGTCCAGACATCGCTATGAATCAATTGAAAAGGAAAAGAAGCAATGGTGGTAGAGTTATTAAACAGGAGGCGAACATGTTTGCCGACACGACAGGCATGACAGGTGTGATCCTCGATCTTGTTGCAACTGAAACTGAATCCTAAGAATATGACGAAGTGTGGCGGGGTTGGGATGACCCAAGCGAGCGTGCCAGAGATCGACAGCAACGGAGAGAGCAACCGGTGCGGTGGTGGTGGTGGATGAAGGCGAGTGCACCGGATAGAGCTCATCGAGGCTGACACATCGGTGAAGTACCATCCTTGTTCGAGCGTCTTTGACACAAAAACCAAGCTCGTCAAATTCAACGGTAACAGGATTTTCACGAGTTAAACGACGAACGGAAACAAGATTCTTAATAAGATTGACACAAGTATGTTAGACAAAGTAATATGCATGAAATTAGAAGGAAAAGAAGTGTGTCCGACATGTGTGATAGGGAGTGTGGAATTATCGCCGACAATGATGCGGCGGTCGGTGGTGACGGGAGTGAAGGAGGCAAGATTACCAGGATGAGCAAACATGTGAGCCGTAGCCCCGGTGTCCATGTACCAATCATCACCTCCGGTGTAGTTGTTCGGCGTAGGAGCGGCATGCAGTGCGGGAAGGAACACCGGGTCCCAGGGCGCCGGCAGCAGGGCCGGCAAGGGGCCACCGGGTACATTAGCGAAATTTCCCTTAAAGTTGCAAAATATTACGCACTAATGCCACCTAAAGTGATAAAAAAATGTTTCACACAGGAGAATCCCCGCCTGGGCCGGCTCATATAGTAGGAACATTCTATGCTGCGCTCTACACGTTATGAGAAGACACAGCGCGCCTGTTTGAACCGGACAATGTCTGGGTGGTCTGTTTTTTTATTTTCCGTTTTCCATTTCTGTCTTTGTTTTTTTCCACTTTAAATAATTTGGGAGTTCAGAAAAGTTCCAGAATTAAAAAATTCGAATTTTGAAATAAAATGTTTAATGATTCATAAATGTTTGTGGATTTAGAAAATGTTTGTGATTTTAAAGAAAGGTTTTCATATTCAAAAAATGCTCGCAATTTTGGAAACAAATGTTCGAATAAAAAATGTTCATGATTTTTCTAAAGCGTGTATGTCAATGAAATTAAACAAAATTTTGCCAATACCAAAAATGCTCATGAGTTGAAAAGTATCTAAAAAATTCAAAAAATTGTTCGTGACTTACAAAATATTTTATTGATTCATAAAAGGTTTGCTGATTCAAAAAATGCTCATGCATTTTAAAAATATTCGTTAAAAAAAGTGTAAATTTCAAAGATTGTTCCACAATTTCCCAAAAAAATTGTTCATTGATTCTAGAAATGTTCGCCTATTCAAGAAAAATGTTTTCAAAAAGTTCAGAATTGTTAATTCTTTTTGCAAGCGGTATAAAATGTTCATGATTTTAGAAAATATTCGAAACCTGTAAAAACGTTCAACAATTTGAAAAATGTTCACGAGTTGTACAAATGTTCACGATTTTCAAAATGTGTTAACGATTTCACAGAAATGAGAGTGGTAATGTATCTCGGTGATTCAGCAAAATGTGATCGTGGCCATTGAAGATTGTGAAAAAAAATCTTCCGTTGCAATGCATGGGCCGTTTTTCTTGTAAAAGAAATACAACCTCGTGACTAAAACGTCTTGTGTTTTCTTAGGGACGGTGTAGCTTCTAATGTATATTTCCTATCATTGACCTGGCAGATCCTTCTCAAACAAGGCATTTTTTTTCCAGGTCCAACACCAGCCAGCTTACTACAGATCGACTTGCTAGTTGTTAAATGGGAGCAGATAAGATGCTGACTTGGATATAGACATGAAATAGAGACGTAGCTTTGATAGAATGGCAGAATGCTCTTCACCAGATTCACCTTGTTTTAGACAATGGCACAATGCATATAACTAATCTGTACGCAGCTAGAGATCAACTGCGTAAAAAAAAAGATCGGGAGGACTAGCCACTATGAGGCACTCGCGACTCCATATAGCGCCGTGGCCGAATCCTTCCTCCACCGTAATCTCGTCCGACCCTAACCCCGCTCCCGTGGGGCGCTGCCGCGCCGCACCGGAGCGCCCCCCCCCCCCTCCCTCCTCGGCCTCTCCATCACCACTCTCCTCTCCACTGCCACCAGCGACGACGCCAAGGCAAAGCCCAAGTGGGTCGGGGCGGCGGCCTCCTTCTCGCGCATCAGCTGCTTAAGATCATTGTGGCGGTTTCGTTCTTAATCTCCTCGGTGGTGATGGCGGACAATGACGGCTGAAGTGTGGCGGTGGGTCTGTAGCCGCAGCGGCAGGTGGCGGCGGCGACCATGTTGCAGCCGCTCAACGGCTTCGGATCACGGTGGTGCTCCTGGTCTTGATCTGCATGACGCGGCCGCCCGAGGCGGCGATCCTGGGCTTGGCGGTGGTGGTCATCTCATCCGTCTGACATTGTCATCCTCAGGCTGGGTGGTTGGATCCCGAGATCCGTCATCTAGTCCCTGCTGTGAATCGGAAAGACATAGTTGCCGGTGAAAACCGAGCCGACGGCGGGCGATAGCGGTGTTCTGTGTTGTTACCTTGATGAAGGCATCGTCAAGTAACTGTTGTCGACCCACTCGTGCTGCTCCGGAGTAAACCCTAGGATCTGTTCTTTCAGATCGGACGATGGCGGAACTGTGGTGTCATTTTCTCTCTTGGGAGCATCGTTTGTGGAGCAGCACTGGAAGACAGAGGCATGAGGTAGCAGCTTCGTCTTGCACAGAGCTCCGGCGGTACACTGTGTCATGCTTGTTCTGCAGGTGCTACACATGACAGATCATCTAGAGACTTCAAGTTGTGTCGACTGGTGGTACTTGGCGGCATGGTGTTGTGTTGTGCTGGTGGCAGCCGCGACGTGTTCAACAGTTTGCGTGCAGGGAGGTGGTGTCGTGGGGAATCACTAGTAGAAAAGGGGGCAAAGGTCTAGGCCGGGTCAGCCCATTAGTCCCGGTTCAGTCAAGAACCGGGACCCATGGGGGCATTGGACCCGGTTCGTGAGCCCCGGGGGCCGGCCGGGCCACGTGGGCCATTGGTCCCGGTGCATCTGGACCTTTTGGTCCCGGTTGGTGGCTCGAACCGGGACCAACAGCTAAATAATGCAGAAAATAAAAAAAACTGAAAAAAATAAAAATAGCAACAATAAGTACTTATTTATTTTCTTTTATGATAATTCTTTTTGCTATTAAAGTTTGTAACAAAATTCTAATTACTTATTTATTTTCTTTTATGATAATTATTTTTGTTTTTAATTTTTTTGAACAAAATTCTAAATACTTATTTATTTTCTTTTATGATAATTCTTTTTGCTATTAAAATTTGTAACAAAATTCTAATTACTTATTTATTTTCTTTTATGATAATTCTTTTTTGCTTTTAATGTTTTGAACTAACTTCTAATTACTTATTTATTTTCTTTTATGATAATTCTTTTTGCTATTAAAGTTTGTAATAAAATTCTATATAATTTTAGTTTCAATAATACTAGAGGTTTATAAAAGCTTTTTAGTTGATTCCTTTAGTACCAGTTCTAAGGCTGTTACAAAGGCATTTTATTTGGTAAGTAGAAACAAAATAAAATAAATAAAGCAAGAAAGAAAACAAAAAAACAAAAAAAGTATTTTCAAATTTGAAAACTAATGGCACTAACAGAAAGTTTATAATTTTTTTAAAACTAAAAGCAAAAAGAATTAAAAAATAAAGCAAAAAGCAAAAGAAAATAAATAATGCAGAAAACAAAACAAAAAAACTGGAAGTAAAAATAAAAATAGCAACAATAACTAAAAAAAAGTGCCTCCTACTAGGCCCCCACCGCCTGAATACGACTAGAAACCCTACCATGGGCCAGGATTCAGGCCCGCAGAAGGCCCATAGGCAAAGCAGTGTTAGATTAGGCCCATAGGCCTGCAGTTTAGAGGGGTTCGAGAGAGAGGAGGCAGCAGTGCTTATAAGTAGGTGGTCGACGCTCTCAACTAGCAAGGTGGGACTAAACTCCCACCACCACGCCGCTGTGCAAGGCCATTGGTCCCGGTTGGTGGTACGAACCGGGACCAATGCCACCCTTTGGTCCCGGTTCGTGGCACCAACCGGGACCAATGACCCTCTTTAGTCCCGCTTCGTGCCACTAACTGGGACCAAAGGCGCCGCTTCCCGCCCTTTGGGCTACTGAAAAGAGGCCTTTGGTCCCGGTTGGTGGCACCAACCGGGACTAAAGGGGGCATTGGTCCCGGTTGGTCTCACGAACTGGGACTAAAGGGGGAATTGGTCCCAGTTGGTCTCACAAACCGGGACCAATGCTTTGCCTATATAAGCAGCACTCGTGAAAATTTGGTTCAGTTCCTTCTTCACCGCGCCCGACGCCGCCAGGCTGCCCGTCCCCGCCTCGCCGTCGCCCCACGCCGTCCCGCGCCGTCCCGTCGCCGTCGCCGTCGCCGTCCCCTGCCCGTCGCCCTCGCCGCGCCCCTCACGCCATGGCCACCCCGTGAGCAAATTTTTCGCCAATTTAATTATTTGATGTAGTAGTTAATTTAGATGTATAGTATAATTTAGATGTGTAGTTAATTGAGTTAGATTTTGTTAGATTTTTTTGTAGTTCATAGATTTTTTTGTTAGATGTGTAGTTCATAGATTTTTTTTCATATTGTGTAATTTGTTCATATTTTGTTAGATTTTTTTAATAGATTTTTTTGGTGATATTATTGTTGAATATGCATGTTTGTATGTTCGTATATATGCAAAGATCGAATATGTCATTTGTTTATGATTTTTTTTTCTGTTCATAGAATTTTTATGATTTTTTTTCTGTTGTAATTTTGTTCATAGAATTTTAATGATTTTTTTGTTCATAGAATTTTCTTTCTCAATTTATGTATATGTTCATATTGTGTATGTATAGGAAAATTGTGGATGATCAAAGTCATTTATGAATATGTTCATATTTAGAATAGAGGAAAGAGGAAAATAAGAAGAGAAAGTGTTTAATATAATTAGTTAAAAAAATAATAGAACTATAATTAAACTAGTTTATTTTTAGTAAGTACTACTTTATTTTATTTATAGTAAGTGCTTCATATATAGTTGAACTAGCTAGTTGATTTAATAAACCGATTTATTTTACTATATATAGAAGTAGTTCCCGCATCGACGTCGACGATGCCTATCCTGCATCCTCGTCGTCGTCGACTCGGCGGGGGAGGCCTGCTTGATCAGGATCATGTTCGGGACTGGGCTCCGCCGGGCTGGTATTGGGAGGTGCTACCTTCTGGGGGACGTAGGTTGGTGAGGAGGCAGCCCGTTGTTGACCCGATCCTTGTTTGGTGGCGGTCGCGTGGGCCAGTGACGGTGCCGAGGCTTCCGGACACCGCGGAGGTGGTACGTCACCGTGTCAGCGAGGAGGACGAGCATGTCCGTCGCTACATGGTTGCGTTGGAGGGCAGGTTCGACAATACCTGGCAGGTTCTTCAGGGATCTCACTAGAGCTATGATCCTGTGATCGTTTCTTATCTTTGGGTGTTCACCGCCCACGAGATACCCATCGGGCGCTACGGTTCTAGCTGTATTAATTAGTGATGCTATATGTATGATAGTATTCGAGGAGTATTCGACGATGTACGGACATGAGAGATGATGTACTTTCGGTTATAATTGAATGCATGCTAATTTGAATACTACTTTATTTTACGATTTGATTTTGCTTATTGAATGCTCATATTGGAAAAGTACTCCTACTTTGAATGCTAAAATTGAAGAGCACTCTATGCAGAAATCTAGGAGCCACCTCCATCATCCACGCCGTTGTGGGGGTAGCTTCTCCTTCATTCCCGTGTGCTAGACAATTTGGTGTAATAATGCACCCGGGAATGAAAGAAGGAGCTACGTACCATCACCGATAGTCAACCCGTGATTAATAATAATGATCTAATTTAGGTTTGTAAGTACATATATTTAATTGTACAAGTTTAATATTTGAATTATGAACTTAGGTCGGAAATGTCGTACTTGGACGACGAAAACCGCCCGGGGGAGTGCGACTGGTGCCACAACGACCGAGGTATGTGCGACAGGTTCATTGAGCTGGACGAAGATCAGCGCTTCAGCATTAAGCTCGAGGAGACCTTCGATATTCATATGGTACGCAACGACGACAATAATTTTTTTCGTAATTAAGCACGACTTCAACTATTTTAACGTGTACTTTTCATCTTTTCCAATTCGACTAGCTTATCCCATGCTATGCAAGACGCTATGTCTTGGAGAGGATGGCTTTTGAAGACCATGAAAGTTTCGAAACCAAAAAAATTATCCTAAGTACCCATCATGGTGTGGATTTTAAAGTAAAGATGTACAATGCTGAGAGGGTAACCCATTTTGGTTGCAAAAATTGGGAAGCACTTTGTAAGATGTATGGTTTTGATGAGGGTATGCTTGTCACCATGGATCTTGGTGATCCTACAATCCAGCAAGACAATATGGGCATTTGGGTCCTTGTGGATGCACCTCCAATTCTTCCCCCATGTGAGCTTAGCATAATTATTAAGTAATTTATATTGTTTATTTCAAAATAGTTGACAACTTATTTCCATTAACAGCTTATTTTCATTCTTCAAAGAATGTGCGGAATATGGTAGACAAAACCCACTACACCGATGGCTCCGAATTAACTTATAAGGAGAAAAATCATCTGATCGCATTTTGTACTGATCTTGAGAATTACAATGTCTACAATCAAACTCCTCAACATTATGGTCAATACGTGCCACTAGTGCACGTGTTGAACTACAGTAACTACCATGGAGATACCCTGGTAAGAATTTTTTACTATTACGACATCCGTGATCTTTTTGCACACTTCTAAAACTAGTACATCATTGTGTGCCTCATCTGATGTATATGCACGGTCGCCTTGATGTTTTGAACATACAACCAGGTCGTCCTACGAATCTCAACTGTCCATACCGAATTTCTAAAAGAAGTGGAGACATGGCAATCAAAGAATGGAAAAAATGTATGGACAGTCATAAGGAGCTTCTTGGACGAAGCAGTGGCGTTGGTAAAACAAGGACGAAGCAGTGGCGAGCATGCATGAGTTATTATATATCAGTGGATGAAATGAACATAACAGTAGCATTGGTAAACCAAGGACGAAGATATAAAAGAGGACACTTCTCTCTATTATCTAGCTAATAACAACCTAAAATTAACCCCCAAAACCCCTAAACCAGCAACTTTTTTTTAAAAAAAAGAAAAACCTCAGCTGCTGACACGTAGAAGCCTTTTGGTCCCGGTTCATGTCACCAACCGGGACCAAAGGCCCCCTTGCCTGGGCTGCTCGCAGTGGCCACGTGGAGGCCCATCTATCCCGGTTCGTGTTAGAACCGGGACTAAAGGGTGGAGGCATTAGTAACGACCCTTTAGTCCCGGTTCAAGAACCGGGACAAAAGGCCCTCACCAACCGGGACAAATTCCCTGTTTTCTACTAGTGAGTCATGGTGGCGTCGATGGATGTCCAGACTAGCAAGGATGATGCAGATCTATTTCTTGAAGATGGGTCAGCGGTTCGATGATGATGGCGGCTTCTAAACGTGTGCATGTGACGTACGCTTTAGGTTTGCTGCACCAATGGTAGGTTCCCACAAGTTACCCGGATGGATCGGCAACGACACTGGTTTTAGATATGTAGAATGAGAGCACTTCATATTATCTAGTTTGTAAGTGCGAGTGGTGGCTTCAGGTGGTTTGATGTATATTCTTGCCGGATCTTAGTTGAATAATTAATAAAAATGATGTATGTATCGATTGATGCAGAGGCCGCGGCTTCTAACCTCATTTTCCAAGAAGAAAAAGGAAAAAAACCTTGTTTTGGACCGTTGAGGCAGGCTTGGTCCATGTCTTTCTTTCCCGCTGCGTCGTTGTCCCTGTCGTCGTCAACTCGTACTGCCCGACGTTTAGCCGCATGGAAAGGGCACATCACACCGGTTTCTTCATCTTGAGGCCGTGATGGTAGTTTTTGCGAGACTTTCTCTTCCTCTATCTAAAGTTCAAGTCAAAGTTTAAGAACAGCGTCCCCTCCGGTCTGATCGGGCAACCTGCTCCTGCTGAGCTTTGGCAGCCATGGCCGGAGGGGCCGGCGGCGGCAGGGCGGCGGAGATAACGCTGGAGCGCACGCCGACATGGATCGTGGCGTCCGTGTGCTCCATCATCGTCCTCATCTCCCTGCTCTTCGAGCGCCTGCTCCACCGCCTCGGCAAGGTCTGCATCGTCCACCATTAATCAAGCTTCATGCATCATCCACCATCACCAGTACTGACTACTGACCTAAGCTGTTTGAATGAACTCCTATTGCATATGATCAGAGGCTAACAAAGGGCCGCCGGAAGCCGCTGTACGAGGCCCTGCTCAAGGTCAAAGAAGGTACGTCATTCAATTGGTTGGTTCCCCGCCACCATCGCCATGCCATGCTCTACCTTCCGGTCCCAAGTCCTACCTAACGCGGTTGCTATACGGTCGGTTGCAGAGCTGATGCTGCTGGGCTTCATCTCCCTGCTGCTCACCGTGTTCCAGGGCGCCACGCAGAAGATATGCGTCCGGGAGAGCCTGATGCACCACCTCCTGCCGTGTCCGCGCGCCGGCGCCCGTGCCGCCAAGGCTGCGCAGCACTACGTTGCCGCCGCCGGGGCAAATTTTTAGGTCCTCAAATGATCAGACATGTGGAGGAATTCAAATTTATCAAAAATCACTTCAGAGGTCATGGAAAACGATGGGAAATATTCGGTTGGCTGGTACCTTACTTCCCTTGCATCTTAAAATATTAGCACATTCGTATTGTTAACACCAGCGTCAATACAAATAATACTATTTACCCTTTACTTCAGCGTTCTTTTTTCAAACAATTTTATGGGTCAGTCACCGAGGAGGACTACACAACCCTGCTACTTGGCTTTGTCATGGTAGTCGGATATACAACTTCATACATGTTATCTAATTTGTTCATGTTGCGTAGAAGAAGTTTACATTTTTCCTCGTATTCTTTTGGTAGAAACACAGCAAGGGGCATCCAAAATTTAACTTTTACAGTTATATGAATAGAGCACTAGAAGGGGATTTCAAGAAAGTTGTTGGCATAAGGTAAATGTATGAAGCTACTATGTTAATATGCATTGTATTTATTATCACATAGTCCCGAGGACTGGTCAATAATTGACTCATGTCTTGTCGCAGCTGGTACCTTTGGGCTATGTTGATGATATTCCTGCTACTGAATGTTCATGGTAGGTTTCTATGTGGAATGAGTACTACTTCAAATTTTAGAAGTATGAATAGATAAGAGAGGAACTAAGATACAATACTGGTGGCATATGGCTATCATGCTTGTACCATGTATATCTTTCTAGCTTTAATTTAATTATTATGCCTTATGTGAAAGACTAACGCCGCTCTCTTTTGTTGTTGTCATCATAGGATGGTATGTCTACATTTGGATATCGGTTGCACCATTCGTTGTAAGTAGACATCATATGTTTTATATAAAAGAGATACATGTTTAAAGGATTTGCACCTCCAAGTTTTATTTTTTGGACCTAATAGCTATATTAATTTAAATAATACAACTATTGGTTTTTCCTTAGAAGATGAGAAGTTTCATAATAAATATATGTACTATATAAATTTTAAACTCAGAAGTACAATCATAAGATATTAGACGTGTTTTATTCTGTACAGTTGCTACTTGTGGTCGGAAGTAAGCTGGAGCATATTATCACGGAGCTAGCTATTGACGTTGCCCAGAAGAATACTGCAATAGAAGGGGAGCTAGTTGTAGCTCTTTCAGATGAATTCTTTTGGCTCCATCGGCCTAAACTAGTCCTTCTATTGATCCGTATCATCTTGTTCCAAAATGCATTTGAGATTGCATTTTTCTTCTGGCTGCTGGTAAGAACAATTAGCTAATTCCTTCTCACCATACCAAACATATACCGGACTTTGGAAATAATTAACAATTACATGATGGACCAATGTTATATAAAAATATGTCGTTGTAATTTACCATGGAAAGGATTGATAAAATCAAATACCCAAACATCTAGAACATAACTACCAGTTTGGGTAAGTACTTGGGCACTCGATATTTACTTAATTTCTATATTATATGTAAAAATGCAACAGTAAACTCAACTTAGCACTCACCACCCTTGTAGGTAACATATGGATTTAAATCATGTATTATTGGAAAACCAGCATATGTTATTGCTCGTCTGGTGATAAGGTAAGCTTTAATATTTGTCAATTACAACATTTTGGATTTTCAAGAAAGCAAGAACTCATATTATGTATGTACTTCTAGTGTCATCAGCCAACTCCTATGTGGATACAACACCCTCCCTCTATATGCTCTCATATCTCAAGTAAGTTGGCTAAATTCAATCAGGTTCACACTAATTTATTTTATTCAGGAACCTTTGCTAAATTATTTTAATTTGGTGAATTATCATATTTTAAACAATGTTAAGTTGGTCAAGTAACAAATAGCATGTTTATGAAGTGTACATCGAAGTGCTAACTCATGACATTTTTTGTGGATCAACTATTCGTGTAACCTAGATTGTTATGGATGTTCTCTAACTACTTCTTGTTTGAGCTTGATTCTAATTTTCTATTCTTTCTACCAATGAAGATGGGAGGTTCGTTTAAGAAAGCCATGTTCGATGAAAGTATATCTGAAGGCCTCACCAATTGGGCTCAAAAGGCTAGGAAGCGTAATAGAATGACAACACCAAGTGTTGGTGACAATTCACCCGTTGGTGAGGGAATTCAAATGACAAATGACTGCTAGGTTCATCTAAGTGAATACATATCAATGTACGTGCTACTGTATAATTAATATATAGATATATCTTATATTTTCACCTTTTCAAATCATGAATGCACGAGCAAGTTAGGCCACATTGATCATGGTAAATATCTGATAGGTTATGAAACCAAGCATCATACTGATCATGATAAACCAACAATTTTTCGTGAGGTTAGTTGCAAGCTAGCCCCTCTAAACAAAAAGGAAACGACTATCTGATGGGTTATGTCTGCCCACTCCGTGGGAGGTGGCAGCTAAGGGCGGCCATAGTGGGGACAAAACCGGGTCATGGCCCGTCCTTATTTTTGGATTTCCTCTTTGTATTTGCTATGAATCTAGCCCAAGAGCAACATATGGTCCACTGAGAAAGTGATTGACCCGTGCTACTATTTGTTTCGCCATCCGCCACTAGTCTACAGTGTAAGTTAAAATGAGTTCAATAGTTTTCATGCATTGGCGAGTTTTCTCTTAATCCATGAATGCATCAGTTTAATGCTTGAAATTTGAACGGGCGATGAGGAACAATGAAAATGGGACTAACTAAACGAAAAAAAAAGAGATGCCCTCTAAACTTAAAGGAAACGAGTATCTGATGGGTTATCAGACCAAATATGTCGGCCCACTTTGTGGGAGGTGGCAGCCAAAGGGCGGGCCATAGTGGGGACCAAACCGGGTCATGGCCCGTCCCTATTTCTGGATTTTTCTATGTGTATTTGCTACCAATCTAGCCAAAGAGCAGCACATGGCCCACTGAGCAAGTGACTGGCCCATTCTATTTATTTGTTCCACGGTCCGCCACTAGTCATGGCAGCTCTAGCTAAATTTAAATTCCCCTAAAAAAAGCTAAATTTGAATTGTGGGTATCTCGGGATCTCCTACTTGCATGACGCAAAGGGCAGACAAAACTAGGCGGGGCCATCGTGTGGCACCACGGCGAGCAGAAGTAAAATACACAAAAAAAGGTGCGCACTTGTTTGGAATCAACCCGTGACCTCCCACTGGTGATGGCCAATTCCTAGCCACTAGACTCCTAGCAACGCGAACATTAAAGAATTGAAGGCGGACGCAGAACTGAAAGCATTTCTCGAAAAGTGGCGAACAATTTTTCAAGATTCACATAATTTTTCAGACTACGAACAACTATTGACGAACAAGATTTTTTTTCTGATATTTCCGAACGTATTGTAAATAAATTATGAAATTCTGGAACATTTTCAACAACATGAGTTTTTTCTAATTTATGAATTTATCTTGAAAAAACATATTCTGAGATTCTGAATTTTTTTTAAAAAATCCTAAGGATTTATTGAATTTCTGAAGAAATTTTAGAAAATGAGAACATTTATTGAAACTCCGGATAAGTTTTGAAAATGCTAAAAAAATTGCAACTTCCAAAATAAATGAAAAAATAAAAATAAACTAAAATGAAAAGGAAAACAAAAACTAAAAAAAAGAAACATAAGGACAAAAAAAATCAAAAACTGGTTGTGATGTACTCGCTCCCTGTCTAAAACGGGCCGGTCCATATTGATCGCTCGCTCGGTTGGGTCGCCTATGTGCGAATCAACAGCAAGTTGATGCAAATCACGTCAAATAGGTAATACGGGGCATCTCCCTATGCTTCTCGCCGTGCCTGTACCCGCCTTGCTCATCGCGGCACACGACCCCTGGTGGACACTGTATTGAGGATTCTTACACAGCCCCATCAACATTCACCCTCATCATCGGTCCGGACATTGGTGGAATCCACGGAGCCCCGATGTCGAGGTGTGCTAGAAGGGCCAAATCTTAGCAACAACAAAAATGAGGAAAATGCTACAAGGCCCAGGGAAGGGATGGGTGTGGGCCGGGCTCGCGAATGACCAGAGTAACAACGAAGCAAAACCCAAAAAGATATCAACTATAACTAGCCTACCCCTAAAAAAAACTATAACCAGCCTAAATACATGGGTTACTAGATTTGGCTCCCCCTTTTTGTAAGGGCATATTTATCCCCAAGGTTTTTTGGTGATTGATGACAATGCTTTTGCAGACTAATCATGTGCGTTGAGATTTTCAAAGATTCATCCTTTGGCACGAGACGATTCCCTCCCCTCGGTGCTTTATTCAAGACGGTGCAGCTCCTTCGTTTCTCTGTTGGTGGACTAGTTGCGTAGGAGTCACCGTACTATCAAGAGGGGATCCGCTTTGGTATGGCTAGGGTGGAATCAACACGTACACATTCTTATTGCACCCGCTGTTCCTTCCCGCTTCAATGGAGCTCTCATTCCCCTCTCCGCTCTCTTTGTCTGGCCCCAGCGGTAGTACCGCGGGCTACAGCGGTAGTACCGCGGGCCAAAACGGTAGTACCGCCGTAAACAACAAGCGGTAGTACCGCTTACTGGATTCTGCCGTAGTACCGCTGAGGCTCCGGGCTACTACCACCTCGACTCGAGCCCTCGTTTTCTCGTGTCGGGTTCTGCGGCACTAGTCGCAGCAGTAGTGGCGGTAGTACCGCCCTTACCACCGCGGTAGTACTGCTCTGTCTTGAGCTTGCATTGGTTTTCGTTGAAGAGGAAAGGGTGATGCAACAAAGTAGCGTAAGTATTTCCCTTAGTTTTTGAGAACCAAGGTATCAATCCAGTAAGAGGCTCCTCAACAAGTCCCACGAACCTACACAAACAAACAAAGAACTCGCAACCAATGCGATAAAGGGGTTGTCAATCCCTTCACGGCCACTTGTAAAAGTGAGATCTGATAGAGATAGAATGATAAGGTAAATATATTTTTGGTATTTTATAATATAGATGCAGAAAGTAAAGATGCAAATAAAAGTAGATTCGAAGAAAATATGATAAGAGATAGACCCGAGGGCCATAGGTTTCACTAGAGGCTTCTCTCAAAATAGCATAAGTATTACGGTGGGTGAACAAATTACTGTCGAGCA
Source organism: Triticum aestivum (assembly GCF_018294505.1). Classification (NCBI taxonomy): domain Eukaryota; kingdom Viridiplantae; phylum Streptophyta; class Magnoliopsida; order Poales; family Poaceae; genus Triticum; species Triticum aestivum. Next base: position 731,413,426 of record NC_057803.1, on the reverse strand, counting down.
ATTGATAGAAAAGTGAATAATTATGAGATTATCTAGGCATGATCATGTATATAGGCATCACGTCCGTAACAAGTAGACCGACTCCTGCGTGCATCTACTACTATTATTCCACACATCGCCCGCTATCCAGCATGCATCTAGAGTATTAAGTTCACAAGAACAGAGTAACGCATTAAGCAAGATGACATGATGTAGAGGGATAAACTCAAGTAATATGATATAAACCCCATCTTTTTATCCTCGATGGCAACAATACAATACGTGTCTTGCAACCCTTTCTGTCACTGGGTAAGAACACCGCAAGATTGAACCCAAAGCTAAGCACTTCTCCCATGGCAAGAAAGATCAATCTAGTAGGCCAAACCAAACTGATAAATCAAAGAGACTTGCAAATATAACTCAATCATACATAAAAGAATTCAGAGAAGATTCAAATATTATTCATAGATAAACTTGATCATAAACCCACAATTCATCGGATCTCGACAAACACACCGAAAAAGAGATTACATCAAATAGATCTCCACAAGAGAGGGGGAGAACATTGTATTGAGATCCAAAAAGAGAGAAGAAGCCATCTAGCTAATAACTATGGACCCGAAGGTCTGTGGTAAACTACTCACAACTCATCGGAAGGGCTATGGTGTTGATGTAGAAGCCCTCCGTGGTCGATTCCCCCTCCGGCAGAAGTGCCGGCGAAGGCTCCAAGATGGGATCTCGCGGATACAGAAGGTTACGGTGGTGGAAATTGTGTTTCGTCTGCTCCCTGGATGTTTTCGGGGTACGTAGGCTTATATAGGAGGAAGAAGTACGTCGGTGGACGCCCGAGGGGCCCACGAGACAGGGGGCGCCCTATAGGGGGGGGCCCTCCTATCTCGTGGAGGCCTCGGCTGCTTCTTGACTTGCACTCCAAGTCCTCTGGATCACGTTCGTTCCAAAAATCATGCTCCCGAAGGTTTCATTCCGTTTGGACTCCGTTTGATATTCGTTTTCTTCGAAATACCGTAATAGGCAAAAAAAACAGCAATACGGGCTGGGCCTCCGGTTAGTAGGTTAGTCCCAAAAATGATATAAATGTGTAAAATAAAGCCCATAGACATCCAAAACAGGTAATATAATAGCATGGAACAATAAAAATTATAGATACGTTGGAGACGTATCAAGCATCCCCAAGCTTAATTCCTACTCGTCCTCGAGTAGGTAAATGATAAAAAAGAATTTTTGATGTGGAATGCTACCTAGCATAATTCTCAATGTAATTTTCTTTATTGTGGCATGAATGTTCAGATCCAAATGATTCAAGATAAAAGCTTACAAAACATAAAAATAATAATGCTTCAAAGCATACTAACAAATAATCATGTCCTATCAAAATAGCATAGCCAAAGAAAGCTTATCCCTACAAAATCATATAGTTAGGCCATGCTTCATTTCCATTACACAAAATACTCCCATCATGTACAACCTCGATGACGAGCCGAGCAATTGGTTCATACTTTTTAACGCGCTTCAGCTTTTTCAACTCTTACGCAATACATGAGCGCAAGCCATGGACATAGCACTATGGTGGTCTACTGTGGTGGTTGTGAGGACAAAAAGTGGGAGAAGATAGTCTCACATCAACTAGGCGTATCAACGGGCTATGGAGATGCCCATTAATAGATATCAATGTGAGTGAGTAGGGATTGCCATGCAACGGGATGCACTAGAGCTATAAATGTATGAAAGCTCAACAAAAGAAACTAAGTGGGTGTGCATCCAACTTGGTTGCTCACGAAGACCTAGGGCACTTTGAGGAAGCCCATCATTGTAATATACAAGCCAAGTACTATAATGAAAGTGACAACATAGGAGACTCTCTATCATGAAGATCATGGTGCTAATTTTAAGCACAAGTGTGGAAAAAGAGATAGTAGCAATTTTCCCTTCTCTCTTTTCTCTCATTTTTTTTCTTTTTCTCTTTTTTTCTTCCTTTTTTTTCTTTTTTTTTCTTTTTGGTGGGCTTCTTTGGCCTCTTTTATTTTTATAAAGTCCGAAGTCCCATCCTGACTTATGGGGGATAGTCTTCATCATCCTTTCCTCACTGGGACAATGCTCTAATAATGAAGATCATCACACTTTTGTGGATTTACAACTCAAGAATTACAACTCAAAGCTAGAACAAGATATGACTCTATATGAATGCCTCCGGCGGTGTACCGGGATATTAAGTGAATCAAGAGTGACATGTATGAAAATTATGAAGGTGGCCTTGCCACAAATACGATGTCAACTACATGATCATGCAAAGAGCAATATGACAATGATGAAACGTGTCATAATAAACGGAACGGTGGAAAGTTGCATGGCAATATATCTCGGAATGGCTATGGAAATGCCATAATAGGTAGGTATGGTGGCTGTTTTGAGGAAGGTAAATAATGGGTTAATGCTACCGGCAAAAATTGCGCGGTAAAAAGAAAAGCTAGCTAAGTGGAAGGACGAGTGTGCGTATATCCATGGACTCACATTAGTCATAAAGAACTCATATACTTATTGCAAAAATCTACTCCGCCCTCGAAGCAAAGTACTACTACGCATGCCCCAAGAGGGATAGATTGGTAGGACAAAGTCCATCGCTCGTCCCCGACTGCCACTCATAAGGAAGACACTCAAAAGAGCACCTCATGCAACAAATTTTTCACACAACTTTTACCATACATGCATGCTACGGGACTTGCCAACTTCAACAAAAGTATTTCTCAATTTCATAATTATCCACTAGCATGACCCTAAAATTACTACCTTTATATCTCAAAACAATTATCAAGCAACAAATTGATCATAGCACCTAATTCTCTTCTATGATAGTTTTTATTATACCCAACTTGGATGCTCATCATTCTAGGAGAAAATTTGTAACCATAGCAAATACCATGCTGTTCTAAAAGACTCTCAAAATAATATAAGTGAAGCATGAGAGACTAGCAGTTTCTTCAAAATTAATCCACCGCCATGCTCTAAAAGATATAAGTGAAGCACTAGAGCAAAAACTATCAAGCTCAAAAGATATAAGTGAAGCACAAAGAGTATTCTAACAATTTCTAATCAAATAGGCTTCTCCCAAAAGGTGTGTACAGCAAGGATGATTATGGTAGACTAAAAAGCAAATACTAATATAATACACGACGCTCCAAGCAAAACACATATCATGTGGCGAATAAAAATATAGCTCCAAGTAAAGTTACCAATGAACGAAGACGAAAGAGGGGATGCCTTCCCGTGGCATCCCCAAGCTTAGGCTTTTGACCATCCTTGAATATCTTGGGGTGCCTTGGGTATCCTCAAGCTTAGACTCTTGCCACCCTTTATTCCATAGTCCATAAAATCTTTACCCAAAACTTGAAAACTTCACAACACAAAACTCAACAGGAAATCTTACAAGCTCCGTTAGTGAAAGAAAACAAAACCACCACATAAGGTACTATAATGAAATCATTATTTATTTATTTTGGTGTTAAACCTATTGTATTCCAACTTCTCTATGGTTTATAAACTATTTTACTAGCCATAGATGCATCAAAATAAGCAAACAACACACGAAAAACAGAATCTGTCAAAAACAGAACAGTCTGTAGCAATCTGTAACTAACGCAAACTTCTGGGACTCTAAAAATCCTACAAAAATAGGACGCACTGGACAATTTTTTTATTGATGATCAGAAAAAAGAATCAATGCAAAATATCATTCCTGTGATTTATTGAATTTTTCTCTTGAGCGCAAAGTTTCTGTTTTCAGCAGAATCAAATCAACTATCATCATAGTTTATCCTATAGGTTCTACTTGGCACAAACACTAAAGAAAAGATAAAAACACCTCTAAACAGAAATTAGAAGCAAAAACTTAATACTAAACAGGAACAAAAACAAAAAAACACAAAGAAAATTGGGTTGCCTCCCAACTAGCGCTATCGTTTAACGCCCCTAACTAGGCATAAAAGCGAAGATAGATCTAAGTGGTGCCATCTTTGTCACTTGATTCATAAGTAGCCCGCATGATAGATTCATAAGGTAATTTTACTTTCTTTCTTGGAAAGTGCTTCATGCCTTTCTTTAATGGAAATTGGAATCTAATATTCCCTTCATTCATATCAATAATCGCACCAATCGTTCTAAGGAAAGGTCTACCAAGAATAATAGGGTAAGAAAGATTGCAATCTATATCAAGAACGATAAAATCAACGGGCACCAAATTTCTATTTGCAACAATAAGAACATCATTGATCCTTCCCATTGGCTTTTTAATGGTGGAATCCGCAAGGTGCAAATTTAAAGAGCAATCATCAAGATCATGGAAACCTAGAATATCACATAAAGTTTTCGGAATCGTGGAAACACTAGCACCCAAATCACACAAAGCAAAACACTCATGATCTTTAATTCTAATCTTTATAGTAGGTTCCCACTCATCATTAAGTTTTCTAGGTATAGAAACTTCCAAATTAAGTTTTTCATCATAAGATTGCAACAAGGCATCAATGATATGTTTGATAAAAGCTTTATTTTGACTATAAGCATGAGGAGAATTAACAACGGATTGCAACAAGGAAATACAACCTTCTAAAGAACAATTATCATAATCAAATTCCTTGAAATCCGAGATAGTGGGTTCAATACTATTTAAAGTCATGACCTCTCCAATCCCACTTTTACCAAATTTAGCATCAAGATCTAAAAACTCCGAATTCTTGGGACGCCTTCTAGGTAAAGTTGACTCATCATCAGTCCCATAATTATCAAGATTCATATTGCAAAACATAGATCTAATAGGAGACACATCAATAACTTTAAGATCTTCATCATTATTTTCATATAAACTATAAGAACACGCTTTTATAAAGCTATCTTTTTTAGCATGCAATCTAGCGGTTCTTTCCTTACACTCATCAATGGAAATTATCATTGCTTTGAGAGACTCATTGATATCATGCTTAGGAGAAGAAGATCTAATTTTAAGAGAATCAACATCAAGCGAAAGTCTATCAACGTTCCTAGCCAAATCATCAACTTTGAGCAATTTTTCTTCAAGCAAAGCATTAAAATTCTTTTGAGAAATCATAAATTCTCTCACACTATTCTCAAAATAAGAGGGCATCTTATTAATATTGGCATAAGAATTATTGTAGGAATTTCCATAATTATTAGCGGAATTACTAGGAAACGGTCTAACATTAAAGTTTCCTCTATAGGCATTGTTTCCAAAACTATTCCTACCAACAAAATTCACATCCATAGATTCATTATTATTCTCAATCAAAGTAGACAAAGGCATATCATTGGGATAAAGAGGAGTATTTTTAGTAGCAAACAACTTCATAAGTTCATCCATCTTTCCACTCAAAACATTGATTTCTTCTATAGCATGCACTTTTTTACTAGAAGATCTTTCGGTGTGCCATTGAGAATAATTAGCCATAATATTGTGAAGAAGTTTTGTAGCATCCCCTAACGTGATTTCCATAAACGTGCCTCTCGCGGCCGAATCTAAGAGATTTCTAGAAGCAAAGTTCAAACCGCATAAAATTTTTGTATGATCATCCATAATTCAAACCATGAGTAGGGCAATTGCGAATCATCAATTTCATTCTTTCCCAAGATTGGGCAACATGCTCATGATCAAGTTGTTTAAAATTCATAATATCATTCCTAAGAGTGATAATCTTAGCGGGAGGAAAATACTTCGAGATAAAAGCATCTTTGCACTTGTTCCAAGAATCAATACTATTTTTAGGCAAGGACGAAAACCAAACTTTAGCACGATCTCTAAGTGAAAACAGAAATAACTTCAATTTAACAATATTGTTATCCGTATCTTTCTTCTTTTGCATGTCACACAAATCAACAAAATTGTTTAGATGAGTAGCGGCATCTTCACTAGGAAGGCCGGCGAATTGATCTTTCATAACAAGATTCAGCAAAGCAGTATTGATTTCACAAGACTCAACATCATTAAGAGGAGCAAGAGCAATCGGAGTACTAAGGAAATTATTATTATTGGTATTCGAGAAATCACACAATTTGGTATTATCTTGCGCCATGGCAACAAGTAATCCAACACACAGGCAAACAGAAAAAGGCAAGCGAAAGAGAGAGGAGAAGATTGGGAAAGAGAGGGCAAATAAAACGGCAAGGGTGAAGTGGGGGAGAGGAAAACGAGAGGCAAATGGAAAATAATGTAAATGCGAGGGAGATGAGTTTGTGATGGGTACTTGGTATGTCTTGACTTGAGCGAAGACCTCCCCGGCAACGGCGCCAGAAATCCTTCTTGCTACGTCTTGAGCTTGCGTTGGTTTTCCTTGAAGAGGAAAGGGTGATGCAGCAAAGTAGCGTAAGTATTTCCCTCAGCTTTAGAGAACCAAGGTATCAATCCAGTAGGAGGCTCCTCAACAAGTCCCACGAACCTACACAAACAAACAAAGAACTCGCAACCAATGCGATAAAGGGGTTGTCAATCCCTTCACGGCCACTTGCGAAAGTGAGATCTGATAGAGATAGAATGATAAGGTAAATATATTTTTGGTATTTTATAATATAGATGCAGAAAGTAAAGATGCAAATAAAAGTAGATTGGAAGCAAATATGATAAGAGATAGACCCGGGGGCCATAGGTTTCACTAGAGGCTTCTCTCGAAATAGCATAAGTATTACGGTGGGTGAACAAATTACTGTCGAGCAATTGATAGAAAAGCGAATAATTATGAGATTATCTAGGCATGATCATGTATATAGGCATCACGTCCGCAACAAGTAGACCGACTCCTGCCTGCATCTACTACTATTACTCCACACATCGACCGCTATCCAGCATGCATCTAGAGTATTAAGTTCACAAGAACAGAGTAACGCATTAAGCAAGATGACATGATGTAGAGGGATAAACTCAAGCAATATGATATAAACCCCATCTTTTTATCCTCGATGGCAACAATACAATACGTGTCTTGCAACCCTTTCTGTCACTGGGTAAGAACACCGCAAGATTGAACCCAAAGCTAAGCACTTCTCCCATGGCAAGAAAGATCAATCTAGTAGGCCAAACCAAACTGATAAATCAAAGAGACTTGCAAATATAACTCAATCATACATAAAAGAATTCAGAGAAGATTCAAATATTATTCATAGATAAACTTGATCATAAACCCACAATTCATCGGATCTCGACAAACACACCGAAAAAGAGATTACATCAAATAGATCTCCACAAGAGAGGGGGAGAACATTGTATTGAGATCTAAAAAGAGAGAAGAAGCCATCTAGCTAATAACTATGGACCCGAAGGTCTGTGGTAAACTACTCACAACTCATCAGAAGGGCTATGGTGTCGATGTAGAAGCCCTCCGTGGTCGATTCCCCCTCCGGCAGAACGCTGGCGAAGGCTCCAAGATGGGATCTCGCGGATACAGAAGGTTACGGTGGTGGAAATTGTGTTTCGTCTGCTCCCTGGATGTTTTCGGGGTACGTAGGCTTATATAGGAGGAAGAAGTACGTCGGTGGACGCCCGAGGGGCCCACGAGACAGGGGGCGCCCTATAGGGGGGGCCTCCTATCTCGTGGAGGCCTCGGCTGTTTCTTGACTTGCACTCCAAGTCCTCTGGATCACGTTCGTTCCAAAAATCATGCTCCCGAAGGTTTCATTCCGTTTGGACTCCATTTGATATTCGTTTTCTTCGAAATACCGTAATAGGCAAAAAAAAACAGCAATACGGGCTGGGCCTCCGGTTAGTAGGTTAGTCCCAAAAATGATATAAATGTGTAAAATAAAGCCCATAGACATCCAAAACAGGTAATATAATAGCATGGAACAATAAAAAATTATAGATACGTTGGAGACGTATCAAGCATCCCCAAGCTTAATTCCTACTCGTCCTCGAGTAGGTAAATGATAAAGAAAGAATTTTTGATGTGGAATGCTACCTAGCATAATTCGCAATGTAATTTTCTTTATTGTGGCATGAATGTTCAGATCCAAATGATTCAAGATAAAAGCTTACAAAACATAAAAATAATAATGCTTCAAAGCATACCAACAAATAATCATGTCCTATCAAAATAGCATAGCAAAAGAAATCTTATCCCTACAAAATCATATAGTTAGGCCATGCTTCGTTTCCATTACACAAAATACTCCCATCATGTACAATCTCGATGACGAGCCGAGCAATTGGTTCATACTTTTTAACGCGCTTCAGCTTTTCAACTCTTACGCAATACATGAGCGCAAGCCATGGACATAGCACTATGGTGGTCTACTGTGGTGGTTGCGAGGACAAAAAGTGGGAGAAGATAGTCTCACATCAACTAGGCGTATCAACGGGCTATGGAGATTCCCATTAATAGATATCAATGTGAGTAAGTAGGGATACCATGCAACGGGTGCACTAGAGCTATAAATGTATGAAAGCTCAACAAAAGAAACTAAGTGGGTGTGCATCCAACTTGGTTGCTCACGAAGACCTAGGGCACTTTGAGGAAGCCCATCATTGTAATATACAAGCCAAGTACTATAATGAAAGTGACAACATAGGAGACTCTCTATCATGAAGATCATGGTGCTAATTTTAAGCACAAGTGTGGAAAAAGAGATAGTAGCAATTTTCCCTTCTCTCTTTTTCTCTCATTTTTTTTCTTTTTCTCTTTTTTTCTTCCTTTTTTTTCTTTTTTTTTCTTTTTGGTGGGCTTCTTTGGCCTCTTTTATTTTTATAAAGTCCGAAGTCCCATCCTGACTTATGGGGGATAGTCTTCATCATCCTTTCCTCACTGGGACAATGCTCTAATAATGAAGATCATCACACTTTTGTGGATTTACAACTCAAGAATTACAACTCAAAGCTAGAACAAGATATGACTCTATATGAATGCCTCCGGCGGTGTACCGGGATATTAAGTGAATCAAGAGTGACATGTATGAAAATTATGAAGGTGGCCTTGCCACAAATACGATGTCAACTACATGATCATGCAAAGAGCAATATGACAATGATGAAACGTGTCATAATAAACGGAACGGTGGAAAGTTGCATGGCAATATATCTCGGAATGGCTATGGAAATGCCATAATAGGTAGGTATGGTGGCTGTTTTGAGGAAGGTAAATAATGGGTTTATGCTACCGGCAAAAATTGCGCGGTAAAAAGAAAAGCTAGCTAAGTGGAAGGACGAGTGTGCGTATATCCATGGACTCCCATTAGTCATAAAGAACTCATATACTTATTGCAAAAATCTACTCCGCCCTCGAAGAAAAGTACTACTACGCATGCCCCAAGAGGGTTAGATTGGTAGGACAAAGTCCATCGCTCGTCCCCGACTGCCACTCATAAGGAATACACTCAAAAGAGCACCTCATGCAACAAATTTTTCACACAACTTTTACCATACATGCATGCTACGGGACTTGCCAACTTCAACAAAAGTATTTCTCAATTTCATAATTATCCACTAGCATGACCCTAAAATTACTACCTTTATATCTCAAAACAATTATCAAGCAACAAATTGATCATAGCACCTAATTCTCTTCTATGATAGTTTTGACTTGAGCGAAGACCTGAGCGAAGACCTCCCCGGTAAATAATGGGTACTTGGTATGTCTTGACTTGAGCGAAGACCTCCCCGGCAACGGCGCCAGAAATCCTTCTTGCTACGTCTTGAGCTTGCGTTGGTTTTCCTTGAAGAGGAAAGGGTGATGCAGCAAAGTAGCGTAAGTATTTCCCTCAGCTTTAGAGAACCAAGGTATCAATCCAGTAGGAGGCTCCTCAACAAGTCCCACGAACCTACACAAACAAACAAAGAACTCGCAACCAATGCGATAAAGGGGTTGTCAATCCCTTCACGGCCACTTGTAAAAGTGAGATCTGATAGAGATAGAATGATAAGGTAAATATATTTTTGGTATTTTATAATATAGATGCAGAAAGTAAAGATGCAATTAAAAGTAGATTGGAAGCAAATATGATAAGAGATAGACCCGAGGGCCATAGGTTTCACTAGAGGCTTCTCTCGAAATAGCATAAGTATTACGGTGGGTGAACAAATTACTATCGAGCAATTGATAGAAAAGTGAATAATTATGAGATTATCTAGGCATGATCATGTATATAGGCATCACGTCCACAACAAGTAGACCGACTCCTGCGTGCATCTACTACTATTACTCCACACATCGACCGCTATCCAGCATGCATCTAGAGTATTAAGTTCACAAGAACAGAGTAACGCATTAAGCAAGGTGACATGATGTAGAGGGATAAACTCAAGTAATATGATATAAACCCCATCTTTTTATCCTCGATGGCAACAATACAATACGTGTCTTGCAACAATACAATACAGTAATACGGGCTGGGCCTCCGGTTAGTAGGTTAGTCCCAAAAATGATATAAATGTGTAAAATAAAGCCCATAGACATCCAAAACAGGTAATATAATAGCATGGAACAATCAAAAATTATAGATACGCTGGAGACGTATCAGACCATGCTCCCCTCTTGTGCGCGGCAGTACCGCTAGGTGGCCCGGTAGTACCGCTGGCTCAGCGGTAGTACCACCCACCCAAGCGGTGGAACCGCTCTCTGCGGGGCTGCTTGGGGGGCGGCGGTAACGGTTGGATTGTTTCCCCCACTATATAAAGGGGTCTTCTTCCCCAAAGTTGACCTACCTCTTCCCCCAAAAGCTCCATTGTTGCTCCAAGCTCCATTTTCGCCCGATCTCTCTCCCTAGCCAATCAAACTTGTTGACTTGCTTGGGAGTGGTTGAGAAGGACTAGATCTACACTTCCACCAAGAGAAATTTGATTCACCCCACTAATCCCTAGCGGATCTTGTTACTCTTGGGTGTTTGAGCACCCTAGACGGTTGAGGTCACCGCGGAGCCATAGTCCATTGTGCTGAAGCTTCGTGGTGTCATTGGGAGCCTCCAATTAAGTTGTGGAGATTGCCCCAACCTTGTTTGTAAAGGTTCGGTCGCCGCCTTCAAGGGCACCAATAGTGGAATCACGGCATCTCGCATTGTGTGAGGGAGTGAGGAGATTACGGTGGCCCTAGTGGCTTCTTGGGGAGCATTGTGCCTCCACACCGCTCTAACGGAGACGTACTTCCCCTCAAAAGGAAGGAACTTCGGTAACACATCATCACCTCCACCGGCTGCACTATTGGTTACCTCGTGCCTTTACTTGTGCAAGCTTATTTGTGTTGTATCTCTTGCTTGCTTGTATGCTAGCTGTTGTTGCATCATATAGGTTTCTCACCTAGTTGCATATCTAGACAACCTACTTTGATGCAAAGTTTAATTTGGTAAAGTAAAGATTAAAAAGTGTTAGTTGCCTATTCACCCCCCCTCTAGTCAACTATATCGATCCTTTCAATTGGTATCGGAGCCTCGTCTCTTTATTAAGGACTTTGCCATCCAAAGAGTATGGTTGACACCACATACGGTGTGGAGGAGCACTCCGGTGTGAATCCTATCTCGTCTACGGCCGATGGGGGAACCACGGTCTCTCGTGAGGAATTCAATGTGGCTTTGGACACATTGAAAACCTCCATGATGACCGAGGTTGAAAGCATGTTTACTAAATTCCTAGAAGGACTTAAATTGTCTACCTCGCCGATGAAAGTGGGTGATCCCACTAACAAGGTGATGGATGCTACTTCCGACAAGGGGGAAGCTAACAGTGAAAAGGGTCCTTCTACTAGTGGTAGAAATGGCACCGACATCTTTGCCCATGTGGAACCTCCAACTTATGGAGGATCGATTCCCTCTACTCACTTAAATCATGCCGGTCCTCCTCCTAAGATTGTGAAAAATGAGGATTTTGATTCTTGGGTGTATCGCTTCAAGCGTCATTTAAATCATGTGAATGCTAATCTTTGGAGAATCATTGAAGAAGGTTTCTATCCACATGACCCAAGCAACTTCACTCCTAGAGAAGCCGTGGATAATAAATTCAATGAGAATGCTCTCTTCATCATCCAATATGCAATTCTCCCCGAAGATCTCCCTTATCTTCGACCCTATGCCATGGCCAAAGACGCATGGCATTGCGTTGTGTCTCTCTATCGGGGAAGTGCAAGCATTCAACGTTCCAACTATGAAGTGGTGCAAGATGAAGCCGATGAGTTTGCTATGAAGGAAGATGAAGAACCTTGTGAGCTCTTTCGGAGAGTAACCAAACTCGCGGTCTCACTCAGAGATCATGGGAGCAAGAACACGGATGACAATTGGATCAAACGCAAGTTCCTCAAGGCCATGATGCCCTACAACAAGGCCATGTCCTCCGTCATTCGTCAAAGACAGGACTTCCACTCCATGACCTCAAGTGAAGTGTTGGATGAGTTTGTTGCTATGAGCATCTTGGACAAGACCGCCGATAACGCGGTACTCCGGTCTCAAAGGGCAAAGAAGCCCAACCTTGCCTTGAAGGCCAAGGTTATTGTGGAAGAAGAGGAAGAAGAGGAAGATGAGGAGAGCAACCCCGAAGATACAAAATATGATTATCATGAGCACATGGCTCTTGCTTCAAGGCAATTTTGGAGCAAGAAGAACTCAAGACCAAATTTCAACAAGAACAACTCAAGTGGCTTCAAGGGCAGGCAACAAGTAAGAACTTGTTACAACTGTGGCAATGTGAGCCATTTCGTTGCGGATTGTCCTTACGAGAAGCGGGAAGACAATGGTGGAAAGCTCATCCGAAAAGACAAATCCAAGTCCTTCCCCAACAAGAACAACTTCACCAAGAAGACTCCTCCTCGAGGGTTGGTGGTTCAAGAAGAATACCGTGAGGATGACGATGATGATGACGATAATGAAGCAATTCCATGGCATCTGTTGCCATTGCCACAACTCCCCGGATGTCTCTCTTCGATTCACCCAACGAGAACATCACCGTCAAGTGCCTCATGGCTAAAGCCACCAACAAGGTAAGCCCCAACATTAAAACCAACATCATTACTAATCCTTCCTTGACGGATTGCATTGATGAAAGTGAGAGGACTAATGAAGATATGAACGAATTTGAGTCTTTTATCAGTAAACTCAAGGGCAAATCCAAGAAGCACTTTGTTGCTCTGTTGGAACAACTTGGTGAAGCCAATGACTTGATCGAGGCTCACGAAGAAACCATCTCTAAGATGGAAGGGCATAGTCGTGACTATGCCGATGAGATATCGGATCTTTCTAATGCTCTTGAGGAAGAGCATGGGCATCGTTTGACTCTTGAGGAGTCACACAATGATGATCATGCTAAATTAAAGAAAGATCTTGATCATGCTCTTGTTGTCTCTCGTATGGCAAACTCCGAGAAGGCTAAACTTGTGGTTGATCTTGCTAGACTCAAAGAGGAGTTTGATTTACTTGACAAGGCACACAAGGCCTTGAAGGGTGCTCATGCTAGCCTCAAGGAGTCTCATGCTCAACTCCAAGTGAAGTTAACCAAGGAGAAAGCCCCTTTTCCTCATATGGTCTTAATTGATAAGCAAATGCTACTAACCCGTGTTGTGAGCATGTGCATCTTGTGGAGGAGAATGCCAAGTTGAAGGAACAACTCGAGAAAGGCCTTGTGTCATGCATACAAGGTGAGAAGAACCTAAATGACCTTTTGAGCAATCAAAAGGAAGTTGTGGCCAAGGAGGGAATTGGGTTCACACCCAAGTCCAAGGATAAGAAGAAGAACGACAAGAAGAGTGACAAGACCAAATGACCTCCCCCTCTTAAGCAAACTTTTGTGAAGGAGGGAGAGGGTGCTCCTAAGGAGAAGAAGAACAATGGGAAGAGTGGTGATGCCAAAAAGGGCAAAGCCATCTCTTCCAACAAAGCTGGCGACTTTAACACTTCTTATGTGTTGTGCCGTGCTAGTGATGGACATGTTTATGCTAAATTAGTTGGTTCTCCTTATGAGTACATTGAATGGTCTATTTGGGTTCCTAAGACCCTAGTTACTAACGTCAAAGTACCCATTACTAAATGGGTACCTAAAACCAAGCATTAATTTCTTGTAGGTGTTTGCTTCCGGTGGGGGATCATGGTTGCTCGATAGTGGAGCAACAAATCATATGACCGGAAGCAAGGACTTGGTGGTGGACGTACAAAAGGTCCCATCTATGCCCACCAATGTCGAGTGGGGTGATGCCTCATCTTCTAAGGTATTGGGTCTTGGCAAGGTTGTCATTTCTCATGATCTTACGATCAAGAAAGTCATGCTTGTTGAGTCTCTTGCGTACAATTTACTTTCCGTTCGTCAACTTGCACTTATGGGCTTTGCCACTTTCTTTGATATTGATATGGTGGCCCTCTTGTGGAGCAAGACTCTTAAAGTAGCCTTTGTTGGGCATGTCGAGAACGGTCTCTATGTGATTAACTTTTCAAAGCGACCCACTAAGACCGCGACATGCCTAATGGCTAAAGTTGATGTGGGTTGGCTTTGGTATCGCCGTTTAGCCCACGTCAATATGAGATATTTGCAAAGTCTTCTCAAGGGGGACCATGTCCGTGGACTAACAAATGTTAGTTTTGCCAAAGATCGTGCTTGCAGTGCTTGTATCGAAGGAATGCTCCATGAGAAGGCTCACCCTCCCACGACTATCATCTACTCCAAGAGACCCTTGGAGCTCCTTCTCATGGACATCTTTGGGCCTCCATCCTTTGATAGTCTTGGGGGTAGAAATTATTGCTTGGTGATTGTGTATGATTATTCAAGATACACTTGGGTATATTTCTTCAAGAGGAAGAGTGAGACTCAACAAACTATCATCGACTTTGCAAATGAAGGTCAACATCAACATGATGCAAAGATCTTGACAATAAGAAGTGACAACGGCACCGAGTTCAAGAACTACACTTTGGATGAGTTTCTTAGTGATGAGGGGATCAGGCATCAATATGCTGCTCCATATACCCCTCAACAAAATGGTGTTGCGGAGAGGAAGAACCAGATGTTGATGGATGCGTCAAGGACCATGATGGCGGAGTTCAAGTCTCCATACAACTTTTGGGCTGAAGCCATCAACACTGCATGTCATGCATCCAATCGGCTCTATCTCCGCAAAGGCTGGAACAAGACTCCTTATGAAATTTTTACCGGTAACAAGCCCAATCTCAAGTACTTCCGGGTGTTCGCGTGTAAGTGTTTCATTCTCAAGAAAGGTGTTCGTTTGTCTAAATTTGAGGCTAGAGCTTATGAGGGCATATTTGTTGGTTATGCTACAAACTCTCATGCTTAACGTGTCCTCAACAAGTCCACTTGACTCATTGAGGAGACGTGTAACGTGGAGTTTGACGAAAATAACGGCTCCCAAGTGGAGCAAAGTGGTACTTGTGATGTAGGTGATGAAATTCCTCCCCAAGCCATAAGAAGAATGGGTGTGGGTCATATCCTACCCATTGAGGAACCCCTTGTGGCCGAAGGAGAAGGACAATGCTCCACTCAAGTGGAGCCATCACCAACCCAAGACTCACACGCTTCCGAATAACAAAGTGAAGGCCCTCAACCTCGTGAACAAGACCAAGGGAAAGATCAACCTCAAGATGGTGAAAATCCACCAAATGATGCCCAAGGTCAAGTTCTCCCCCTCGAGCAAGTTCAAGATCAAGAGCAAGCTCAAGATCTTGAACAAGCTCAAGACGGCGCTCAAGATAATCAAGTTGATCCTCCTCCTTCCACATCCGAGGAGAAATTAGAGCGTCGTGCCGCGAAGATTGCTTCCAAGATCACCACCAAAGGCCATCTCATGGAGAATGTGGTTGGAAGCCTAAGAAATGGGGTAAGCACTCATAGACAATTAGCAAACTATTGTGAACATCACGCGTTTGTCTCTTGTGTTGAACCCCAAAAGGTCTATGAGGCACTCGAAGATTCATATTGGCTCAATGCCATTGATGACCCACAAGTGTAGGGGATCTATCGTAGTCCTTTCGATAAGTAAGAGTGTCGAACCCAACGAGGAGCAGAAGGAAATGATAAGCGGTTTTCAGTAAGGTTTTCTCTGCAAGCACTGAAATTGTAGCTAGGTAATAGATAGTTTTGTGATAAGATAAATAGTAACGAGCAACAAGTAAATAAAGTAAATAAAGTGCAGAAAGGTGGCCCAATCCTTTATGTAGCAAAGGATAAGCCTGGACAATTTCTAATAATAATGAAGGAGCTCCCGAGGACACATTGGGAATTATTGTCAAGCTAGTTTTCATCACGTTCATAAGATTCGCGTTCGGTACTTTGATAATTTGATATGTGGGTGGACCGGAACTTCGGTACTGCCCTAACTTGGACAATCATCCCACTTATCATTAACCCCTATTGCAAGCATCTGCAACTACAAAAGAAGTATTAAGGTAAACCTAACCACAACATTAGACATATGGATCCATAACAGCCCCTAACGAAGCAACGCATAAACTAGAGTTTAAGCTTCTGTCACTCTAGCAACCCATCATCTACTTATTACTTCCCCATGCCTTCCTCTAGGCCCAAATAATGGTGAAGTGTCATGTAGTCGACGTTCACATAACACCACTAGAGGAAAAGACAACATACATCTCATCAAAATATCGAACGAATACCAAATTCACATGACTACTAATAGCAAGACTTCACCCATGTCCTCAGGAGCAAATGTAACTACTCACAAAGCATATTCATGTTCATAATCACAGGAGTAATAATATGCATAAAGGATCTGAACATATGATCTTCCACCAAGTAAACCAATTAGCATCAACTACAAGGAGTAATCAACACTACTAGCAACCCACAGGTACCAATTTGTGGTTTTGATACAAGATTGGATACAAGAGATGAACTAGGGTTTTGAGAGGAGATGGTGCTGGTGAAGATGTTGATGGAGATTGACCCCCTCCCGATGAGAGGATCGTTGGTGATGACGTTGGTGATGATTTCCCCCTCTCGGAGGGAAGTGTCCTCAGCAGAACAGCTCCGCCAGAGCCCTAGATTGATTCCGCCAAGGTTCCGCCTCGTGGCGGCGGAGTTTCGTCCCGTAAGCTTACCCACGATTTTTTCCAGGGTAAAAGTGATGATATAGCAGAAGATGGACGCCGGAGGCCCACCGGGGGGCCCAGGAGATAGGGGGCGCGCCCTATAGGGGGGGCGCCCCCTGTCTCCTGGAAAGGGTGTGGGCCCCCTGGCCTATTTCTTTCGCTTAGAAATTCTTATTAATTCCAAAAAGTTGTTTCGTGGAGTTTCAGGACTTTTAGAGCTGTGCAGAATAGGTTTCCAACGTTTGCTCCTTTTCCAGCCAGAATTCCAGCTGCCGGCATTCCCCCTCTTCATGGTAAACCTTGTAAAATAAGAGAGAATAGCCATAAGTATTGAGATATAATGTGTAGTAACAGCCCATAATGCAATGAATATTGATATAAAAGCATGATGCAAAATGGACGTATCAACTCCCCCAAGCCTAGACCTCGCTTGTCCTCAAGCAGAAGCCGAAATCGAAAAATATGTCCACATGTTTAGAGATAGAGGTGTCGATAAAAATAAAATACGGACATGAGGGCATCATGATCATTCTAATAACAACAATATATTATAGATTCTGTCATGTGATTTCCTATGCTCAAGTAACAAGCAATTCACAATGTCAAGTATGGTTCAAAAAATTCATTGGGAACTAACAAACTATAATCTCAGTCATTGAAGCAATTGCAATTTATCGTAACATCAGAAAGAGTCAATAAAAGAGTTTTTCAGCAAGCTCACATACTCAACTATCTCGTAGTCTTCTACAATTGCTAACACTAACGCAATACTTGTGGTTATAGAGTTTTAGCCGGACACTAAGAAAGATAGGGGCTTATTGTGTTGCCTCCCAACGTATTCACCTTTAGGTGATGTCAACAATAATAGCCCATGCTAACTTACATCCAATTGGATATATATATCATGATCTTTCAAACACGAGGAGCTTGCCAAAGGATAAAATGAAAAAGGGAAAGGTGAGGATCACCTTGACTCAAGCATAAATTAAAAACATAAAGTAAAGGATAGGCCCTTCGTAGAGGGAAGCAGAGGTTGTCATGCGCGTTTAGGGTTGATGCATAAAATCTTAATGCAAAAGAACGTCACTTTATATTGCCCCTTGTATGTGGACCTTTATTATGCAGTCCGTCGCTTTTATTACTTCCAGAACAAGTTCGTACAAAGCTTATTTTCTCCGCACTAATAAGTCATACATAATTAGAGAGCAATTTTTATTGCTTGCACTGATGACAACTTACTTGAAGGATCTTACTCAACCCATAGGTAGGTATGGTGGACTCTCATGGAAAAACTGGGTTTAAGGGTAATTGGAAGCACAAGTAGTATCTCTACCTGGTGCAAGGAATTTGGCTAGCATGAGGGGGAAAGGCAAGCTCAACATGTTTGGAAGGTCAATGACAATATACTTTAACTGAGATGTCGGAAAACATAAAGCATTACATTTTCTTCCTTGTCCAACATCAACTCTTTTAGCATGTCATACTTAATGAGTGCTTCACAATCATAAAAGATGTCCAAGATAATATATTTATATGTGAACCCCTCTTTCCTTATCACTTCCTATTAATTGCAACGACGACCAAGGCTACGTTCATCAACTCCCAACAATTTTTATGCCTCATACTTTCTATGTGTGAAGTTATCACTATCCATAAGATCAATATGAACTCTTTTATTCTTTCTACTTTCTCAAGATCATAGCACATAGCAAAGCCCTTGACTCAACACTAATCTTTCTTATAAATAGCTAACGGACTCGATTACATAAAGAGATCACAAAGCAAAACTCAAACTACTTGATATCAAAACTTCTAGATCAAGATACTACTAAAAGGATTGAACTAAATAAAGCGGTAAAGATAGGAGTGTGATGGTGATACGATACCGGGGCACCTCCCCCAAGCTTGGCAATTGCCAAGGGGGGTGCCCATACCCAAGTGATTATTTCCTCGGAGGTGATGGAGGTGGTGATGATGACGGTGGAGTTGTTGCATTTTTCTTCTCTAGCTTGCGTCTGAGGCTAAAATTTTCCTCCCTCGGATCCTCATTCTCGAGCTCAAGTTTCATTATCTTTTTGCATAGTGCTGCCTTGTTGTCCTGCAAAAAATGTGGTGGGATAGATTGGACCTTAGGGAGGCTTGACTTCTTGAACTCCACATGCATATCACCAGGTTGAGGTAGTGGATCGTCCTCTTCATCGGAGCTTGTCTCCTCCTTCCTCTTTGGATCATAGTCTTCTTCTTCCTCCGTAGTCCAGCCATAAAGTTCCACATCCCCATATACTTTTGGATTTGCGATATAATCAGCCATGTAGCTCTCCCCCTCCGAATCTTGGGACGACATCTTGTTCCAAATCTGCAACAAGAATAGCTCGAAACGAAAACAGAGGATATTTGCGTGATACGGTGGTCAAAACCTTCGGGAGTATATATAATAAATTTTAACCGACCAAAATATGTAACGTGCAAGAAAACGGAGTCCGGGAGGCACACGAGGTGCCCACGAGACAGGGGGGCGCGCCCTACAGGGGGGGGCGCGTCCTCCACTCTCGTGGGAGCCTCGTGTCCCTTTCGGACTACTTCTTTCTTCCTAAAATTCTTAAATATTCCAAAACTGATAAAAATTGCCATTGGAGTTGTTTTGGAGTCGGTTTACTTACCGTACCACATACCTATGCCTTTTCGGAGTCTGGAACGTTCTGGAAAGTGTCCCTTATGTATTCCTTGGGGGTTACGGTTTCAATAATATTAGTTTCAACATTGATAGGATTACCTGAAATATAGTGTTTAATTCTTTGACCGTTTACCACCCTCGGATTTGTGCCTTGAAGTTGTTGATTTTTATGGTACCAGAATGATAGACCTCCTCGATAACGTAGGGACCTTCCCATTTTGAGAGAAGTTTTCCTGCAAAAAATCTTAAACATGAGTTGAATAATAACACATAATCTCATACGTTAAACTCACGCTTTTGTATCCTCTTATCATGCCAGCGTTTGACTTTTTTTTGAAAAGCTTGGCATTCTCATAGGCTTGGATTCTCCACTCATCAAGTGAGATAATATCAAATAATCTCTTCTCACCGGCAAGCTTGAAGTCATAATTGAGCTCTTTAATAGCCCAATATGCTTTATGTTCAAGTTCAAGGGGTAAATGACACGCTTTTCCATAAACCATCTTATAGGGAGACATACCCATAGGATTTTTGTATGCAGTTCTATAGGCCCATAATGCATCATCAAGTTTTTTGGACCAATTCTTTCTAGATCTATTCGCAGTCTTTTGCAAAATTAATTTGAGCTCTCTATTGCTCAACTCTACTTGACCACTAGACTGCGGATGATAAGGAGATGCTATTCTATGATTGACATCATACTTAGCAAGCATCTTACGAAAAGCACCATGAATGAAATATGAACCACCATCAGTCATAAGATATCTAGGGACTCCAAAACTCGGAAAAATAACTTCTTTAAGCATTTTAATAGAAGTGTTATGATCAGCACTACTAGTTGGAATAGCTTCTACCCACTTAGTAATGTAATCAACAACAACTAAAATATGTGTATAACCATTAGAGGCAGGAAAAGGTCCCATATAATCAAAGCCCCAAACATCAAACGGTTCAATAACAAGAGAATAATTCATAGGCATTTCTTGACGTCTACTAATGTTACCTATTCTTTGACATTCATCACAAGATAAGACAAACTTACGCGCATCTTTGAAGAGAGTACACTACAAAAAAAAAGACACCTCCGTGACATCTTGGGCCGAACATTTTTTTTTCTATCATACATATGACACTTCTATGACAATAATTGTGACAAAACCCGGTATCATCATAGATGTGGTGGGCTCCTACTTCTATGACAAAAAATCATGACAGAAAATGGGCTTTTCGTCCTGGGTGGGCCAGAGACGCAGCTGCATGACATTCTTTGGGTCGTCCATGACGGAAAAAACCATGGTAGAAGCGAGGGGGAGGAAAATTTTGGGGAGTTGTCGGTTACGGTGGGAGGTCGGGGGCCGAGCGATGCGTGTTTCTCTCGTACACGTACGCGCGTGTGTGCGAGGCGTTGGCTCTAACTGAACCCGAGTGAGGCGTTGGGCTCTAACTGAACCCGAGCGATTGCACTGCAGGCTACGCATTACTGAACCCGAGCGATCGATCGATGGCTGTTAACTGAACCCGATGGAGCAATTCCTTCGCTACTGCTGCTAACTGAAGCCGATCGATTGGATGAACAGTGAGCGTTGGGGGGGTGGGGGGTTGGATGAACAGTGAGCGGTGGCGTTGCCTCTGGATGAACAGTACCCCGTGGTGTGGAGGGCTTGATGAACAGTAGACGGTGGAGGGGTGGCCGTGGAGGGGTGGTTGAACATGACCCCGTGGTGTGGAGGGTTGGATGAACAATAGACGGTGGAGGGTTGGATGAACAGTAGACGGTGGAGGGGTGGTTGAACAGTAGCCAATGGAGTAGCGCGCGGTGGAGGCTGGATGAACAGGAGCCCGTGGAGGCTGGAGGAGGTCGACGATGGAGACGAACAGTATCCCATGGAGTCCCGTTTTGCGGTACGCCACACCCCTCCCGATGAACAGGACCCCCGTTTCGACCGTAGGAGGTCCGTTTCCTCAGTTTTGCGGTACGCCACACCCCTCCCGATGAACAGGACCCCTGTTTCGACCGTAGCGCTCCAACACAAGTCCGTTTCGTCCGTTTTGCGGTACGCCACACCCCTCCCAATCAACAGGACCCCCATTTCGACCGTAGGAGGTTCGTTTCCTCCGTTTTGCGGTACGCCACACTCCTCCCAATCAACAGGACCCCTGTTTCGAACGTAGGAGGTTCGTTTCCTTACGCCAGGCGTCGTTTCCATCGCCTGTTTCGTCCAAGCCCTCCCGATGAACACGACCACGCATTCCGTTCCGACCCAGCCGGTTGGCTCCCCATGAACACGACGACGACGATGTTTCTCCGTTCCGACCCAGCCATGTACGTATGCGCGAGTAGGCGTTTGAGACCCTGCCCGTATGTATGTACGTGGCCGTATTTTCTTTCTTGCACCCTCGCCGTTGTACATATGTGTACATGCTACGTGCGCGCCTCTACTACGACACGTGCGCGCCTCTACATCGACCAGTATGTACGTACACGTTTGCGACCAGAATGACAACGCTACGTACGCTTCGACCAGGTGGGTCCCGACTATCACGCACTTCCTTGCCTGCGAAGATGTAGCTGGTGGGTCCCAGCAGTCAGGGGGACGAATCGTTTTTTTTTTGCCCGGACGCACTTCCTTGCGTGCGAAGATTTAGCTGGTGGGTCCCAGCAGTCAGGGGGCGAATCGTTTTTTTTTCCGGACGCACTTCCTTGCGTGCGAAGATGTAGCTGGTGGGTCCCAGCAGTTAGGGGGGTGAATCAATTTTTTCGGACGCACTTCCTTGCGTGCGAAGATGTAGCTGGTGGGTCCCAGCAAACAGGGGGGAATTTTTTTTCGTGAAATACGGTGGCCCGTCTGGTGGGTCCCTGCTGTCAGGTGGAGGAATAATTATTTTGCGCATAATAAGGAGGCACTTCCTTGCTGCGGCCGTGGACCCAGCTGTCAGCCTCTCCACGTACAGTCCACGTCCGATGGAAACCATTCCTTGACCACGTTGACCACGCCGCGCCGAGAGCACCAGGGCGGTGGACGACGGCGAGGCCTAGGAAGGGGACAACGCGGAGCCGGGGAAGACGCGGCAGTGGATGCCCACGCGTAGAGGAGTATGAGGGTTCACTCGTTCGGCTGCGGTGTGAGGCTACCGTCCCCTTAGAATAACAGGGGGTGTGGGTGCGTAGAGGGATGGCCTGGCCAGCGGTGGGATTAGTAGGGGCGGTGAGGCCTCCGCGGCATCACTGCCGGCCACGGGCGGCAGGAGCAGGCGGCACGATCGGCGCTGCTTTGGGCGGCTGGAGCAAGAAGACCAGAGGTTGAAGAAGCACTACGGCCGTTGGATGAACATCGTATGGTCACTAGAGCTAGAATCATTTATATATTGACTAAAGTTGACAAAGGCCTCCGTCCCAGTCAACTTAGTAGGCCCACAAGTCAGCCTCCCACCAAGGTTGGTCCCACAAGTCAGCCTCCCACCAAGATGACCAGAGGTTGAAGAAGCACTACGGCCGTTTGATTTCGTTTCGTTTTGACTCCGTCTGATATTCCTTTTCCTCAAAACACTGAAATAGGAATAAAACAGCAAATCTGGGCTGGGCCTCCGGTTAATAGGTTAGTCCCAAAAATAATATAAAAGTGGATAGTAAAGCCCAATATTGCCTAAAACAGTAGATAAAGTAGCATGGAGCAATCAAAAATTATAGATACGTTGGAGACGTATCAAGCATCCCCAAGCTTAATTCCTGCTCGTCCTCGAGTAGGTAAATGATAGAAAAGAATTTTTGATGCGGAGTGATACTTTGGCATAATTTCAATGTAAATCTTCTTAATTGTGGTATCAATATTCAGATCGAAAGATTCAAGACAAAAGTTCATATTGACATAAAAATAATAATACTTCAAGCATATTAATTAAAGCAATCATGTCTTCTCAAAATAGCATGGCCAAAGAAAGTTCATCCCTAGAAAATCATATAGTTAGGCTATGCTTCATTTTCGTCACACAAAGATGTTCCCAACTTCTATACCCCTAATGACAAGCCAAGCAATTGTTTCATACTTAAATAATCTCAAACTTTTTCAACCTTCACGCAATACATGAGCGTGAGCCATGGATATAGCACTATGGGTGGAATAGAATATGATGATGGGGATTGTGTGGAGAAGACAAAAAAGGAGAAAGTCTCATATTGACGAGGATAATCAACGGGCTATGGAGATACCCATCAATTGATGTCAACATGAGGAGTAGGGATTGCCATGCAACGGATGCATTAGAGCTATGAATGCTCAACAAAAGAAAACTAGTGGGTGTGCATCCAACTCGCTTGCTCATGAAGACCTAGGGCATTTGAGGAAGCCCATCGTAGGAATATACAAGCCAAGTTCTATAAAGAAAGATTCCCACTAGTACAAAAAAAACTTATGAGACTCACTACATGAGAAACAAGGTGCTACTTTGAAGCACAATATATGAGACTCACTACATGAAGAACAAGGTGCTACTTTGAAGCACAAGTGTGGAAAAAGAGATAGTAGCATTGCCCTTTTTTTTCTTTTTTCTTTCTCTTTTTTTTGGGCCTTTTGTTTTTTTCTTTTGGCCTTTCTTCCTTTTTTTTTCTTTTGGGCAATGCTCTAATAATGATGATCGTCACACTTATATTGATCACAACATAAGGATTACAACTCAAAACTTAGAACAAGATATGACTCTATATGAATGCCTCCGGCGGTGTATCGGGATGGTGCAATGAATCAAGAGTGACATGTATGAAAAATAATGCAATGGTGGCCTTGCCACAAATACAATGTCAACTACATGATCATGCAATGGCAATATGACAAAAGTAATGTATGTCATGATGATGATGGTGGAAGTTGCATGGCAATATATCTCGGAATGGCTATGGAAATGCCATAATAGGTAGGTATGGTGGCTATTTTGAGGAAGATATAAGGAGGTTTATGTGTGATAGAGCGTATCGTATCACGGGGTTTGGATGCACCGGCGAAGTTTGCGCCAACTCTCAAGGTGAGAAAGGGTAATGCGCGGTACCGAAGAGCTAGCAAAGGCGGAAAGGTGAGAGTGCGTATAATCCATGGACTCAACATTAGTCAAAAGAACTCATATACTTATTGCAAAGATTTAGAAGTCATAAAAAATCAAGTACTACGCGCATGCTCCTAGGGGGATAGATTGCTAGGAAAAGACCATCGCTCGTCCCCGACCGCCACTCATAAGGATGCACAAGCCAGGTACACTTCATGTTTCAAATTTGTTACACAACTTTATCCATACGTGCATGCTACGGGACTTACAAACTTCAACACAAGCATTTCTCAAATTCATAATCACCCAACTAGTATTGCTTTGATATTATCACCTCCATATCTCAAAACAATTATCAAGCATCAAACTTATCTTAGTATTCAACGCACTCAAAAGAAAGTTTCACATATCTTGAATACCAAGTGTCGGTGCGGGGACGACACCTATGGGATCATGAGAATCCCTACTACGGTTGCGGGGCACGGGTTGCGAGAAGGGCGGATCGAACAGATAGCACACGGTTTCTTTATCCAGGTTCGGGCCGCGAGGATGCGTAAAACCCTACTCCTGCTCTGGTGGTTCGTTTACCTGTGTTCTCAGGCTAGCAATGGGGCGAGAAGAGCTCCAAAAAGCCGAATCCTCCTCCTGGTCGCCTTGGGCCTCCTTTTATAGGGAAAGGGGTTGCCACAGTGGCACACAGGAGGCGGAAAGGGCACAGTGATACGAGTTTATCTCTTGCATTACATGACAAGGCACATTTAATGCGTCTTGCTTAGGTGTCCTTGGTTTATCGGGGACGGGGGAGAACCCAGTCTTGTCCGTCGCTGCTCCCTTTCGCGTCGACACGCGCCCTGGCCAGCGGTGCCCGTGGCGCCATGTAGGCAGGCAGGCAGCTGAGGTGGCGCAGCGGTGGGTCTCCACGAAGATCTGCTTGGCGCCACGCAGGTGCCTGCCCACCTGGTTGGGTCGGCAGCTGCATGCAAACGGTGGTAGAGGTTGGAATTGATGTGGGCCTGATGGTGGCCCTACGGGTGTCCTTGGCAAGGGCCTCGCTGTAGCCCCGGCAAGGGTCTTGCCGTGGCGCCTGCTGTCGTTCCCGGCAAGGCTCTTGTCGGGGGCCTTGTGGTCCTCCTTGGCTGGGATCCCGCCAAGGGTCGTCATCTCCTATAGTGTGTATCTGATCTTGAATGTCTTCACAAAGATCTGTATGCCACTGCGGGGATGTCTCCTAAATCCTTGCCCCACGGGGGCAGTGGACTCAAGGGTGACTCGCTCCGTAGGTGTAGGGCGAGCTTCCACGGCAAGGGTCTTGCCGGGTTTGCTAAAACCTCCCCCGGCAAGGATCTTGCCGGGGGAATCTGCTTCGTCCCCTTTGCTCTTTGTGGTCTTGGTCTAGGCGTCGTTCTGCTCCTTTCGAGCGTCGGCCTTACCTTGGCTCACCTCCCTTGCCTTGCCGGTGCGGTGGTGTCCGTGGCTCGGACTGCCCGTGCACAGTTATAGGGGTACAAAAAGTGTACCCCTCCCTTTTTGTACACCGACAGGAGCCCTTGGGCCTGGGCCACACGTAAGCGTAATCGCGTCGTTGGGCTAGGCCCAAAAACGATGCGCGGGCAGGCGGGGTAGTTTTTACCGTGGTAAGTTTCTTCGCGCGCTGCGCTTCCCATGCCTCCCACGCATGGCTCGGCGTGGGAAGGCGCGTGCGTGGGCGGCATGCATGGGGCTGAGCTCTCCACGCATGCGTCACGTCATAGTAAAAGGGGGCGGTTCGCGCCCTCCCCATAAACAGAGGGAGGTGTGGAGGCCCCATTTACTGAACGGGGCCGGGGTGTGGTCTTCAAGGCGTCCACTCCCCATGATCACGGGGTGGGGAGAGGTCGCCTCACCCGTCGCCTCGGTCCCGCATGCCTTCCACATGGTTCTCATGCGCTCGGGGTGGCGAACGGTGGAGGAGGGAAACCGGGCCGTCGCGGGCCGGGGAAGCGGGTTGGTCTCAGTCCTCTGCGCCTTTCGCGTCTCAATTGGCTGAGTGGGGCGGCCGAGCCCCCACCCCGACTCTTTATAAAGAGCGGGGGGGGCATCCCGCACTCTTCAATCTCCTCCTTCCTTTAGCTCCCCCCCCCCGCCCTCCCTCCATCTGCCATGGAGAGAGGGAATCCTGGCTCTTCAACGGTGGCGGCGAGGGTCGCCGCTCGACAACGCGTCCTTCCTTTTCCTTCACCGGCGCTGGCAGAGCCAGCCGCGAGGGGAAGGGGGAGGGGCGAGGCCGCGGGGGAGGCCGTGGGCGAGGCCGAGGCGCTCAGGGAAGAGGAGAGCGGGGTGGCGCGCCGGTCTTGCCTCCGCCAGTAGTTCCTCCCCCCATGGAGGGCCATGTCGGGGATGACCCTTGCGAGTTCTTCGTCAGGCTGCGCCGGCCGCCTCGCCGTCGTCTTCGCCTCCCGACTCCATTCGCGAGCGAGATGAAGCTGGATCCACCGGAGTCATTGCGGTTGCACATGAGGGGCTGTTGGATCAGCGGTACGCGAGCTCGCGTCGACTTTCCAGCCCCTCACGTGATGTACCTTGGTCGAGGGTGGAAGACGTTCGCCCATATCCACCGCTTGATGGTGGGGCTCACCCTCCATTTCAAGCTGATGGAGGGCGGCCTCCTTTCCGTCAAGGTCTTCGGGTACTTCGGGACTCGGGCAAGGTGCTGCGTGGAGAGCTCTTCTGATAGCGAAGACTCCTCCTCGGGCGGGAGTGACGAGGAGGACAGCAACAACGACAACGAGGGTAGCAGGCGGCAGGATGACGGGTCCGACTAGGTGTCGGGCGCCGCTCCGTGCGGCACCGGCGATCCCATCATCCGTGTCGCCGGCTTCCTGAACTTCTCGGGGTCGTCTCCTTGGGCGGCTGGCGTTGGGAGGCTGCGGAAGAGGAAGAGGGCGGGCACCGACGCGGAGTACGCGGGCACCGACGCCTTCGACGCGTGCTGACGTCCTGCCGCCTCGTCTTCGAGCTCTGCTTCCGGCGCCGCCATCACCATCCAGCCTTCGGACGGTCACCGAGATGTTCTCTTGGTGCCTTCTGCCACCCGTAGCTCGCCTAGGCGCCCCTTTTGCCCTTTTCGCCTCCTTGACCTGCCTCCTGAGGAGAGGGACAAGAAAGGGGTTACAGGCACCTTATCTCTTTTTAGTTTGTAAGCCTTTGGGCCTTAGCTGAATTCAAAACTTGTAATCCCATCATTCATGTTTTTCATTCCCCATGGGCTGTACCTGAGTGGAATGTTTTTAATGAAAAAGGGATGCTTGCCGGGTCATTTGTTTGCGGGTAGAACCCACGACAAGGAGTAAATCCTTGATATCCCAAGATAAACATTTCCTTGCCCGGCAACAGGCCCTGCCGTCTTCCCACTTCGCTTGACCTTTCTCACGCTTTCAGTGGAGGCGGGGATGAGGTGGGTTCAGGCTCCTCGTTTCATCCCTTTGCTGTCGTGACTACGACCAAAGCTGGCCCCAGGAACGAGGCCTAGGGCCTAGAGCTTTAGGGGAGCACGGTAGCTTTGGGAAAAAAACGAGGTTTCACATACCTCAGTCCATAAGGGAATGCATGATAAGGGATGAAGAACTTATCTGGAGCTGCAGCCCCCCGGCAACTCTGGTTTGCCGTGGGTGAATCTTTGTACTTGCAGCCCCCAACAATACTGGCTTGCCGGGGTCTAGATGCTGGCTTGTCCCTCTTTCCTTTTTCGTCCTCAAGTGATCCGGCAAGGATATCTGTGAGCCCTGTGAACCAAAGAAGACAAAAGAACGGCGAAGGACTGCACACTCGACCTCTAAGCTAGGGGTTAATCGCCGTTAAGCACTATCAACCCTAACCAAGGACGAGACTTGACCTAGCATGCATGCTATAACTTAGGGCGCCAACGCTTCATTTATTTATGCTCAGGGTCTGCGCCTGGCTTTGTACAAAGGGTTACATGCATCATCGGCAATGCTTGTACAAAAGGTGGCTTGCCGGGGGGCCCGGCAAGCCGCGACTCATGGGTAAAACTTGCGAAGATGCTCAATGTTCCAGGAATTACTCACCGGAACAGCATCTTCGGTCTCCAGGCGGACTGCGCCGGGCCTGGTGACTCGTATTACCCGATAAGGGCCTTCCCACTTTGGCGTCAACTTGTTGGAATTCTTGGCCGATTGAACGCGCCGAAGGACAAGGTCGCCTTCCTCAAGGCTTCGGGCATGAACCTTGCGGCTATGGTAGCGGCGCAAGGCTTGCTGGTAGCGTGCTGCTCTCATAGCCGCCCGAAGACGATCTTCCTCAAGGAGCACCGCGTCATCCTACCGCAGTTGCTCTTGCTCAAGCTCATTATAAGCGAGCACTCGAGGTGACCCATATATGAGTTCAGTGGGGAGAACTGCTTCCGCCCCGTATACTAGGGCAAAAGGTGTCTAGCCGGTGGCTCGATTTGGCGTCGTCCTAATCGACCAAAGAACCGTCGGCAACTCATCAATCCAGTGCCTTCCACTCTTGTGCAGCCTGTCAAAGGTCTTGGTCCTCAAGCCTCGCAGTACTTCAGCATTTGCCCTTTCAGCTTGACCATTGCTTCGAGGGTGAGCAACGGAAGCAAAACAGACCTTGCTGCCGAGGTCTTGGGTATATTACATGAAGGTGCATCTTGTGAACTGGGTGCCGTTGTCGGTGATAACCCTGTTAGGTACGCCAAAACGGCACACCAGTCCCTTGAAGAACTTGACGGCTGACTGAGCTGTGACCTTCCTCACTGCCTCCACCTCTGGCCACTTTGTGAACTTGTCGATTGCAACGTATAAGTACTCAAAGCCCCCGACGGCGCGGGGGAAAGGTCCCAGTATGTCGAGCCCCCAGACTGAGAAGGGCCAGGAGAGAGGAATGTTTTGAAGGTCTTGAGCTGGTTGATGGAGCTTCTTTGAATGGAACTGACACGCTTCACACCTGGTGACTAGTGTCGTCGCATCCTGGAAGGCGGTGGGCCAGAAGAATCCTTGCCAGAATGCCTTGCCGGCAAGGGCCCTTGACCCAATGTGGGATCCACATATGCCTCCGTGTATCTCCACCAACAGCTCCAGTCCTTCCTCTCGAGGGATACACTTCAATTTCACACCGTTCGGCCTCTTTCTATACAGGACGTCATCGACGAACTGGTACATGGTAGAGCGACGGGCTACTTTCTCCGCTTCTTCCTGTTCCTCAGGAAGTTCCCCTGTTTGGAGGAATCGGACGGTATGTTGTGCCCATGCTGGAGCCTGGGGCTCGACGGCGAGGGCTAAAGGAATTTCCTCCGCTATAGGAGCGGCTGTCTCGACGGTAAGAGCTTGATGCTCTGCCGGAGCCAGTCGTCCCGTGGTGGGCTCAGTATCCTCGGCAACATCCTTGCCGGCGGCTCCGGGGAGCTCGGCGGGAAAGTACTTGCCGGGCCCTGATTTCCTCCTCTTATTCTGCTCTGTTGATGGATCAACGGATGGCTGAGTTAGCTGAAGCACAAAGGTACCTGGTTCCACAGGTAGCTTGAGGACAGCGCGCTTTGACACGTAATCGGCGATATCGTTCTCCGCTCGGGGAACGTGTTCAGCCTGTATACCGTTGAAACGCTCTTCCAGCCTTCTCACTTCATCGACGTAGGCCTTCATCAACGGGCTCTGGTAATCCTTGTTGACTTGCTTGATGACAAGCTGCGAGTCCCCCCTGACGATGAGTTTCTTGATTCCGAGGTCCGCCGCGATCCTAAGACCAGCAAGCAGCCCTTCGTACTCTGCCGTATTTTTGGTTGACACCTCCCTGGGGAAGTGCATCTGGATCACGTACTTGAGGTGCTCTCCGGTGGACGCGACAAGCAGTACGCAGCCCCGGCACCTTGTAAGGAGAAAGCTCCATCAAAGTACATGATCCAATCACAACTTGCCTCCTTGCCGGGGAGAGCAGTCTCTTGGGCTTCTTCGTTAGGCATTGCGGTCCATTCTGCAATGAACTCCGCTAGGACTCGGCTCTGAATCGTTGAGGTACTTTCAAACTTGAGGCCAAAGCTGGACAGCTCCAGTGCCCATTCCACAATTCTTCCCATCGTGTCCGGATTGTGCAATATCCGCTGCAGAGGGAAGCGAGTGACGACAGTAATCTCGTGTGCCTGGAAGTAGTGACGCAGCTTCCTCGAGGCCATAAGAAGGTCGAAGAGTAGTTTCTGCACGCCGGAGTACCTTGACCTAGCCCCCTGCAGGAGGGAACTAACAAAGTAGACCGGGTGCTGCATCATTTTCTTCTTTGGCGGCACATCAACTAGCTGTGTCGTCTCTGTATTGGCGGTGTCGGGCTCTGCCGCTGCCACAACTTTGTCGTCAACCCCTCTTTGCGCCACCAGTGCAGCGCTGACCACCTGGTCCGTTGCCGCTAGGTATAGCAGCAACGGCTCCTGCGGCCTAGGCGCAACTAGTATTGGCGCGGAGGAGAGGTACTTCTTCAAACCTTGCAATGTTGCTTCGGCTTCTGGCGTCCACTCCATTGGGCCAGCCTTTTTCAGGATCTTGAAAAAGGGGAGGGCGCGCTTAGCAGACTTGGAAATGAAACTGCCCATGGCGGCAACGCAACCAGCAAGCCGACGCACATCCTTGATTCGCTTGGGTGCCTCAATCTGCTCTATAGCTTTGATTTTGTCCGGATTGGCCTCTATCCCACGTTGTGACACCAAGAATCCAAGAAGCTTGCCGGACGGGACGCCAAAGACGCACTTCTCAGGGTTCATCTTGAGATTGATCTTGCGCAGGTTCGCAAATGTTTCTTGCAAATCTGGTATGAGGGTTGCCCTATCCTTGGTTTTGACCACTATGTCATCCATATAAGCTTCCATATTTCTATGGAGCTGGGGTTCAAAACCAATCTGGGCCGCCCTTGCGAACGTCGAACCAGCACCCTTCAACCCGAAAGGAATCCGTATGAAACAATACATACCACATGGGGTGATGAATGCCGTTTTCTCTTCGTCTTCTCTTGTCATGAAGATCTGGTGGTAGCCGGAGTAGGCGTCGAGGAATGACAGCAGATCACACCCAGCCGTGGAGTCAACAATCTGGTCGATGCGCGGCAACGGGAAGGGGTCTTTAGGGCAAGCCTTATTGATATCTGTGTAATCAATACACAGTCTCCACTTCCCATTTGCCTTGCGCACCACGACCGGATTGGCCAACCACGTTGGATGGAGCACTCCCCTTACCAAACCCGCTACTTCCAGTTTCCGGATCTCTTCTGTGATAAACTCTTGTCGTTCCAAAGCTTGCTTTCTGACCTTCTGCTTGACGGGGCGCGCATGAGGGCAGACAGCAAGGTGGTGCTCAATCACCTCCCTGGGAACACCGGGGATGTCGGAAGCTTGCCATGCAAACACATCAAAATTCGCCCGCAGGAAGGTGACGAGCGCGCCTTCCTATTTGTCGTCAAGGGTGGAGCTTATGGTAAAAGCTCCTCCCGTGCCGTCCTCATTGACAGAGACCTTCTTGGTTCCCGGCGGTATGGCCCTGGCCTTCTTGTTTCCGCCGGTGGAGCTCTCTCGCACGCCCTCGATAGTAGTGCTACACTCCGAAGAGGTGTGCTTGCTGGAGTGGGTGTCCGAGGTCTCACCGGCCTTCTTCTTCTTCTTCCCTCCCGGGGTCCCAGCGGTAGGAGCAAGTGCCCTAGTGGCGGCAGTCGCTGCAACTGCTTGCTGGTATAGTTGGTCAGCGCAAATCAGCGCATCTTTCTTGTCGGAGGGGATGGTGATGATCGTCACAGGCCCTGGCATCTTTAGGGTGTTGTAGGTGTAGTGTGACGCCGCCATGAACTTGGCCAGCGCTGGGCGGCCAAGGATCCCGTTGTAGGGCAAGGGGATCTTGGCAACATCAAACACGATCCTCTCCGTCCTGAAGTTCAGGTCGCTTCCAAAAGTCACGGGCAGCGTGACCTTTCCCTTGGGTTGGCTTCTCCCCGGGTTAACCCCCTGAAACGTGCCCGTCTCTTTGAGGTCTCCATCAGGGATCTGCAGTTTCTCGATCACGGCAGGCGAGATCAAGTTCAGACCGGCCCCGCCATCGACTAGCATCTTCGTCACCTTGAGGTTGCATATTGTTGGCGAAACCAACAATGGCAAGCACTCGACCGCAGTAGTGCGATCAGGGTGGTCCTCAGTGTCAAAAATGATAGGTGTGCTGGACCACTTCAGTGGCCTTTGGGCATCAAATGACGGCTCCGCTGCTGTAATCTCTCGCGCCCACTGTTTAAGCCGGCAGTGAGAAGTATGCAGCGAGGCGCCGTCGTCGATGCACATGGCCTCTGTAGCTTTCTGAAACTCTTGGTCACCGGATTCATCGTCCTCTTCGTGATCGTCGTCTTCTAGATTTCTGTCACGGCCCTGGGCGGGCCTCTCCTGTTGCTTATCCTTGCCGCGATGGCCCTCCTGGCCGTCACGCTTCTTGCCGGACCCCTCAGCACCGTCTGGGCCCTTCTCCTTGTCCCGCCTCTCATACTCAGCCCTCTGCTTCTCAGCGAGGAGCTCAACCTGTCGGCAGTCCTGTAAAGCATGGCCCTTGGTGCGATGGATCTTACATTATCGCTTGTCGGAGTTTCCCGGCTTCTCGGCAGCCGCCAAGGCCTAGCAGGCGACACACCCGGCAACCTCCTTGCCGGGGTCATCTGCCTTGGTTTTCTTGGTGGAGCCGGCGCCTTCAGATCCCTCGACGGCAAGCACGGCTTTTCCTTTGCGCTTCCTGTTGCGGCGCCGGCCTCCGGGGCGGCAGTATCTCATATGAGGAGTCGGTTTCCACGCCGGCACCTTCGCCGGGATACTTCCTTCCCTCTTCGGCCCGGGCACATTTGTCAGCAAGAACATAGAGTTCTGCTACATCTCTCACCTTGTTCATCGCCAGTTCTTCGTGCATCTTGCGGTTACGCACGTTCTGGTGGAACGCACTGATGATGGCGGCAGGGTGAACATCAGGGATATTGTACTGCACCCGGCTGAACCTCTGAATATACTTGCGGAGACTCTCGCCTCCCTTCTGGGGAATGACGTGCAGGTCGCTTGCTTGGCCATGGGCTTGGTGGCCTCCAGTAAAGGCGCCCACGAACTCATCGCACAAATCCGACCAGGAGGAAATAGATTCTACCGACAAGTGCATCAACCATGACATGGCGTTGGGTTTAAGAGCCAACGGGAAGTAATTCGCAAGCACCTTATCGTCGCGGGCTCCGGCAGCTTGCATCGCGATGGTGTAGACGCTGAGGAACTTGGACGGATGGGTCTTGCCATTGTACTTTTCGCCCACGTCGGGTTTGAAGGTGCGGTGAGTGGGCCACTAGAACTGCCGCAGCTCACGGGTAAAACCCGGACAACCTACCTCGTAAGGTAGGCCTCCAGAGCTCCCCGTTGCCGGGTGGCTCACAGCAGGCCCTGCTCGTTTGTCTGATTGGTGGCGCGCTCCGCGCCAGTGCTCGGTAGTGGTCTGAGCATCTTCATGTTCTCGTTCCAGAATAACTTGGTGCTGGTCACAGTGGGTCCGGGGGTCAGACGATGATACAGAGATCTCGTCGCCCATGACGTCGCGATGGGCTAGCGTCTGCGGTACCGGGTGAGGAGGAGGCGAGTGCACCATGGTCGCGGCGCCGCCGGCTCTCCTGCCACTGGTGCGTGGGACTCCGTCAGAGCGTCGACCCGGGGGCTCCACCGGACTCGGTTCGTCTTTGTTGGCCATCGCAACAAGGCTTCGGATAGTGGCTCTCCATTCATCGAGTTTCCCCATAGTGGGAGGGAAATCGAGGAGCAACTACGCGCGCGCCAGGGCTTCCGCTGGCGTTGGGGGCAGCGAAACCTGCACGGATCGCGACGCGCTTCGACTTCTGACCATGTCAGAAGGAGCTCTATCACGACCCCGCAGTCGCATGCCATCTTCACCAGCGCCACGGCGGGCGGGCATGTCTTCTAAATCCCGGGAGCGGCGCTCGGGGCTCTTTTCGCGGCGATGCCCGGGGTCCTCGGCGTGATTACGCCGTTCGTCGCGCGCCACTTGAGAGGAGCACGCCGCCGGTGTCAGCGTGGGAGTCTTGGAAGCCCTCGCGTCGCCTTCGGGCAGGGTGGCAGCGATCATGGAAGGCCCTGCGCCACCCGCAGAGGGTATGGCTCCGTCTTTGGATTTGGCGGCGTGCGGCCCGTTACCAGACGCACGGACATCGCCACCTCCCAAGCTTCGGCTGCTGGGACGGTGTTGGTGTTCGCGGACGGCGCTCCGGGTCCTTTCTGCGACCGGTCCGCTGCTCGCCTGCGTCGGGACGGGATGTCCGGCTTCCGGCGGGCCAACCACCACCGTCATCTTCTTCTTGGGCGCCATGACGATGAAGAGGCATCGAACTAACTGCTAGAGCCGATTCTCACAACTACGCCCCCTACCTGGCGCGCCAAAGATGTCGGTGCGGGGACGACACCTATGGGATCACGAGAATCCCTACTATGGTTGCGGGGCACGGGTTGCGAGAAGGGCGGATCGAACAGATAGCACACGGGTTCTTTATCCAGGTTCAGGCCGCGAGGATGCGTAAAACCCTACTCCTGCTCTGGTGGTTCGTTTACCTGTGTTCTCAGGCTAGCAATGGGGCGAGAAGAGCTCCAAAAAGTCGAATCCTCCTCCTGGTCGCCTTGGGCCTCCTTTTATAGGGAAAGGGGTTGCCACAGTGGCACACAGGAGGCGGAAAGGGCACAGTGATACGAGTTTATCTCTCGCATTACACGACAAGGCGCATTTAATGCATCTTGCTTAGGTGTCCTTGCTTTATCGGGGACGGGGGAGAACCGAGTCTTGTCCGTCGCCGCTCCCTTTCGCGTTGACACGCGCCCTGGCCAGCGGTGCCCGTGGCCCCATGTAGGCAGGCAGGCAGCTGAGGTGGCGCAGCGGTGGGTCTCCATGAAGATCTGCTCGGCGCCACACAGGTGCCTGCCCACCTGGTTGGGTCGGCAGCTGCATGCGAACGGTGGTAGAGGTTGGAATTGACGTGGGCCTGATGGTGGCCCTACGGGTGTCCTTGGCAAGGGCCTCGCCGTAGCCCCGGCAAGGGTCTTGCCGGGGCCCCGGCAAGGGTCTTGCCGTGGCGCCTGCTGTCATTCCCGGCAAGGCTCTTGTCGGGGGCCTTGTAGTCCTCCTTCGCTGGGATCCCGCCAAGGGTCGTCATCTCCTATAGTGTGTATCTGATCTTGAATGTCTTCACAAAGATCTGCATGCCACCGCGGGGATGTCTCCCGAATCCTTACCCCACGGGGGCAGTGGACTCAAGGGTGACTTGCTCCGTAGGTGTGGGGCGAGCTACCACGGCAAGGGTCTTGCCAGGTTTGCTAAAACCGCCCCCCGGCAAGGATCTTGCCGGGGGAATCCGCTTCGTCCCCTTTGCTCTTTGTGGTCTTGGTCTTGGCGTCGTTCTGCTCCTTTCGAGCGTCGGCCTTACCTTGGCTCACCTCCCTTGCCTTGCCGGTGCGGTGGTGTCCGTGGCTCGGACTGCCCGTGCACAGTTATAGGGGTACAAAAAGTGTACCCCTCCCTTTTTGTACACCAACACCAAGTATATTAATATTAAGCAAATTACCATGCTATTAACGACTCTCAAAATAATCTAAGTGAAGCATGAGAGTTCATCTATTTCTTCAAAATAAAACCACCATTGTGCTCTAAAAGATATAAGTGAAGCACTAGAGCAAATGACAAACTACTCTGAAAGATATAAGTGAAGACCAATGAGTAGCTAAATAATTATGCAACTATATGAAGACTCTCTCTCATTAAAGAATTTCAGATCTTGGTATCTTATTCAAACAGCAAGCAAAGCAAAACAAAATTACATTGCAATGATAGCACAACTCATGTGAAGAAGCAAAAACTTAGGCTCAACCGATACTAACCGATAGTTGTTGAAGAAGAAAGGTGGGATGCCTACTGGGGCATCCCCAAGCTTAGATGCTTGAGACTTCTTGAAATATTATCTTGGGGTGCCTTGGGAATCCCCAAGCTTGAGCTTTTATGTCTCCTTAATTCCTCTCATATCATGGTTTCTCTTCTTTTTATCAAAAGCTTCATTCACAACAAACTCAACAAGAACTCGTGAGATTTAGTATAAACCAATGCAAAACCTTATCATCCTCTACTGTAAAAAATCACTAACATTATTATTCAACATTGAAGACTAAATGTCTCTGCATATTTAATACTCCTATCCTCAAATAGAATCATTAAACAAGCAAACATATGCAAACAATGCAACCATAACAGCAATCTGGCAAAACAGTACAGTCTGTAAAGAATGCAAGAGTAACAATAGTTCCCTGACTCCAAAAATTATGAACTAAAATTCCCACTGTAATAAATTTATCAGAGCTTAATATGCAAAAATATTCAACGTTATACCATTCTCTGACTTTTCTAGGGAATTTTTGCAACAGCGGTAAACATTCTGTTTTCAAACAGAAACATGTATACAAGCAAAATAAGCATGGCAAAGGCTATCCTTTACTTTTTTTATTGAAACTAAAAATGAAAAACATTATTCTAACTAACAGCAAGAAAAAACTAACAAAATAAAATGACGCTCCAAGCAAAACACATATCATGTGGCGAATAAAAATATAGCTCCAAGTAAGGTTACCGATGAACAAAGACGAAAGAGGGGATGCCTTCCGGGGCATCCCCAAGCTTAGTTGCTTGGTTATCCTTGGATATTACCTTGGGGTGCCTTGGGCATCCACAATCTTAGGCTCTTGCCACTCCTTATTCCATAGTCCATCGAATCTTTACCCAAAACTTGAAAACTTCAACCACACAAAACTCAAAACAAAACTCGTAAGCTCCTTTAGTATAAGAAAATAAAACCACCACTTAGGTACTGTAATGAACTCATTCTAAATTCATATTGGTGTAATATCTACTGTATTCTAACATCTCTATGGTTCATACCACTTAATACTAGCCATAGATGCATCAAAATAAGCAAACAACACAATGAAAACAGAATCTGTCAAAAACAGAACAGTCTGTAGTAATCTGTATCAAACGTATACTTATGGAACCCCACAAATTCTGAAATAAATTTCTGGACCTGAGGAATTTGTCTATTAATCATCTGCAAAAAAAAATCAACCTAAAAGCACTCTCCAGTAAAAAATGGCAGCCATTCTCGTGAGCGCAAAAGTTTCTGTTTTCTACAGCAAGATCATATAAACTTCATCCAAGTCTTCCCAAAGGTTCTACTTGGCACTTTATTGAAACAAAAGCTATAAAACATGATTACTACAGTAGCATAATCATGTGGACACACAAAAATAGTAAGGGTAAATATTGGGTTGTCTCCCAACAAACGCTTTTCTTTAATGCCTTTCTAGCTAGGCATGATGATGACAATGATGCTCACCTAAAAGATAAGAATTGAAACATAAGGGAGCGTCATGAAGAATATGGCTGGCACATTTAAGTCTAACCCACTTCCTATGCATAGGGATTTTGTGAGCAAATAAGTTATGGGAACAATAATCAACAAGCATAGGAAGGTAACACAAGCATAGCTTCAAGAATTTAAGCACATAGAGAGGAAACTTGACATTGTTGCAACTCCTACAAGCATATGTTCCTCCCTCATAATAATTTTCAGTAGCATCATGAATGAATTCAACAATATAACCAGCACCTAAAGCATTCTTTTCATGATCTACAAGCATAGAAAATTTACTACTCTCCACATAAGCAAAATTCTTCTCATTCGGAATAGTGGGAGTATCATAAGAGACATGAGCACTAAAAATTGTTTCCACATTAAAAGAGTAATGTTCAGAAAAAGGGTAATCATAATCATGACAAGATTTGTAAAATATAATCATCACTACTTTTTATAGCATAAGTTTCATCACAATAATCATCATAAGTAGCAACTTTGTTCTCATCATAATCGATTGAAACCTCTCCCAAGATAGTGGAATCACTAAATAAAGTTGACACTCTTCCAAATCCACTTTCATATTTATCACAATAAAATTCAACATCCTCCAAAATAGTGGGATCACTACTTCCTAAAGTTTACACTCTTCCGAACCCACTTTCATCAATATAATCATCATAGGTAGGAGGCATGCTATCATCATAACAACTTTGCATATCAAAACTTGGGATGCTAAAAATATTATCTTCATTAAACGTAGCATCCCCAAGATTGGGACAAACATTAATTTCAGCAAATATATTCTCAAATATTTCATACTCATCAAACATAGCTTCCCCAAGCTTGTGCCCTTTCATATCATAAGCATAATCACTCTCATCATTAAAAATATTGATAGCACCAATAGTATAGCAATTATCATCATCACAATGAGTAGTAGGAGCAACATCATTTGGGAGGGATACCTTTTTACCTTCGTTGCTCCTTCTTTTCTTTTTCTTCTTCACATTATGTGTAAGTTCAACCTTCCTCTTTGAGCTTCTTATTGATGAGATTGGTTGAATAGAAAGCTCCTCCTCGTCACCTGATTCATCATAAGAAATAATAGGAGGAGATTGGGAAGCCTCTCCCCTTTCATTAGTATTCTCATCATCCTCCATTTGCTTTCTTTTCTTTATGTAATTGGCAATATAAGGATTTTCAATGCAATTCACCGCACAATACATATAAATTTCTTCTAGATCAAAATGAAGAATTCTATCAAGGGCAAATTCTGGAATAATCTTAGTTATACGTTTTATTTCTTCATAACCCAAGAGCAAACTAAGATCATTATGATGTGCAAGGGAAATCAAGTCATCACAATTTTTGGATACGACACGATCATGAAACAATTTGCATTGGGTACTAAAATGATCACGTTCATTGCAAAGTTCACAAGTATGGCTAAGAAAAAAATAAATTTTCAGCACATGCATCTAGCCTTTCTTTCAACCATTTAGTTTCTAAGTACTTATGCCTCTTGCAATATCTATCTTCCCTATTTGGTGTGTCCTTGCAAGCCCAATGCACTCCACAAAAATTGACATGTTTATAGGAGACATTTTCATCATAACTAGTGCAATCATCATTAGCATCATGGATATTCAAAGAATTCGTACTAAGAACATTGCAATCATGCTCATCATTCAAAGATTTAGTGCCAAACAATTTAGAGATCTCTTCTTCTAGCACTTGAGCACAATTATCCTTTCCATCATACTCATGAAAGATATTAAAAAGGTGAAGCGTATGAGACAAACTTAACTCCATTTTTTTGTGGTTTTCTTTTATAAACTAAACTAGTGATAAAACAAGAAACAAAAAGATTCGATTGCAAGATCTAAAGATATACCTTCAAGGACTCACCTCGCCAGAAAAGAGCTTAGTGACGGAGTGTGAGTACCCTTTACCTAGCCTCCCTGACAACGGCGCCAGAAAAGAGCTTGATGTCAACTACACAACCTTCTTCTTGTAGACGTTGTTGGGCCTGCAAGTGCACAGGTTTGTAGGACAGTAGCAAATTTCCCTCAAGTGGATGACCTAAGGTTTATCAATCCGTGTAGGAGGCGTAGGATGAAGATGGTCTCTCTCAAACAACCCTGCAACCAAATAACAAAGAGTCTCTTGTGTCCCCAACACACCCAATACAATGGTAAATTGTATAGGTGCACTAGTTCGGCGAACAGATGAAGATACAAGTGCAAAATAGATAGTAGATAAAGGTATTTGTAATCTGAAATTATAAAAACAGCAAGGTAGAGAGCGGTAAAAGTGAGTGTAAACGGTATTGCAATGATAGGAAACAAGGCCTAGGGTTCATACTTTCACTAGTGCAAGTTCTCTCAACAATAATAACATAGATAGATCATATAACAAGCCCTCAACATGCAACAAAGAGTCACTCCAAAGCCACTAATAGCGGAGAACAAACGTAGATATTATGGTAGGGTACGAAACCACCTCAAAGTTATCCTTTCTGTTCTATCTATTCAAGAGTTCCTAGTAAAATAACATAAAGCTATTCTTTCCGCTCAATCCATCATAGAGTTCATACTAGAATAACACCTTAAGACACAAATCAACCAAAACCCTAATGTCACCTAGATACTCCATTGTCACCTCAAGTATCCGTGGGCATGATTATACGATATGCATCACACAATCTCAGATTCATCCAACCAACATAAAAGTACTTCAAAGAGTGCCCCAAAGCTACTACCGGAGAGTCAAGAACGTGTGCCAACCCCTATGCATAGGTTCCCAATGTCACGAAACCCGCAAGTTGATCACCAAAACATACATCAAGTGGATCGCAAGACATAAATCAAGTGTTGTCATAAAAGACTCAATACGATAAGATAACTTCAAAGGGGAAACTCAATTCATCACAAGAGAGTAGAGGGGGAGAAACATCATAAGATCCAACTACAATAGCAAAGCTCGGGATACATCAAGATCGTGCCATAGAGGGAACACGAGAGAGAACACGAGAGAGAGAGATCAAACACATAGCTACTGGTACATACCCTCAGCCCCGAGGGTGAACTACTCCCTCCTCGTCATGGATAGCGCCGGGATGATGAAGATGGCCACCGGTGATGGGATCCCCCTCCAGCAGGGTGCCGGAACGGGCTCCCGAGAGGTTTTTGGTGGCTACAGAGGCTTGCGGCGGCAGAACTCCCGATCTATCTTCTATTCTAGATGTTTTACGATACATAGGTATATATGGGTGCAGGGGGGTACGTCGGTGGAGCTACAGGGGCCCCATGAGGCAGGGGGCGCGCCCAGGGGGGCGCCCCCACCCTCGTGAGCACCTCCCGTATCTCCTGACATGCACTCCAAGTCCATCAGGTGGCTTTCCTTCCAAAAGTAACTTCTCCAGTTGATTTCGTTCCGTTTTGACTCCTTCTGATATTCCTTTTCCTCGAAACACTGAAATAGGCATAAAACAGCAAATCTGGGCTGGGCCTCCGGTTAATAGGTTAGTCCCAAAAATAATATAAAAGTGGATAGTAAAGCCCAATATTGCCTAAAATAGTAGATAAAGTAGCATGGAGCAATCAAAAATTATAGATACGTTGGAGACGTACAGTAACATATGAGATGCCTGCCTTTCTGGACATTCTTCACTGTGTCTTCCGGGAGACTCTCTTCCCTCGTATCGGGAATCAAGATATGGTTCACTCCTTTCTTGTGGACATGCTTCTCTTCTGCCAACATGAGAAGGAGGCTAACAATGGCGAGTCCTTGGACATTTCTCATGTTATGTGGTCTGAGCTCTTATCTGCTATCTTTGAGCGCAAGTGCCTGATCTATGGTCCTTTCATCATGCTGCTCATTGAGAAGGCCTGGGATAAGGTCTCATGAGATCAAGCGTCTGAGGAAGAAGGATAACTAGGGCCCCCAGGTCCCTAGATCTGGGGCTACATCTTCTGCTGCCGCCATGGAGACCGAGGAGGATGCTGATGCTAATGATGATGATGACTATGAGCCTTCTGGGGCAGAGCCCTCTTGGGCACAGAAGCTCAAGCTCAAGGTGAAGAAGTTGTTCTGCATGGAGGCTCACGGTCAGTACTTGACTCATGTGGCTGAGAAGAAGGCCAGGGGTCGTCACAAGGAGCTCATGCGTCAGTTGGGTGCCATCGTTTACCGTGGATCTGAGGACCAGCTTACTGAGGAGGAGGAGTGGATTCAGCAGCACTGCCCATGGACAGATTCTGATGCCGAGCAGTTCCCGACCGACGATGGCAGTGTAGACGATCCCGCTGAGATATGATGTTCGAGCCCCTTGCGTGCTATCACCTGGAGCCATAGCACACTCCCTCTCTTTTTGGTGTCTCGATGCCAAAGGGGGAGAGAGTTTAGGGATTTGTGTCGTTGTCTGCTTTGCGAGTGTGTTTTCTTTGTGGTGTGTTTTCTCGCCGTTTGCTTTGCTTGGTTTTGTGCCAGTGAGACCTAAGTTCCAGACATATGGTCTCCAAAATGTAGGGGGAGCGTTGATCCTAGTATGTGTGCCGTGCAGTCCAAAGCACCTATCTAGATAGCACACATCTAGGGGGAGCCCATCTACATTTGTGAGTTGTGGGGTTTGCGCATGTCCTTTGTCTCTCTCCGTTTGTGCAAATCCCGTATTGTCATCAATCCACCAAAAAGGGGGAGATTGTAAGGGCATATTTATCCCCAAGGTGTTTTGGTGATTGATGACAATGCTTTTGCGGACTAATCATGTGCGTTGAGATTTTCAGAGATTCATCCTTTGGCACGAGATGATTCCCTCCCCTCGGTGCTTTATTCAAGATAGTGCAGCTCCTTCGTTTCTCTGTTGGTGGACTAGTTGCGTAGGAGTCACCGTACTATCAAGAGGGGATCCGCTTTGGTATGGCTAGGGTGGAATCAACACATACACATTCTTATTGCACTCGCTGTTCCTTCTCGCTTCAATGGAGCTCTCATTCCCCTCTCTGCTCTCTCTGTCTGGCCCCAGCGGTAGTACCGCGGGCCACAATGGTAGTACCGCCGAAGACAACAAGCGGTAATACCGCTTCTCAGCGGTAGTACCGCTTACTGGATTCTGCCGTAGTACCGCTGAGGCTCCGGGCCACTACCACCTTGACTCAAGCCCTCGTTTTCTCGTGTCAGGTTCTGCGGCACTAGTCGCGGCAGTAGTGGCGGTAGTATCTCTCCCGAGCGATAGTACCGCCCTTACCACCGCGGTAGTACCGCTCTGGGTCCAGGACCCTGCTCCCCTCTTATGCGCGGCAGTACCGCTAGGTGGCACGGTAGTACTGCTGGCTCAGCGGTAGTACCGCCCACCCAAGCGGTAGTACCGCTCTCTGCGGGGCTGCTTGGAGGGGTAACGGTTGGATTGTTTCCCCCACTATATAAAGGGGTCTTCTTCCCCAAAGTTGACCTACCTCTTCCCCCAAAAGCTCCATTGTTGCT
The DNA here is from genome assembly GCF_018294505.1 of Triticum aestivum. Taxonomy (NCBI): domain Eukaryota; kingdom Viridiplantae; phylum Streptophyta; class Magnoliopsida; order Poales; family Poaceae; genus Triticum; species Triticum aestivum. Next base: position 731,369,778 of record NC_057803.1, on the reverse strand, counting down.
CCAAGCTCCATTTTCGCTCGATCTCTCTCCCTAGCCAATCAAACTTGTTGATTTTCTCGGGAGTGGTTCAGAAGGCCCAGATCTACACTTCCACGAAGAGAAATTTGATTCCCCCCACTAATCCCTAGCGGATCTTGTTACTCTTGGGTGTTTAAGCACCCTAGACGGTTGAGGTCACCGCGGAGCCATAGTCCATTGTGGTGAAGCTTCGTGGTGTCGTTGGGAGCCTCCAATTAAGTTGTGGAGATTGCCCCAACCTTTTTTGTAAAGGTCCAGTCGCCGCCTTCAAGGGCACCAATAGTGGAATCACGACATCTCGCATTGTGTGAGGGAGTGAGGAGATTACGGTGGCCCTAGTGGCTTCTTGGGGAGCATTGTGCCTCCACACCGCTCTAACGGAGACGTACTTCCCCTCAAAAGGAAGGAACTTCGGTAACACATCCTCGTCTCCACCGGCTCCACTCTTGGTTACCTCGTGCCTTTACTTGTGCAATCTTATTTGTGTTGTATCTCTTGCTTGCTTGTGTGCTAGTTGTTGTTGCATCATATAGGTTGCTCACCTAGTTGCATATCTAAACAACCTACTTTGATGCAAAGTTTAATTTGGTAAAGAAAAGATTAAAAAGTGTTAGTTGCCTATTCACCCCCTCCCCCCTCTAGTCAACTATATCGATCCTTTCACCTTTCTTCTCCAACCAATCTTGAATGCACAAGCAAGTTAGGCAACTGTTCACATTGATCATGGTAAATATCTGATGGGTTATGAAACCAAGTATCATATTGATCATGATAAACTAACAATTTTTCGTGAGATTAGTTGCAAGCTACTCCAAAGGCATTATGAGGTTAGTTGCAAGCTACTCCCTCTAAACTAAAAGGAAACGAGTATCTAAAGGGTTATGTCTGCCCACTCCATGGGAGGTGGCAGCCAAGGGTGGGCCATAGTGGGGACAAAACCGGGTCATGGACCGTCCTTTTTTTTATTTCCTCTTTGTATTTGCTACGAATTTAGCCCAAGAGCAACACATGGGCCACTGAGAAAATGACTGACCTGTTCAACTATTTGTTTCGTTGTCCGCCACTAGTCTTCAATGTAAGTTAAAATGAGTTCAGTTTTTTTGATGCATTGGCGAGTTTTCTTTTAATCCATGAATGCATCATTTTAATGCTTGTAATTTGAACGGACGATGAGGAACAATGAAAATGGGACTAACTAAAAAAAAGAGATATGCCCTCTAAACTTGGAAATGGGTATCTGATGGGTTATGATACCAAGTATGCTGGCCCACTCCATGGAAGGTGGCAACCGGGTCATGGCCCGTCCCTATTTCTGGATTTTCTATATGTATTTGCTACCAATATGGCCCAAGAGTAAAACATGGCCCACTGAGCAAGTGACTGGCCCACTCTATTTATTTGTTTTCACGGCCCGCCACTGGTCGTGGCAGCTCTAGCTAAATTTAAATTCCCCTAAATAAAGCTAAATTTGTATTGTGGGCATCTCGGGATCTCCTATCTGCATGACGCAAAGGGCAGACAGAACTAGGCGGTGCCATTGTGTGGCACTGCGACGAGCAGAAGTAAAATTCACAAAAAAGGACACACTTGTTTTGGAATCGACTCGTGATCTCCCACTGGTGACGGCATATTCCTAGCCACTACAAGTGATGACTCCTACTGATAGAAACGCAGCGCGAACATTAAAGAACTGAAGGCGGCCGCAGAATTGAAAGCATTCACATAATTTTTTAGATTATGAACAATTATTGACGAACAAGATTTTTTTGAGATTTCCGAACATATCCTAAATAAAATCTGAATTTTTGGAACATTTTTCGACAACACGATATTTTTAATTTACGAATTTATTTCGAAAAAATATTATCTGAAATTCTGAACAATTTGTTAAAAGTCAAACTTTTAAAAAAAAATCGTAAGCATTTTTAAAAAATAGAAGAGTTTTTGTAAATTTGAAACCAGGAACAATTTTAAAAAATTCCTGAGCATTTATTGAATTTCTGAAGAAGTTTTGGAAAATGATAACATTTATTGAAACTCGAGATAAGTTTTGAAAATACTAAAATATAGTTGCAAATTCCAAAATAAATGAAAAAAGAAAAATAAACTAAAATGAAAAGTTAAACAAAAACTAAAAAAAACATAAGGACAAAAAAACCGAAAAAGAAAAATAAAACTGATTCAGAAACCTTCTAGAAGTTTTTCATAACCGGTAAAAACCTAGGCTGGAACCTTCCGGTTCACAAAACCGGCTGTGATGTACTCGCTCCCTGTCTAAAATGGGCCGGTCCATATCGCTCGCTCGCTCGCTCGGCTGGGCCGCCCGTGTGCGAATCAACAAGAAGTTGATGCAAAGCACACCAAATAGGTAATCCGGGGCATCTCCCTATGCTTCTCGGCTTCTCGCCGTGCCCGTACCCGCCTTGCTCATCGCGCCACATGACCCCTGGTGGACACTGTGTTGAGGATTCTTACACGGCCCCATCAACATTCACCTTCTTCGTCGTCGGTCCAGGCGGCGGTGGAATCCACGGAGCCCCGGCGTCGAGGCGTGCTAGAAGGGCCAGGCCAAATCTTAGCAACAACAAGAAAAGAGGAAAATGCTACAAGGCCCAGGGAAGGGATGGGTGTGGGCCGGGCTCGCGAATGGGCAGAGTAACAGCGAAGCAAACGCCAGAAAGAAATTAGCTATAACTAGCCAACCCCTAAAAAAAAACTATAATATAACCAGCCTAAACAATCCCATGGGTTACTAGATTTGGTTCCCCCCTTTCTTCTCCAACCAACCCAATTCTTCGGGGACTCCCTCGCCGCCGCCGCCGCTCTCAGCCGCAGGAGGTCGCCGCCGGATTGCTTCCTCACCTCGTCCGGCCGTCCGCCCGTCGACACTGCTGCACCCAGGGGAAAGCGCCGAGGGGAAAGTGGGGTGCGCCGCCCCCTAGAGCTCGCTGCAGGGGGAAGAGGTAAGGTAGCCTTATCCCACACCAGCTCGCTCGCACTCCCCTTCCATCCGCGCGAGGCCGGCCGCCGAGCTTAGGATATGGGTGTCAAGGAACCCAATCTCATCTTTCTTGTGCTGGCCGAGATGATACGCCAATCCCCTCCCCCTTCTTCACTGAAAACAGGATGGGTTTTTTTTTCCGCCGAAAAGATAGATTCTTTTCCCCCCTCACTGGTTGGTTCCTACGGCCAATGAGGCGATGAATTCAGTGGAGGAAACTGTGGGAGGAATATCAATTAGTTTCTCTGGAATTTGGGTTGCGTCCCACTCATTCTATGCACATCATTGCGTTTTTGTTCTGTCGACAAAGAGTGTCAGGCAAGGATGATTGTACTGATTGCACCAAGTGCTCTTCTACACTTTCTGCAGCTGCCATTCTTGTTTAATTAGGGGCATGGAGGGGAGAGAGAGCTTCTTCGGACCCCCCATTATCCATTCATAGCTGCCTGCTGTCACATTCCACTTTGCCTTATCTGAATCCACAATCATATACTGAATTTAGTTGCAAAAATTCAATCCTGGTATTGTTTCAGAGTTATGGAGCACCTCGATTTGTTCTTTCCTGCAATCACACAGCGAAGTCACTTTAATCCCCTGTCGAATGTTAGTGCTACCGCTCCATCCAGATGTGCTGAGCTGCACCTTCTTGCAGGTGACAGGAACGGGGCGGGATGCGCCACCTGGAGTTCAAGAGGATGCGCGTGACGCTGGCGATCGGCCTGGTCGGCCTGTGCGCCACGGCATACATCCTCGGCGCCTGGCAAGGCACCTCGTCCGCCATAAAGGACGCCCCCCGGCCCGTGTACGCCAAGACGCAGTGCGACGACGCCCCCTCGCATGCCCCCAGCAATGCTTCAGGCACCACCACGGTCGCGTCCGTGCCATCCTCAGTTGCCCGTCTTGATTTCCAGGCACACCACCGGGTGGCCTTGAACGAGTCGTCGCTCGCGAAGGAGATGATCCCGCCGTGCCAGCTCAAGTACAGCGAGTACACGCCCTGCCATGACCCGAGGAGGGCGAGGAAGTTTCCAAAGGCGATGATGCAGTACAGGGAGAGGCACTGCCCCACGAAAGATAAATTGTTCCGGTGCCTGGTCCCTGCGCCTCCGAACTACAAGAACCCCTTCACGTGGCCGCAGAGTCGGGATTATGCGTGGTATGATAACATTCCTCACCGGGAGCTGAGTATTGAGAAGGCCGTGCAGAACTGGATTCAGGTTGAGGGGGACCGGTTTAGGTTCCCCGGTGGTGGCACGATGTTCCCGCATGGCGCTGATGCTTATATCGATGATATCGATGCCCTCATACCGTTAACTAACGGAAACATCAGAACTGCACTTGATACTGGATGTGGGGTGAGTTTTCTTGACAAATTTCCATGATATTGTTTCTTATCTCTGAAGGCTTTAGGATCTTAGGATGGAAGCATTCTGGCTGTTTTTCAGGTGGCAAGTTGGGGTGCTTTTCTTCTGAAGAGGGGCATCATCACCATGTCATTTGCACCAAGGGATTCACACGAGGCACAGGTACAGTTTGCGTTAGAGAGGGGAGTGCCGGCTATGATTGGAGTAATGGCAACCGATAGAATCCCATATCCTGCTAGAGCATTTGACATGGCACACTGCTCTAGATGTTTGATCCCATGGAACAAACTCGGTATGTTTTCACGACATTGTTTCAGATTTGTAGTTACATTGCACTGAACACATGTTCAATGAATGTATAAGTAGAGCTTATGTTTTATCATTCTTGTCAACAGACGGTTTATATCTGGTTGAAGTAGACAGAGTTCTAAGACCAGGAGGCTACTGGATCCTCTCTGGTCCTCCAATCCGTTGGAAGAAGCACTACAAGGGGTGGCAAAGAACAGAGGAAGACCTGAAGCAAGAGCAAGATGAGATTGAGGACCTAGCAAAGCTGCTCTGCTGGAAGAAAGTAGTAGAGAAAGATGATCTTGCTGTATGGCAGAAGCCTATCAACCACATGGAGTGTGCTAATAATCGGAATGCCGATGAAATTCTGCAGTTCTGCAACAGCAGTGATGTGGACTCTGCTTGGTAAGATTTCTGGTATGCTTTCTCTGAGTATTGTATTTTTTGTACGCTTGCAGTAGCTCATTATCTGTAGTTCCGGATCAACTTTTATTTCTGGCCGTTCTGAAATATATAGCCTGGTTTGTTTTAGCAAGATTATCATTGTATGAACCTCATGCTTGAAATCATAGCTTGGATTTCCTATTCCTTGAAAAAGAAGTAATTTAACAGGTTTCGCTAACACTATTCTGAATGGCGTCTTCTTAAGTGAAGCTAAGTATCAGTTTATCTTTCCTGTTAGTTTTGGAAACATTGTACAATCTTTTGTCTGACTTATGGCTCAGTTCACTTACAGTCATACAATAACCCGCCATTGTAGCAACCTAGCAGCACCCTAGTACAGCCGTAGATGCTTAGAACCTTAAACTCATTACAATGCATTCTCTGTTATTTTGTTAATCAGAAAACAAACTGACTGTGTGACCACATAGGTACAAGAAGATGGAGACATGCATATCTCCTCTGCCGGAAGTGCAAACCGAGGAAGAAGTTGCTGGCGGAGCCCTCGAGAAATGGCCAGAAAGAGCATCAGCAGTTCCGCCAAGAATAACCCGAGGTTCAGTTTCAGGCATCACCCCTGAGAAGTTTGAAGAGGAAAATAAGTTGTGGGCAGAGCGAGCGGGCCACTATAAGAAACTGATCCCGCCACTGGCCAAGGGGCGATACAGGAACGTGATGGACATGAACGCGGGGACGGGGGGTTTTGCCGCTGCGCTGATGGAGTATCCGCTCTGGGTGATGAACGTGGTGCCTTCAGGTTCTTCTCCTGATGCCCTTGGTGTCATCTACGAGCGGGGGTTCATCGGAACGTTCCATGACTGGTGCGAGGCTTTCTCGACGTATCCCAGGACGTATGACCTCATCCATGCTGATAAAGTGTTCAGCTTTTATCAGGATAGGTAATGCAGATAACCGATGGTTTGAGTTCTGTCGTCGTGTACCTTTTCTGCTGCATTTGCATGCTTGTGTTTAAGTTGTTATAAGGAAGTTCAGATTAAGCAAGTAGAGACACTAATGATCAAACTGTAATGTTGAACAAATTTTGGACAATGATTGCAGGTGTGACATAACATACATCCTCCTGGAGATGGACCGGATTCTGCGACCTGAAGGGACGGTGATCTTCAGGGACACCGTGGAGATGTTAGTGAAGATACAAGCCATCACCGGTGGCATGAGATGGAAGAGCCAGATCATGGATCATGAATCCGGGCCGTTCAACCCTGAGAAGATCCTTGTGGCCGTCAAAACTTACTGGACTGGGGAGCCTGCCCAAAAGCAGCAATAGTCGTTCGACGTCATCTCCTGCAAAAGTCCAGACAGAAAACCTTTCTGTCGAGTCTTCATCGACTGTTCTCTCTTAGCTTCAGGATATATCTGTATATAGTAGGTGGGCATTCGCTGTATCATCATCGGTTTAATTTTGTGGTCTCGACTCGCAAGCTGCGTTGCGTTGTTGCGAGTAGTGAGTGTGACACGGTGCGATGGTGTATACGATGGTATTCAGTCAACCGTTCCAAGAGGATATTTGCTCATAGTTTTGAGAAAGCTGGCTCTGATGAATGTGCTGCTGTCCGAATGATTCGTCTTTTTCAGAGTCTGAACAATTTTCACCCAAGAAAGGGCAGACCGAAAAATCTTTTGAGCAAGGCACAGAATCCAAATACGAAACATCTGCTCAAAAATTGGCACGCAGCTTGCCAAAAGAAAGGCTCGATTCGTGAACCAAATATGAATTATTTTTGACTGAATCGTTCTCTTTTTTGCAGAAAGTTCAGACTAGAAGAGGTGGCCCAGGCAGAATGTATGATAAGCCAAGCTGAATGTGTTGGTTTCCAAGCAATCTTCAACAGGAAAGAGAACACGACTGAACTTGGTGTTGGGAAATGACTTAACTTACAGTTCATCGTCTGACTGAAACCTACCAGAAGACTCAAGTCACTGAACACCCAAAATGACAGGCGGCCGGCAGCATGAAGAATATCGCTACTACTACTGCAATGATGGCAGCGCAACAAAATTAAACTCATCAGTACAATCGCAGATTTCCATATAATTAACAAAGCACTCATGACAGTAATAACATTTCTTATTCCATCAACGGAATACAAAGTACGCACACGCACACCATGCATGGTTTACAAAACTTGGGTGATGCACAGCACGGTACACACAACCATTATATTACAAACCAGCCAGTTTGATCAACTATGAACACCACACACCAAGCTGGAGCTAGAAACCAAGCAAGCAATCCAGTGCCTGCTGACAATCACACACCAATCCAATCCAATCAAATCCAATCAAGCATACCCACATCAGGCATATATCTCTCCGTCCGGAATTACTTGTCACCAAAATGGATGAAAATAAATGTATCTAGAACTAAAATACATCTAGATACGTCCATTCCAATGACAAGTATTTCCGGACGGAGGGAGTATGTAACCTGCTGAAGAAAGCACGCCATTTATCCTCCATGCGCAAGTACGTGGCAACACCTCACCACATCACAGATAGAGCTTGTAACAAACACACTTCACTGCCAATGGTCCATGTAAATGGGAAACAAACACTCCAGAGAGCCGTGATGAGATCACAACTTGATTGTAACAGAGATAGGCCTGTCCATGGTCCATGTAAGCCGATCGACCTCCCTTTCCACGCTCCAGATTACCTAGGAAACAATGAATGGAAACGGAAAGCATCAAATTGTGAGATTTAATGACACTAGCTATGGGTTGCTTAATCTATCTATGCACATAACGTAACCCATGCCAAATGAATCGTATACCTTAGAACAGAGACCCTCGGGAGGGTCTTCTTGTAGTAACCCGAATGACATATGTCTCAAAGAGCGACGGCTCATGGTTGGCCTCGGAGCCATCCCACTCGAGCTTGTCCCACCAGTCCTTCTCACAGTTCACCACCGGCTTAGGACCTTGGCGTGAGACAGCTGATTGCAATGAATGGTATAGTAGTTGACTCACATCTTTCTTGAACCAGGAATTCAAGATAATTGTTTTGATACAATAGTTGGACTTAACTTCTCTTTTCTCTCTAAGACCTGAAAGCCTCCATAACCGCTCCGTAACCGTTTTCCGGAAGCATAGGGTCGAAATTCACGATTAGGAATACCACACCCTGCCAGATCAATGTCTTCTTCTCCCCCATAATGAAAAATCTTCAGAAATCTTTCATTTCCTAGAGAAGCATTGATCTCACCTGCGATGCTTGGTATCTATACTCTGGATCTGACGTCTATCCCTCTAAAATAATCATCCTTATCTTGCTTATCAAACACAGGCTTTAAATGACAATGATTTAGCTCTGTAATCTGTTTCTAATGTGAGGAGACCAAGCAACACATCGGGGAGTCATCGAAATCGGCGTGGTGGGAATGAACATTTGTTAGATATGACTTCTGCGGTACATATAGTGTTAACATTTTCGGTAGGACTCCCTCCATCCCAAAATAAGTGTCATCGATTTAGTACACCCTTGTACAGGAGTGCATCTTTTACATGAATGAATTGGGAAATGAATGACGCAATGTTGAATGTAAGGTCAGTTGAGTAACCTATAGATACTCAAAAGAATTATTCTTCTTTTAGACAATATAATACTAGTATATAAATATTCCGTCAAAAGGGGAACTAAATATTTTTCCACGATCAATGCAAGTGTTCTATACCAAAAACAAACCAAATTGCATTGCTTGTCCAATGAGAAGTGAATGTAGGCATTAAAAGACATTCACAACTTATATTCGATCCTTGCACCAAGCTGCCTTATGTTGATTGATATGAGAAGTGAATATAATACTAGTAGATAAATATTCCGTCAAAAGGGGAACTAAATATTTTTCCACGATCAATGCAAGTGTTCTATACCAAAAACAAACAAAATTGCATTGCTTGTCCAATGAGAAGTGAATGTAGGCATTAAAAGACATTCACAACTTATATTCGATCCTTGCACCAAACTGCCTTATGTTGATTGATATTTGTGAGACACATTAGTTTCACTTAGAATACAACTTATTGCTAATTAGCTGGTTCTATTAGTTCCGATAAACATCATTTTTCTTTCTTTTGTGGACCTAAAACTTATCTTGAATTCTTGGTCTTAATTTGGAACTCCTATTTTTGTGTACTTACGGATTTGTGAAATTCTTGTTCTTCTGAATTTTCTTCTGTTTTCCCGATTCCTTTTGACGAAGTGGGTGGTAGCATGCCCACTCTGAATTCTGCTATCTGATTTGTGGTTTGGGGAAAGTACACAAGAAAAGGATTTTAACACTAACAACTCAGAGCCAATTATCGAGGAGCCATCAAGTCCAACACAGGAAGAACATCCAGAAACTCTGCAAAATGATGTTGAAGATTATGATCCATATACTGCTGAAATACCTTGCGATCAAAATCTTCAATACCATTTTCCAAAGTTTCTGAACGTTATTTCTGTGCTGGACTGGTTAGCTGCTCGATAATTGGGTCTGAGTTGTTAGCACTAAAATCCATTCACCGTGTACTTCCACCAAGCTTTTCTCATGAGGTGCAGAAAGTGCAAGCCATGCACTTCACTAATAGGAATCGAGAAAACAAAAAAAAAATCGGAAGGACAAGAAAATTCACAAAGCAATAATAATTAATAAGTACACAAAAGTAAGAGCGCCCATTTAAGACCAAGAATCCAAGATAAGTTTTGGCTGCACAAAAGAAAATAAAAATGATATGTGCATCAAAACTAACAAAGCCATTGGATTATGAGCAGATTATATTTTGAGTGGAAACAATATGTGTCTCAGAAATTTAAACCAAACCAGCTTGGTGCAACGACCAAATATAATTGTTGAATGCCTTGCGAAGGCACTTGCGTAATGCCTATATTCATTTCACATTGGATAGGCATTGTAATTTGGTTTCTTTTGGTACAAAAGACATAGATTGATTGAGGAATATTTATTTATCCTTTCTAGGGAATATTTATGTACTAGTTCGTAAAGAGAACAAATTCATCTTTAAATCCTACGAATATTGTTAAATCTGCTATATACTTTAGTTATTATTTATACATGATGATTTATAGAGATTGCAATTTACCTGGAAAGAATAACATATCATTTGCTATTAATATTGGTAGGGAAGTACTTAAGAACAGTGCATTAATACTGGTGTCTTAATAGCTTTACACATGTTACAATCACATAAAGAAATTAATAAGCATCTACCGTATCCAGACAAGAGGAGGATGGAGTTAGAACCCAGATTCTTGGAACTACATATGATGAAGAAAAGAAGTTTGAGAGGAATATCAGCTCCATACAGTATCTCCAGCGCTAAAATAAGAATATATAGTGCAAGATCATGGCAGATTTAACACGTCACTGAACAGTATGTAGAAAGGTGTGAGAGATGATAAAATAAAGAGAAAGTAACAAATAGTCTAATAAAGTGAATTCGTGCCTTTTGTCTACAACACTATAGATAAGAAAACTATGCCATGCAGACCTCTGCTTTACAGTTGATAGGGGCCATTAATCATCAGTATGCTTATACCAAAGTATTTAATAGCTAAATCCATTGTCACGAAGTATGAACAACTCTCAATTTAGGCATAGCCTTATTCTAATAGAGGAAAACTGAAATGAGATAGTAAAAAATCTATTATAATTCTGATAATCAAAATTATCAGATGTCATGACTTCACCATTATACTCACTGGCTTAACACATGTGTTTAGCCAAAGGACAATAAATGTACCGTAAACATTCCCATCCTCATTTCTGTTCCGTGCAATTCATAAATGTGATGGGCTCAAACACAGTAAGAGAGTTCAGACAACCAGCTAGTCCAAAAATGAAATATGGAATAAGATCTTATCTCAGTCTAATCACTCTCTACTTCATAGAGGAAGAATTTATTAGCATGTCTAGATGAGCTGAAGCAAACAACTGAAAAAAACAGCTTTTTCATGGTTTGAGTGCAAGAATCGCCTTACATATCACAATAATAAGATGGTGACAAAGAATCCCCTCGTACCATCTTTCAGAATTGCAGTCACTTGCCATTATGTGCTACAGCCATGAAACAAAAATGATAATAAAAAAGATTAAAACAGAAACTAAGAAAGGAATCACTCTTAAAGACAAGATTAAATCGCAAGATCCTCCCAGCCTCCCATGGTGGTGGGTTAGACAGAACTATTAGTACAATTCCAAAGTCTGGAAACAGAAGTGCATTCCCAAACTATATTAAGTCAATGGCCAGATTAATTAGACACATAGGATTAGTGTAAAACAAACAAACATGTGGAAATAGTTAGTAAACAGAAAAGAAGCAACTGAAACCAACATATAGGATAAGTAAAGGAACATATATCAATAATAGCTGGAGATCTTTTTTTATGTTTCGTGCACAAGGAACAAAGAAAAAACAGCAACGAGAAACATAACCACATCTGAAGTAGAATCTTTGACTTGATGGACGCTCTGGGTGATGAACGTGGTGCCTTCAGGTTCTTCTCCTGATGCCCTTGGTGTCATCTACGAGCGGGGGTTCATCGGAACGTTCCATGACTGGTGCGAGGCTTTCTCGACGTATCCCAGGACGTATGACCTCATCCATGCTGATAAAGTGTTCAGCTTTTATCAGGATAGGTAATGCAGATAACCGATGGTTTGAGTTCTGTCGTCGTGTACCTTTTCTGCTGCATTTGCATGCTTGTGTTTAAGTTGTTATAAGGAAGTTCAGATTAAGCAAGTAGAGACACTAATGATCAAACTGTAATGTTGAACAAATTTTGGACAATGATTGCAGGTGTGACATAACATACATCCTCCTGGAGATGGACCGGATTCTGCGACCTGAAGGGACGGTGATCTTCAGGGACACCGTGGAGATGTTAGTGAAGATACAAGCCATCACCGGTGGCATGAGATGGAAGAGCCAGATCATGGATCATGAATCCGGGCCGTTCAACCCTGAGAAGATCCTTGTGGCCGTCAAAACTTACTGGACTGGGGAGCCTGCCCAAAAGCAGCAATAGTCGTTCGACGTCATCTCCTGCAAAAGTCCAGACAGAAAACCTTTCTGTCGAGTCTTCATCGACTGTTCTCTCTTAGCTTCAGGATATATCTGTATATAGTAGGTGGGCATTCGCTGTATCATCATCGGTTTAATTTTGTGGTCTCGACTCGCAAGCTGCGTTGCGTTGTTGCGAGTAGTGAGTGTGACACGGTGCGATGGTGTATACGATGGTATTCAGTCAACCGTTCCAAGAGGATATTTGCTCATAGTTTTGAGAAAGCTGGCTCTGATGAATGTGCTGCTGTCCGAATGATTCGTCTTTTTCAGAGTCTGAACAATTTTCACCCAAGAAAGGGCAGACCGAAAAATCTTTTGAGCAAGGCACAGAATCCAAATACGAAACATCTGCTCAAAAATTGGCACGCAGCTTGCCAAAAGAAAGGCTCGATTCGTGAACCAAATATGAATTATTTTTGACTGAATCGTTCTCTTTTTTGCAGAAAGTTCAGACTAGAAGAGGTGGCCCAGGCAGAATGTATGATAAGCCAAGCTGAATGTGTTGGTTTCCAAGCAATCTTCAACAGGAAAGAGAACACGACTGAACTTGGTGTTGGGAAATGACTTAACTTACAGTTCATCGTCTGACTGAAACCTACCAGAAGACTCAAGTCACTGAACACCCAAAATGACAGGCGGCCGGCAGCATGAAGAATATCGCTACTACTACTGCAATGATGGCAGCGCAACAAAATTAAACTCATCAGTACAATCGCAGATTTCCATATAATTAACAAAGCACTCATGACAGTAATAACATTTCTTATTCCATCAACGGAATACAAAGTACGCACACGCACACCATGCATGGTTTACAAAACTTGGGTGATGCACAGCACGGTACACACAACCATTATATTACAAACCAGCCAGTTTGATCAACTATGAACACCACACACCAAGCTGGAGCTAGAAACCAAGCAAGCAATCCAGTGCCTGCTGACAATCACACACCAATCCAATCCAATCAAATCCAATCAAGCATACCCACATCAGGCATATATCTCTCCGTCCGGAATTACTTGTCACCAAAATGGATGAAAATAAATGTATCTAGAACTAAAATACATCTAGATACGTCCATTCCAATGACAAGTATTTCCGGACGGAGGGAGTATGTAACCTGCTGAAGAAAGCACGCCATTTATCCTCCATGCGCAAGTACGTGGCAACACCTCACCACATCACAGATAGAGCTTGTAACAAACACACTTCACTGCCAATGGTCCATGTAAATGGGAAACAAACACTCCAGAGAGCCGTGATGAGATCACAACTTGATTGTAACAGAGATAGGCCTGTCCATGGTCCATGTAAGCCGATCGACCTCCCTTTCCACGCTCCAGATTACCTAGGAAACAATGAATGGAAACGGAAAGCATCAAATTGTGAGATTTAATGACACTAGCTATGGGTTGCTTAATCTATCTATGCACATAACGTAACCCATGCCAAATGAATCGTATACCTTAGAACAGAGACCCTCGGGAGGGTCTTCTTGTAGTAACCCGAATGACATATGTCTCAAAGAGCGACGGCTCATGGTTGGCCTCGGAGCCATCCCACTCGAGCTTGTCCCACCAGTCCTTCTCACAGTTCACCACCGGCTTAGGACCTTGGCGTGAGACAGCTGATAGCAATGAATGGTATAGTAGTTGACTCACATCTTTCTTGAACCAGGAATTCAAGATAATTGTTTTGATACAATAGTTGGACTTAACTTCTCTTTTCTCTCTAAGACCTGAAAGCCTCCATAACCGCTCCGTAACCGTTTTCCGGAAGCATAGGGTCGAAATTCACGATTAGGAATACCACACCCTGCCAGATCAATGTCTTCTTCTCCCCCATAATGAAAAATCTTCAGAAATCTTTCATTTCCTAGAGAAGCATTGATCTCACCTGCGATGCTTGGTATCTATACTCTGGATCTGACGTCTATCCCTCTAAAATAATCATCCTTATCTTGCTTATCAAACACAGGCTTTAAATGACAATGATTTAGCTCTGTAATCTGTTTCTAATGTGAGGAGACCAAGCAACACATCGGGGAGTCATCGAAATCGGCGTGGTGGGAATGAACATTTGTTAGATATGACTTCTGCGGTACATATAGTGTTAACATTTTCGGTAGGACTCCCTCCATCCCAAAATAAGTGTCATCGATTTAGTACACCCTTGTACAGGAGTGCATCTTTTACATGAATGAATTGGGAAATGAATGACGCAATGTTGAATGTAAGGTCAGTTGAGTAACCTATAGATACTCAAAAGAATTATTCTTCTTTTAGACAATATAATACTAGTATATAAATATTCCGTCAAAAGGGGAACTAAATATTTTTCCACGATCAATGCAAGTGTTCTATACCAAAAACAAACCAAATTGCATTGCTTGTCCAATGAGAAGTGAATGTAGGCATTAAAAGACATTCACAACTTATATTCGATCCTTGCACCAAGCTGCCTTATGTTGATTGATATGAGAAGTGAATATAATACTAGTAGATAAATATTCCGTCAAAAGGGGAACTAAATATTTTTCCACGATCAATGCAAGTGTTCTATACCAAAAACAAACAAAATTGCATTGCTTGTCCAATGAGAAGTGAATGTAGGCATTAAAAGACATTCACAACTTATATTCGATCCTTGCACCAAACTGCCTTATGTTGATTGATATTTGTGAGACACATTAGTTTCACTTAGAATACAACTTATTGCTAATTAGCTGGTTCTATTAGTTCCGATAAACATCATTTTTCTTTCTTTTGTGGACCTAAAACTTATCTTGAATTCTTGGTCTTAATTTGGAACTCCTATTTTTGTGTACTTACGGATTTGTGAAATTCTTGTTCTTCTGAATTTTCTTCTGTTTTCCCGATTCCTTTTGACGAAGTGGGTGGTAGCATGCCCACTCTGAATTCTGCTATCTGATTTGTGGTTTGGGGAAAGTACACAAGAAAAGGATTTTAACACTAACAACTCAGAGCCAATTATCGAGGAGCCATCAAGTCCAACACAGGAAGAACATCCAGAAACTCTGCAAAATGATGTTGAAGATTATGATCCATATACTGCTGAAATACCTTGCGATCAAAATCTTCAATACCATTTTCCAAAGTTTCTGAACGTTATTTCTGTGCTGGACTGGTTAGCTGCTCGATAATTGGGTCTGAGTTGTTAGCACTAAAATCCATTCACCGTGTACTTCCACCAAGCTTTTCTCATGAGGTGCAGAAAGTGCAAGCCATGCACTTCACTAATAGGAATCGAGAAAACAAAAAAAAAATCGGAAGGACAAGAAAATTCACAAAGCAATAATAATTAATAAGTACACAAAAGTAAGAGCGCCCATTTAAGACCAAGAATCCAAGATAAGTTTTGGCTGCACAAAAGAAAATAAAAATGATATGTGCATCAAAACTAACAAAGCCATTGGATTATGAGCAGATTATATTTTGAGTGGAAACAATATGTGTCTCAGAAATTTAAACCAAACCAGCTTGGTGCAACGACCAAATATAATTGTTGAATGCCTTGCGAAGGCACTTGCGTAATGCCTATATTCATTTCACATTGGATAGGCATTGTAATTTGGTTTCTTTTGGTACAAAAGACATAGATTGATTGAGGAATATTTATTTATCCTTTCTAGGGAATATTTATGTACTAGTTCGTAAAGAGAACAAATTCATCTTTAAATCCTACGAATATTGTTAAATCTGCTATATACTTTAGTTATTATTTATACATGATGATTTATAGAGATTGCAATTTACCTGGAAAGAATAACATATCATTTGCTATTAATATTGGTAGGGAAGTACTTAAGAACAGTGCATTAATACTGGTGTCTTAATAGCTTTACACATGTTACAATCACATAAAGAAATTAATAAGCATCTACCGTATCCAGACAAGAGGAGGATGGAGTTAGAACCCAGATTCTTGGAACTACATATGATGAAGAAAAGAAGTTTGAGAGGAATATCAGCTCCATACAGTATCTCCAGCGCTAAAATAAGAATATATAGTGCAAGATCATGGCAGATTTAACACGTCACTGAACAGTATGTAGAAAGGTGTGAGAGATGATAAAATAAAGAGAAAGTAACAAATAGTCTAATAAAGTGAATTCGTGCCTTTTGTCTACAACACTATAGATAAGAAAACTATGCCATGCAGACCTCTGCTTTACAGTTGATAGGGGCCATTAATCATCAGTATGCTTATACCAAAGTATTTAATAGCTAAATCCATTGTCACGAAGTATGAACAACTCTCAATTTAGGCATAGCCTTATTCTAATAGAGGAAAACTGAAATGAGATAGTAAAAAATCTATTATAATTCTGATAATCAAAATTATCAGATGTCATGACTTCACCATTATACTCACTGGCTTAACACATGTGTTTAGCCAAAGGACAATAAATGTACCGTAAACATTCCCATCCTCATTTCTGTTCCGTGCAATTCATAAATGTGATGGGCTCAAACACAGTAAGAGAGTTCAGACAACCAGCTAGTCCAAAAATGAAATATGGAATAAGATCTTATCTCAGTCTAATCACTCTCTACTTCATAGAGGAAGAATTTATTAGCATGTCTAGATGAGCTGAAGCAAACAACTGAAAAAAACAGCTTTTTCATGGTTTGAGTGCAAGAATCGCCTTACATATCACAATAATAAGATGGTGACAAAGAATCCCCTCGTACCATCTTTCAGAATTGCAGTCACTTGCCATTATGTGCTACAGCCATGAAACAAAAATGATAATAAAAAAGATTAAAACAGAAACTAAGAAAGGAATCACTCTTAAAGACAAGATTAAATCGCAAGATCCTCCCAGCCTCCCATGGTGGTGGGTTAGACAGAACTATTAGTACAATTCCAAAGTCTGGAAACAGAAGTGCATTCCCAAACTATATTAAGTCAATGGCCAGATTAATTAGACACATAGGATTAGTGTAAAACAAACAAACATGTGGAAATAGTTAGTAAACAGAAAAGAAGCAACTGAAACCAACATATAGGATAAGTAAAGGAACATATATCAATAATAGCTGGAGATCTTTTTTTATGTTTCGTGCACAAGGAACAAAGAAAAAACAGCAACGAGAAACATAACCACATCTGAAGTAGAATCTTTGACTTGATGGACGCTCTGGGTGATGAACGTGGTGCCTTCAGGTTCTTCTCCTGATGCCCTTGGTGTCATCTACGAGCGGGGGTTCATCGGAACGTTCCATGACTGGTGCGAGGCTTTCTCGACGTATCCCAGGACGTATGACCTCATCCATGCTGATAAAGTGTTCAGCTTTTATCAGGATAGGTAATGCAGATAACCGATGGTTTGAGTTCTGTCGTCGTGTACCTTTTCTGCTGCATTTGCATGCTTGTGTTTAAGTTGTTATAAGGAAGTTCAGATTAAGCAAGTAGAGACACTAATGATCAAACTGTAATGTTGAACAAATTTTGGACAATGATTGCAGGTGTGACATAACATACATCCTCCTGGAGATGGACCGGATTCTGCGACCTGAAGGGACGGTGATCTTCAGGGACACCGTGGAGATGTTAGTGAAGATACAAGCCATCACCGGTGGCATGAGATGGAAGAGCCAGATCATGGATCATGAATCCGGGCCGTTCAACCCTGAGAAGATCCTTGTGGCCGTCAAAACTTACTGGACTGGGGAGCCTGCCCAAAAGCAGCAATAGTCGTTCGACGTCATCTCCTGCAAAAGTCCAGACAGAAAACCTTTCTGTCGAGTCTTCATCGACTGTTCTCTCTTAGCTTCAGGATATATCTGTATATAGTAGGTGGGCATTCGCTGTATCATCATCGGTTTAATTTTGTGGTCTCGACTCGCAAGCTGCGTTGCGTTGTTGCGAGTAGTGAGTGTGACACGGTGCGATGGTGTATACGATGGTATTCAGTCAACCGTTCCAAGAGGATATTTGCTCATAGTTTTGAGAAAGCTGGCTCTGATGAATGTGCTGCTGTCCGAATGATTCGTCTTTTTCAGAGTCTGAACAATTTTCACCCAAGAAAGGGCAGACCGAAAAATCTTTTGAGCAAGGCACAGAATCCAAATACGAAACATCTGCTCAAAAATTGGCACGCAGCTTGCCAAAAGAAAGGCTCGATTCGTGAACCAAATATGAATTATTTTGACTGAATCGTTCTCTTTTTTGCAGAAAGTTCAGACTAGAAGAGGTGGCCCAGGCAGAATGTATGATAAGCCAAGCTGAATGTGTTGGTTTCCAAGCAATCTTCAACAGGAAAGAGAACACGACTGAACTTGGTGTTGGGAAATGACTTAACTTACAGTTCATCGTCTGACTGAAACCTACCAGAAGACTCAAGTCACTGAACACCCAAAATGACAGGCGGCCGGCAGCATGAAGAATATCGCTACTACTACTGCAATGATGGCAGCGCAACAAAATTAAACTCATCAGTACAATCGCAGATTTCCATATAATTAACAAAGCACTCATGACAGTAATAACATTTCTTATTCCATCAACGGAATACAAAGTACGCACACGCACACCATGCATGGTTTACAAAACTTGGGTGATGCACAGCACGGTACACACAACCATTATATTACAAACCAGCCAGTTTGATCAACTATGAACACCACACACCAAGCTGGAGCTAGAAACCAAGCAAGCAATCCAGTGCCTGCTGACAATCACACACCAATCCAATCCAATCAAATCCAATCAAGCATACCCACATCAGGCATATATCTCTCCGTCCGGAATTACTTGTCACCAAAATGGATGAAAATAAATGTATCTAGAACTAAAATACATCTAGATACGTCCATTCCAATGACAAGTATTTCCGGACGGAGGGAGTATGTAACCTGCTGAAGAAAGCACGCCATTTATCCTCCATGCGCAAGTACGTGGCAACACCTCACCACATCACAGATAGAGCTTGTAACAAACACACTTCACTGCCAATGGTCCATGTAAATGGGAAACAAACACTCCAGAGAGCCGTGATGAGATCACAACTTGATTGTAACAGAGATAGGCCTGTCCATGGTCCATGTAAGCCGATCGACCTCCCTTTCCACGCTCCAGATTACCTAGGAAACAATGAATGGAAACGGAAAGCATCAAATTGTGAGATTTAATGACACTAGCTATGGGTTGCTTAATCTATCTATGCACATAACGTAACCCATGCCAAATGAATCGTATACCTTAGAACAGAGACCCTCGGGAGGGTCTTCTTGTAGTAACCCGAATGACATATGTCTCAAAGAGCGACGGCTCATGGTTGGCCTCGGAGCCATCCCACTCGAGCTTGTCCCACCAGTCCTTCTCACAGTTCACCACCGGCTTAGGACCTTGGCGTGAGACAGCTGATAGCAATGAATGGTATAGTAGTTGACTCACATCTTTCTTGAACCAGGAATTCAAGATAATTGTTTTGATACAATAGTTGGACTTAACTTCTCTTTTCTCTCTAAGACCTGAAAGCCTCCATAACCGCTCCGTAACCGTTTTCCGGAAGCATAGGGTCGAAATTCACGATTAGGAATACCACACCCTGCCAGATCAATGTCTTCTTCTCCCCCATAATGAAAAATCTTCAGAAATCTTTCATTTCCTAGAGAAGCATTGATCTCACCTGCGATGCTTGGTATCTATACTCTGGATCTGACGTCTATCCCTCTAAAATAATCATCCTTATCTTGCTTATCAAACACAGGCTTTAAATGACAATGATTTAGCTCTGTAATCTGTTTCTAATGTGAGGAGACCAAGCAACACATCGGGGAGTCATCGAAATCGGCGTGGTGGGAATGAACATTTGTTAGATATGACTTCTGCGGTACATATAGTGTTAACATTTTCGGTAGGACTCCCTCCATCCCAAAATAAGTGTCATCGATTTAGTACACCCTTGTACAGGAGTGCATCTTTTACATGAATGAATTGGGAAATGAATGACGCAATGTTGAATGTAAGGTCAGTTGAGTAACCTATAGATACTCAAAAGAATTATTCTTCTTTTAGACAATATAATACTAGTATATAAATATTCCGTCAAAAGGGGAACTAAATATTTTTCCACGATCAATGCAAGTGTTCTATACCAAAAACAAACCAAATTGCATTGCTTGTCCAATGAGAAGTGAATGTAGGCATTAAAAGACATTCACAACTTATATTCGATCCTTGCACCAAGCTGCCTTATGTTGATTGATATGAGAAGTGAATATAATACTAGTAGATAAATATTCCGTCAAAAGGGGAACTAAATATTTTTCCACGATCAATGCAAGTGTTCTATACCAAAAACAAACAAAATTGCATTGCTTGTCCAATGAGAAGTGAATGTAGGCATTAAAAGACATTCACAACTTATATTCGATCCTTGCACCAAACTGCCTTATGTTGATTGATATTTGTGAGACACATTAGTTTCACTTAGAATACAACTTATTGCTAATTAGCTGGTTCTATTAGTTCCGATAAACATCATTTTTCTTTCTTTTGTGGACCTAAAACTTATCTTGAATTCTTGGTCTTAAT
The DNA here is from genome assembly GCF_018294505.1 of Triticum aestivum. Taxonomy (NCBI): domain Eukaryota; kingdom Viridiplantae; phylum Streptophyta; class Magnoliopsida; order Poales; family Poaceae; genus Triticum; species Triticum aestivum. The sequence continues at coordinate 731,349,010 of NC_057803.1, read as the reverse complement.
TTGGAACTCCTATTTTTGTGTACTTACGGATTTGTGAAATTCTTGTTCTTCTGAATTTTCTTCTGTTTTCCCGATTCCTTTTGACGAAGTGGGTGGTAGCATGCCCACTCTGAATTCTGCTATCTGATTTGTGGTTTGGGGAAAGTACACAAGAAAAGGATTTTAACACTAACAACTCAGAGCCAATTATCGAGGAGCCATCAAGTCCAACACAGGAAGAACATCCAGAAACTCTGCAAAATGATGTTGAAGATTATGATCCATATACTGCTGAAATACCTTGCGATCAAAATCTTCAATACCATTTTCCAAAGTTTCTGAACGTTATTTCTGTGCTGGACTGGTTAGCTGCTCGATAATTGGGTCTGAGTTGTTAGCACTAAAATCCATTCACCGTGTACTTCCACCAAGCTTTTCTCATGAGGTGCAGAAAGTGCAAGCCATGCACTTCACTAATAGGAATCGAGAAAACAAAAAAAAATCGGAAGGACAAGAAAATTCACAAAGCAATAATAATTAATAAGTACACAAAAGTAAGAGCGCCCATTTAAGACCAAGAATCCAAGATAAGTTTTGGCTGCACAAAAGAAAATAAAAATGATATGTGCATCAAAACTAACAAAGCCATTGGATTATGAGCAGATTATATTTTGAGTGGAAACAATATGTGTCTCAGAAATTTAAACCAAACCAGCTTGGTGCAACGACCAAATATAATTGTTGAATGCCTTGCGAAGGCACTTGCGTAATGCCTATATTCATTTCACATTGGATAGGCATTGTAATTTGGTTTCTTTTGGTACAAAAGACATAGATTGATTGAGGAATATTTATTTATCCTTTCTAGGGAATATTTATGTACTAGTTCGTAAAGAGAACAAATTCATCTTTAAATCCTACGAATATTGTTAAATCTGCTATATACTTTAGTTATTATTTATACATGATGATTTATAGAGATTGCAATTTACCTGGAAAGAATAACATATCATTTGCTATTAATATTGGTAGGGAAGTACTTAAGAACAGTGCATTAATACTGGTGTCTTAATAGCTTTACACATGTTACAATCACATAAAGAAATTAATAAGCATCTACCGTATCCAGACAAGAGGAGGATGGAGTTAGAACCCAGATTCTTGGAACTACATATGATGAAGAAAAGAAGTTTGAGAGGAATATCAGCTCCATACAGTATCTCCAGCGCTAAAATAAGAATATATAGTGCAAGATCATGGCAGATTTAACACGTCACTGAACAGTATGTAGAAAGGTGTGAGAGATGATAAAATAAAGAGAAAGTAACAAATAGTCTAATAAAGTGAATTCGTGCCTTTTGTCTACAACACTATAGATAAGAAAACTATGCCATGCAGACCTCTGCTTTACAGTTGATAGGGGCCATTAATCATCAGTATGCTTATACCAAAGTATTTAATAGCTAAATCCATTGTCACGAAGTATGAACAACTCTCAATTTAGGCATAGCCTTATTCTAATAGAGGAAAACTGAAATGAGATAGTAAAAAATCTATTATAATTCTGATAATCAAAATTATCAGATGTCATGACTTCACCATTATACTCACTGGCTTAACACATGTGTTTAGCCAAAGGACAATAAATGTACCGTAAACATTCCCATCCTCATTTCTGTTCCGTGCAATTCATAAATGTGATGGGCTCAAACACAGTAAGAGAGTACAGACAACCAGCTAGTCCAAAAATGAAATATGGAATAAGATCTTATCTCAGTCTAATCACTCTCTACTTCATAGAGGAAGAATTTATTAGCATGTCTAGATGAGCTGAAGCAAACAACTGAAAAAAACAGCTTTTTCATGGTTTGAGTGCAAGAATCGCCTTACATATCACAATAATAAGATGGTGACAAAGAATCCCCTCGTACCATCTTTCAGAATTGCAGTCACTTGCCATTATGTGCTACAGCCATGAAACAAAAATGATAATAAAAAAGATTAAAACAGAAACTAAGAAAGGAATCACTCTTAAAGACAAGATTAAATCGCAAGATCCTCCCAGCCTCCCATGGTGGTGGGTTAGACAGAACTATTAGTACAATTCCAAAGTCTGGAAACAGAAGTGCATTCCCAAACTATATTAAGTCAATGGCCAGATTAATTAGACACATAGGATTAGTGTAAAACAAACAAACATGTGGAAATAGTTAGTAAACAGAAAAGAAGCAACTGAAACCAACATATAGGATAAGTAAAGGAACATATATCAATAATAGCTGGAGATCTTTTTTTATGTTTCGTGCACAAGGAACAAAGAAAAAACAGCAACGAGAAACATAACCACATCTGAAGTAGAATCTTTGACTTGATGGACGCTCTGGGTGATGAACGTGGTGCCTTCAGGTTCTTCTCCTGATGCCCTTGGTGTCATCTACGAGCGGGGGTTCATCGGAACGTTCCATGACTGGTGCGAGGCTTTCTCGACGTATCCCAGGACGTATGACCTCATCCATGCTGATAAAGTGTTCAGCTTTTATCAGGATAGGTAATGCAGATAACCGATGGTTTGAGTTCTGTCGTCGTGTACCTTTTCTGCTGCATTTGCATGCTTGTGTTTAAGTTGTTATAAGGAAGTTCAGATTAAGCAAGTAGAGACACTAATGATCAAACTGTAATGTTGAACAAATTTTGGACAATGATTGCAGGTGTGACATAACATACATCCTCCTGGAGATGGACCGGATTCTGCGACCTGAAGGGACGGTGATCTTCAGGGATACCGTGGAGATGTTAGTGAAGATACAAGCCATCACCGGTGGCATGAGATGGAAGAGCCAGATCATGGATCATGAATCCGGGCCGTTCAACCCTGAGAAGATCCTTGTGGCCGTCAAAACTTACTGGACTGGGGAGCCTGCCCAAAAGCAGCAATAGTCGTTCGACGTCATCTCCTGCAAAAGTCCAGACAGAAAACCTTTCTGTCGAGTCTTCATCGACTGTTCTCTCTTAGCTTCAGGATATATCTGTATATAGTAGGTGGGCATTCGCTGTATCATCATCGGTTTAATTTTGTGGTCTCGACTCGCAAGCTGCGTTGCGTTGTTGCGAGTAGTGAGTGTGACACGGTGCGATGGTGTATACGATGGTATTCAGTCAACCGTTCCAAGAGGATATTTGCTCATAGTTTGAGAAAGCTGGCTCTGATGAATGTGCTGCTGTCCGAATGATTCGTCTTTTTCAGAGTCTGAACAATTTTCACCCAAGAAAGGGCAGACCGAAAAATCTTTTGAGCAAGGCACAGAATCCAAATACGAAACATCTGCTCAAAAATTGGCACGCAGCTTGCCAAAAGAAAGGCTCGATTCGTGAACCAAATATGAATTATTTTTGACTGAATCGTTCTCTTTTTTGCAGAAAGTTCAGACTAGAAGAGGTGGCCCAGGCAGAATGTATGATAAGCCAAGCTGAATGTGTTGGTTTCCAAGCAATCTTCAACAGGAAAGAGAACACGACTGAACTTGGTGTTGGGAAATGACTTAACTTACAGTTCATCGTCTGACTGAAACCTACCAGAAGACTCAAGTCACTGAACACCCAAAATGACAGGCGGCCGGCAGCATGAAGAATATCGCTACTACTACTGCAATGATGGCAGCGCAACAAAATTAAACTCATCAGTACAATCGCAGATTTCCATATAATTAACAAAGCACTCATGACAGTAATAACATTTCTTATTCCATCAACGGAATACAAAGTACGCACACGCACACCATGCATGGTTTACAAAACTTGGGTGATGCACAGCACGGTACACACAACCATTATATTACAAACCAGCCAGTTTGATCAACTATGAACACCACACACCAAGCTGGAGCTAGAAACCAAGCAAGCAATCCAGTGCCTGCTGACAATCACACACCAATCCAATCCAATCAAATCCAATCAAGCATACCCACATCAGGCATATATCTCTCCGTCCGGAATTACTTGTCACCAAAATGGATGAAAATAAATGTATCTAGAACTAAAATACATCTAGATACGTCCATTCCAATGACAAGTATTTCCGGACGGAGGGAGTATGTAACCTGCTGAAGAAAGCACGCCATTTATCCTCCATGCGCAAGTACGTGGCAACACCTCACCACATCACAGATAGAGCTTGTAACAAACACACTTCACTGCCAATGGTCCATGTAAATGGGAAACAAACACTCCAGAGAGCCGTGATGAGATCACAACTTGATTGTAACAGAGATAGGCCTGTCCATGGTCCATGTAAGCCGATCGACCTCCCTTTCCACGCTCCAGATTACCTAGGAAACAATGAATGGAAACGGAAAGCATCAAATTGTGAGATTTAATGACACTAGCTATGGGTTGCTTAATCTATCTATGCACATAACGTAACCCATGCCAAATGAATCGTATACCTTAGAACAGAGACCCTCGGGAGGGTCTTCTTGTAGTAACCCGAATGACATATGTCTCAAAGAGCGACGGATCATGGTTGGCCTCGGAGCCATCCCACTCGAGCTTGTCCCACCAGTCCTTCTCACAGTTCACCACCGGCTTAGGACCTTGGCGTGAGACAGCTGATAGCAATGAATGGTATAGTAGTTGACTCACATCTTTCTTGAACCAGGAATTCAAGATAATTGTTTTGATACAATAGTTGGACTTAACTTCTCTTTTCTCTCTAAGACCTGAAAGCCTCCATAACCGCTCCGTAACCGTTTTCCGGAAGCATAGGGTCGAAATTCACGATTAGGAATACCACACCCTGCCAGATCAATGTCTTCTTCTCCCCCATAATGAAAAATCTTCAGAAATCTTTCATTTCCTAGAGAAGCATTGATCTCACCTGCGATGCTTGGTATCTATACTCTGGATCTGACGTCTATCCCTCTAAAATAATCATCCTTATCTTGCTTATCAAACACAGGCTTTAAATGACAATGATTTAGCTCTGTAATCTGTTTCTAATGTGAGGAGACCAAGCAACACATCGGGGAGTCATCGAAATCGGCGTGGTGGGAATGAACATTTGTTAGATATGACTTCTGCGGTACATATAGTGTTAACATTTTCGGTAGGACTCCCTCCATCCCAAAATAAGTGTCATCGATTTAGTACACCCTTGTACAGGAGTGCATCTTTTACATGAATGAATTGGGAAATGAATGACGCAATGTTGAATGTAAGGTCAGTTGAGTAACCTATAGATACTCAAAAGAATTATTCTTCTTTTAGACAATATAATACTAGTATATAAATATTCCGTCAAAAGGGGAACTAAATATTTTTCCACGATCAATGCAAGTGTTCTATACCAAAAACAAACCAAATTGCATTGCTTGTCCAATGAGAAGTGAATGTAGGCATTAAAAGACATTCACAACTTATATTCGATCCTTGCACCAAGCTGCCTTATGTTGATTGATATGAGAAGTGAATATAATACTAGTAGATAAATATTCCGTCAAAAGGGGAACTAAATATTTTTCCACGATCAATGCAAGTGTTCTATACCAAAAACAAACAAAATTGCATTGCTTGTCCAATGAGAAGTGAATGTAGGCATTAAAAGACATTCACAACTTATATTCGATCCTTGCACCAAACTGCCTTATGTTGATTGATATTTGTGAGACACATTAGTTTCACTTAGAATACAACTTATTGCTAATTAGCTGGTTCTATTAGTTCCGATAAACATCATTTTTCTTTCTTTTGTGGACCTAAAACTTATCTTGAATTCTTGGTCTTAATTTGGAACTCCTATTTTTGTGTACTTACGGATTTGTGAAATTCTTGTTCTTCTGAATTTTCTTCTGTTTTCCCGATTCCTTTTGACGAAGTGGGTGGTAGCATGCCCACTCTGAATTCTGCTATCTGATTTGTGGTTTGGGGAAAGTACACAAGAAAAGGATTTTAACACTAACAACTCAGAGCCAATTATCGAGGAGCCATCAAGTCCAACACAGGAAGAACATCCAGAAACTCTGCAAAATGATGTTGAAGATTATGATCCATATACTGCTGAAATACCTTGCGATCAAAATCTTCAATACCATTTCCAAAGTTTCTGAACGTTATTTCTGTGCTGGACTGGTTAGCTGCTCGATAATTGGGTCTGAGTTGTTAGCACTAAAATCCATTCACCGTGTACTTCCACCAAGCTTTTCTCATGAGGTGCAGAAAGTGCAAGCCATGCACTTCACTAATAGGAATCGAGAAAACAAAAAAAAATCGGAAGGACAAGAAAATTCACAAAGCAATAATAATTAATAAGTACACAAAAGTAAGAGCGCCCATTTAAGACCAAGAATCCAAGATAAGTTTTGGCTGCACAAAAGAAAATAAAAATGATATGTGCATCAAAACTAACAAAGCCATTGGATTATGAGCAGATTATATTTTGAGTGGAAACAATATGTGTCTCAGAAATTTAAACCAAACCAGCTTGGTGCAACGACCAAATATAATTGTTGAATGCCTTGCGAAGGCACTTGCGTAATGCCTATATTCATTTCACATTGGATAGGCATTGTAATTTGGTTTCTTTTGGTACAAAAGACATAGATTGATTGAGGAATATTTATTTATCCTTTCTAGGGAATATTTATGTACTAGTTCGTAAAGAGAACAAATTCATCTTTAAATCCTACGAATATTGTTAAATCTGCTATATACTTTAGTTATTATTTATACATGATGATTTATAGAGATTGCAATTTACCTGGAAAGAATAACATATCATTTGCTATTAATATTGGTAGGGAAGTACTTAAGAACAGTGCATTAATACTGGTGTCTTAATAGCTTTACACATGTTACAATCACATAAAGAAATTAATAAGCATCTACCGTATCCAGACAAGAGGAGGATGGAGTTAGAACCCAGATTCTTGGAACTACATATGATGAAGAAAAGAAGTTTGAGAGGAATATCAGCTCCATACAGTATCTCCAGCGCTAAAATAAGAATATATAGTGCAAGATCATGGCAGATTTAACACGTCACTGAACAGTATGTAGAAAGGTGTGAGAGATGATAAAATAAAGAGAAAGTAACAAATAGTCTAATAAAGTGAATTCGTGCCTTTTGTCTACAACACTATAGATAAGAAAACTATGCCATGCAGACCTCTGCTTTACAGTTGATAGGGGCCATTAATCATCAGTATGCTTATACCAAAGTATTTAATAGCTAAATCCATTGTCACGAAGTATGAACAACTCTCAATTTAGGCATAGCCTTATTCTAATAGAGGAAAACTGAAATGAGATAGTAAAAAATCTATTATAATTCTGATAATCAAAATTATCAGATGTCATGACTTCACCATTATACTCACTGGCTTAACACATGTGTTTAGCCAAAGGACAATAAATGTACCGTAAACATTCCCATCCTCATTTCTGTTCCGTGCAATTCATAAATGTGATGGGCTCAAACACAGTAAGAGAGTTCAGACAACCAGCTAGTCCAAAAATGAAATATGGAATAAGATCTTATCTCAGTCTAATCACTCTCTACTTCATAGAGGAAGAATTTATTAGCATGTCTAGATGAGCTGAAGCAAACAACTGAAAAAAACAGCTTTTTCATGGTTTGAGTGCAAGAATCGCCTTACATATCACAATAATAAGATGGTGACAAAGAATCCCCTCGTACCATCTTTCAGAATTGCAGTCACTTGCCATTATGTGCTACAGCCATGAAACAAAAATGATAATAAAAAGATTAAAACAGAAACTAAGAAAGGAATCACTCTTAAAGACAAGATTAAATCGCAAGATCCTCCCAGCCTCCCATGGTGGTGGGTTAGACAGAACTATTAGTACAATTCCAAAGTCTGGAAACAGAAGTGCATTCCCAAACTATATTAAGTCAATGGCCAGATTAATTAGACACATAGGATTAGTGTAAAACAAACAAACATGTGGTAATAGTTAGTAAACAGAAAAGAAGCAACTGAAACCAACATAGGATAAGTAAAGGAACATATATCAATAATAGCTGGAGATCTTTTTTTATGTTTCGTGCACAAGGAACAAAGAAAAAACAGCAACGAGAAACATAACCACATCTGAAGTAGAATCTTTGACTTGATGGCAACAAATCTGCAAATTAGAAACCAATACTATTCAACAACTGCGGCAGCATAGAAAGGATACAGGCATTAAGCATACAGCAGCAGCGGTGGCATACAAAGCTACACATAATCAAATTTACAGCTGCAGCAGCAGCAACATGCAGATGTCAATCTACAGCAGCGGCAGCAGCACATCTGCTGCTGTGGAGGGAGGGGGGGGGAGTGGCAACACACCTTGCTTCTTGGGGACAGAGGATGAGCAGGAGACCTTCAGTTTCGTCGGGAGGCGGCCACAGCACCTCATCGAGAGCGACCCTTCCAAATCTGACGGGCCCTGCTCTCTCTCCAATAGTCCCATGACGCGCGACCTCAACGGGAAAGCAGCAGCGCAACCGGCAGGCGGGGAGGAGGAGGAGGAGGGGTGGCGTCGAGAGGGATGATAGAGGCGGCAGCGTACAAGAGGGGCTAGGGTTAGGGTTAGGGGAGAGGGGGGAAGCGAGGATAAGAGCATCTCTAGCAGATCCCACAAACCGGGCTGTTCGCTAAAATAACCGGCGGTTTGCGAGATCAATTCCGTATCCCCGGCCCAAACGGATCCTTCAAATCAGGCCTTCCCGTAATTTTTGTGGGATCCTGCTTCCGCGAGCCCAATTCCTTCATATGTGCGCGAATCCACCCGATTTTGCTGGATCCCCTTTCGCTTGGTGTGAAGAATTTCCTCATGCCCCGATGCCACCGCCCAACCATCCTCCGACCTCGCGTCCGGCCTCGCAGTGCCAGAATTCAGCCGGATGGATTCATCGCCGCTCCCGGGTATACCATGCTGCGCTGCCGCCTCCACCGCCTCCACCACCGTCGGTCCGTCCGCCCGGGCCTCCCATGGCTCCAACTCCTCCCGCCGCCACCACCACCATCAGGAGGAAGCGGCAAGGGGGTCACCTCGTTCAAAGCAGCGCAGCCGGCACCGCAGCACCGAGTGTCGCCCCCGCTCCGGGGTTCGTGGCGGCCTGGTTCATGGTCGTGTTGCCGATGAGCCACGGTGTCGGTGAAGGTGACGCAGGACGGACTGGTCGTTGGTCGCGATCTCCGTGGTGGCCAAGATCCTGATTGTCACCTACTGTGAGAAATGAGCCACGGTGTCTTCGGTGGAAAAAATGAGCCACGGTGTCTTCGGTGAGAAATGCCAACTGACTGTCACCTACTAATTTCCCCTTTTTTTTGTTTTGTTTAGGGGCAGTCTTTGTTTTGCATGGTAAGGGCAGTCCTTCTGTTAGTTAATCAAGTTTCTCAGGTTCATGGGTTTGTGTCACGGCGTTTTGTGCTTGTGTTGCATATATATTTATCACAGTAGTATCGACAATGTAGACATGCTCAGAGCCTTGCATCCTTGCCATCTCATTCTTCAGTTGTCAAATGCTCAGTCAGCTATTCAGATTCCTGCATCATTTTTTCCAGTTTTTTCCCATATTGATCTATGTATTATGGTGAATCCTTCAATCCAAGATGCCATAAGACGATAATTCTTGGCTGAAACATATAAAAAATATAAGTATGTTCGAGTTGTTGGATGGAGGGTTAGCGAGAATTCTGCTAGCAGTCAGCACAGGAGAACCAGGACAGGGGCGGTGGAGCCTGGAGTGTCAGAGCACCGCTGTCGTCGTTCCCGCTCCATAGACCACCAACTGGATTCACCGCTGCCTGGATGAAAGCAAGGGAACCCATCCAGGTTCGTCTGATGTGTTCAAGAAATCAACAGTGTTGTCATACATGACAGGCTGATTAACAAGGTCAGTGGATAAGCACCCATCTTGTTAAAACTAAAATAATGTTCTGTTGGTACATATTTGTGTATATGATGAGAGATGAAAAATCTGAGTTGTCATGCTTGTGCATTAGCATGGTTCAGGAGTTTTAGCTGGTGCTTTTCAAGATCAATAAGACGGAGTGTTTGTTCGCTGATCCATTAAGTCCACAATGCACGTGTGTACATGAATTTTCTGCTTGTATTGTACAATGAAAATGTCTTTTTTTTTCATTCTAATGTAATTACTATGGAGTCACTCACTCACTCCCACTCTTGTTTTTGGCATATTACTGGGACCCTGGAGATGTAAGACACACTGTTTACCATTCTGTAGGAACCATAAGCAATATATGGCAAAGACATCTTCCTAATTGTAGAATCATGCAAGCTTTTTGGGCACACACGTACATATATTGTAATTTGTAATACTAAAAAACAGATGATTTAACAAGCCAGATCTACTCGAGCAAATGTACCCGCCACTTTCTTGGGACATTTAATTGCCCATAGAATCGTGCCGGCTTTGATAGCCGGGACTGGAAGGGACATTATCTGTCTTGTTAAAAGTCTTGATCGTATATACTAAGGTCATAGGACTCCACATGCTACCAGTTTCATATGAAAAACAATCTTCACAAAACCTGATCCCCACCTACGTCGACACACATCCAAACCATTGGCATCCAATTACCTCTTATATACAACCTCCACCTGAGCCTAGGACTGATTACTTAGAACAGTACTCCCTCCGTTCCTAGATATAGGGTGTATAGTTTTTTGCACGGAAATTAAAGAACACATGTGGAGGAAAAATTTCACAAGTTTTGGGCGAGATTACACCTGACTAATTGACATGAGGAAATAGAGGAGCTTTCCCGATATAAGGAAATGTAATCAAATCCCTAAAAAAAATTATCCAAACGAGTGGTGCAATGCAATACACCTTATATTTCGGATTTTTTCTCAAAAATCTATACACCTTATATCAAGGAATGGAGGGAGTATTATTCTTTTGTTAGATATATAAATATGTGTGCATAGGCGAATCATTGATGTGGGAATGATGTTGATACTTGGTCCACGATATGATCTCTGTTAATACGATAGTGCATTTCCCTCAACAATTTCCCTGTTCTTACTGGTCTTTGATCTTCTTTACACAAAACAGGATGGAATTCTTGGATTTGAAGAAATTTCCCTTGCATCTCCTGGCAAGAAAATTGACTGTACATTCAGAAAAGAATCATGGTATTTGCATGGATAGTTTACCTTTAAATATGGCAGTAGATTACAGAATTTACAGCTGCAGCGTTGGCATACAAAGCTACACATAATCAAATTTACAGCTGCAGCGGCGCGCGGCACACAAAGCTACAAATAACCAGATTTACAGCAGCAGCAGCAGCAACATGCAGATGTCAATCTGCAACAGCAGCAGCATATCTGCTGCCGTGGAGGGAGAGGAGGAGTAGCAAAGCACCTTGCTTCTTGGGGACAGAGGAGGAGCAGGAGACCTTCAGTTTCGTCGGGAGGCGGCCACAGCACCTGCGGAGAAAGCAGCCTCGAGAGTAGGGGAGGTGACGGAGATGGTGCTGGTCAGACGACAGCGACCCGTCCTTCCAAATCTGACGGGCCCTGCTGTCTCTCCCATAGTCCCATGACGCACGACCTCAACGGGAAAGCAGCAGCGCAACCGGCAGGCGGGGAGGAGGAGGAGGAGGGGTGGCGTCGAGAGGGATGATAGAGGCGGCAGCGTACAAGAGGGGCTAGGGTTAGGGTTAGGGGAGAGGGGGGAAGCGAGGATAAGAGCATCTCTAGCAGACCCCACAAACCGGGCTGTTCGCTAAAATAACCGGCGGTTCGCGAGATCAATTCCGTATCCCCGGCCCAAACCGATGCTTCAAATCGGGCCTTCCCGTAATTTTTTTTGTGGATCCTGCATCTGCGAGCCCAATTCCTTCATTTGTGCGCGAATCCACCCGATTTTGTTGGATCCCCTTTCGGTTGGCGCAAAGAATTTCCTCACACCCCGATGCCACCGCCCAACCGTCCTCCGACTTCGCGCCCGGCCTCGCGGCGCCAGAATTCAGCCGGATGGATTCACTGCCGCCCCCGGGTGCACCATACCATGCTCCGCTGCGGCCTCCACCGCCTCCACTACCGCTGGTCCGTCCGCCCAGGCCTCCCACGGCTCCAACTCCTCCCGCCGCCGCCACCACCATCAATAGGAAGCGGCAAGGGGGTCATCTCGTTCAAAGCGGCGCAGCCGGCACCGCAGCACCGAGCGCCGCCCCCGCTCCGGTTGCACGCGCCCTGGCCAAGAGGAAGAAGACCGCCTTGACCGGCCTCGCCGGTGCGCGGGCTAAGCCCCCAAGGAAGAAGGCGACCGCGTCAAGGGGCCGGGCTCCTCCTCCTTCGGCCAACCCCGTCATTCACATTGACGGCGAAGCCACTGGCCACACCTACAAAATTTTCGATGAAACGGCTGGGAGCTCATACTTGTCTCAATGTTTGTTTGTAGGATCGCATTGCCAATGATTACTACAAGCAAACCCATGCCTCCAATGGACAGTCATTCAATCTTCGACATTGTTGGAAATGGCTTTGGGATAGTGAGAAGTAGAGGGTGAGGGACAAGGAACACTACTAGGAGAAAGCTTATAGATAGAATATTAGCAGTAGCGCGGGATTAGTTGCCAACGCTACTGCTACTTAGTGGTAGCGCAGGGCAAGAACCAGCACTACAGGTTGTGACATAGCAGTACCGTAGGTCAGAGCTACTGCTAAGTGGTTCCATCGCCATCGGCTGGGCCTACCCGTAGTAGTAGCGATGGTCAGAAACCAAAGCTACTGCTAAGCTCCATAGCAGTAGCGCTGGTCGAGAACCCACCGCTACCGCTATGCGTGCACGGGGCCAGCATGTGGCCCCCGATTAGTAGTAGTGTGTGTCGGTGACCCACGCTACTACTATTGGTCTTGGCAGTAGCACGCACCAGGGGCCAGCGCTACTGCTATGGGTGTGTTATCCAATTTCCTCCCCCGCCCGACCTTCTTCCTCCCCCTCATCACTCCTCGATGCCTCACTTTGCCTCCGCCACCGCCGCATTGCCGTCGCCACCGCATTGCCGCTGGCGTCCTCCCTCCTCCTTCCTCAGTATGCCCTCCTCCCTCCTCCTCCTCCCACTGCGACCTTCATCCCTCCTCCTCCCTCCTCTCCCTCCTTACCTCCTGCCTCCCTCCATCTCTCCTCACTCTGTTCTTGTATAATGTAGTTTTTTTAATGTTTTTTCAATACAATAGAATGTAGATTATTTGCATGGAATAGAAAAATTTCAATGTTGGTCTTTTGAATAGAGTATATTTTTTTGGTAAATGTAGGTCTTTTGAATATAATAGAAAATTAGTAAATATAGGTCTTTTGAATAGAATATTTTCAATGTAGGTCTTTGAATAAAGTAGATTTTTTTAGTAAATGTAGCTATTTTGAATAGAATAGAAATGTGGCACAGGGCACATGACTGACAATATGTTAGTAATTGTTATAGAAAATGTGAGTTGTTTCTAAAAAAAATAGGTATAGAAAGTTTCAAAAGTTTACTAATTTTGTTCATAGGTTTGGATGTAGTTGATGACTAGTAAATTTTGAGGGAGAGAGAGAGAGAGAGAGAGAGAGAGAGAGAGAGAGAGAGAGAGAAAGAGACCTAATGATATGAAATGGTTTCGCAAAAAAATGAAATGATAGAAATGATACCAAGTTTGAAATTTTCTATACAAATGCTCATGTGTTTATGCTCATATGTGGCGCATGGTATATCACCGACGAGCCGGTCGACGACGCCCAGAAGATCACCGACGACACCCGCATCCTCGACAACAATCGTCTATAGTGAGTAAACATGTATATCTAGTGTTGTGTGCTAGTGTTGCTCAAATATGATGGAGATTTAGACATGTGGTATGTAGTGTTGTGTACTACTAGTGCTTGACCAAGTGGCCTATGTTTGCAGGGTACACCTCCGAGTGGCCTATGTTTTGCTGGAGTGTTGATTAATTTCCATTCCGGCAAATATCAGACGCTCGATATGTCGTTTTTAGCAAAGGTCATGCTAGATTTTTCCGCGAATTTCGGGTTGAGTTTAAGTCTGTCGGGGCTCCATACATGACATTTAAAAAATAAGTGAGGGAGAAAGTCTTCACCATATATGAGAGAAGAAGAATGCCAACTGTTGTGGTGGGGGTCGTTTCTCCTTCTTGTCCTTGTGCTAGACCTTTGTTATGCACCAGGGGAAGGAGGAGTAACGACCATCACCGACAGTCAAAAAATCAGTGAGGGAGTGTGTCCACCATATATGAGAGAGAGTGAAGAATCCCAACTGTTGTCGTTGGGGTCGCTTCTCCTTCATTCCCATGTGCTAGACATTTTTGTATAATGCACTCGGGAATGAAGGGAGGAGCTACCATCACGGCCGAAATAACTGTGAGGGAGTGTCCACCATATACACCACATGAGATGAGAGTTTTTAAGAAAAGACTCAACAGACTGATAGTCAACCAGTGATGAATAATAATGATCTAATTTAGTTTTTGTAATACATATATTGACTTTCAGAAGTTTAATATTTGAATTATGAACATAGGAAATGTGTGACGGTGATAGGATCCCTGAGTGCAAGCACTGCGGCGACGACTGGGGTCTGTGCGACAGGCCTCACCTGGAAGACGGTCGGTGCTTCAGAATTAAGCTCGGCGAGACCTTTGATGTTTGTACGGTATGCAACGACGACAAGTCATTTTTCGTAATTAAGCATGACTTCTTCTTCTTCAACGTGTAATTTCGGTTTTCTACAATTCGACTAGTGCATCCCCTAGCATGCAAGACTTTATGTCTTGGAGAAGCTGGATTATGAAGATCATGAGAATATGGAGATAAAGAGAGTTAACCTCAGGACCAATCATGGTTATGCTTTTGACGTGAAGCTATACAATGCGGTGACCTAGTCCCATTTTGGTTGCATGAATTGGGCGACAATATGCACGGCTGAAAGCACAAGTGCTCCCTGGGTGATTTTGGTAATTAATGTCAACATATCTCTTGTTGGACTAACACTTTTACCTAGTATGTTTCAGACAAGTTCAACAATGGAGTGGCATGGACTAAAGGATGTGGAACCTCTTCAAGATGCTAAGGACAAAGGATTGGCTCTAGCTTCAAGCACAAGACTCCACATTTTATATTTTAGTGATCCAAGATCACATTGAGTCTGTAGGAAAAGCCAATACTATCAAGAAGGGATGATGTGTTGCTTAATGGATTGCTTGCTCAAAATGCTTAGTGATATGCTCCAAAGCCCTCAACTACTTTCTCACATCCACATATGTCCTAAACCAAAAAGTCTAACTCGGCCCTACCGAGTTTGAGTTTAGATGTTTTAGCCACTGCCACAAACCATAGGCAAATCGGTCTCACCGATAGGGATCTCGGTCTCACTGAGATGGGATTTTAATGTCTCTGTGTATGTCCATTACCAAAATCGGTCTCACTGAGTTTGAGTAATCGGTACTACCGAGATTATAATGCAAACTCTCTGGTTAGCTTATTACCAAAATCGGTCCCACTGAGTTTATGTAATCGGTCTCACCGAGTTTGCCTGACCAACTCTCTGGTTAGCTTATTACCAAAATCGGTCCCACCGAGTTTGTGTAATCGGTCTCACCGAGATTACGTTATGCCCTAACCCTAACCATATCGGTCCTACCGAGGTTCATGTCGGTCCCACCGAAAATCCTAACGGTCACTAGATTTGCTAAATCGGTCCGACCGAGTTTCTCAATTCGGTCCCACCGAGATTGGTAAGTTGTGTGTAACGGTTAGATTTTGTGTGGATGCTATATACCCCTCCACCCACTCTTCATTCGTGGAGAGAGCCACCAGAACAAACCTACACTTCCAGCATACATTTTCTAAGAGAGAACCACCTACACTTGTGTTGAGACCAAGATATTCCATTCCTACCATATGAATCTTGATCTCTAGCCTTCCCAAGTTGCTTTCCACTCAAATCTTCTTTCCACCAAATCCAAATCCTGTGAGAGAGAGTTGAGTGTTGGGGAGACTATCATTTGAAGCACAAGAGCAAGGAGTTCATCATCAACACACCATTTGTTACTTCTTGGAGAGTGGTGTCTCCTAGATTGGCTAGGTGTCACTTGGGAGCCTCAGACAAGATTGTGGAGTTGAACCAAGGAGTTTGTAAGGGCAAGGAGATCGCCTACTTCGTGAAGATCTACCGCTAGTGAGGCAAGTGCTTCGTGGGCGACGGCCATGGCGGGATAGACAAGGTTGCTTCTTTGTGGACCCTTCGTGGGTGGAGCCGTCCGTGGACTCGCGCAACCGTTACCCTTCGTGGGTTGAAGTTTCCATCAACGTGGATATACGATAGCACCACCTATCGGAACCACGACAAAAACATCTGTGTCTCCAATTGCGTTTGAATTCTCCAATCCCATCCCTTTACATTCTTGCAAGTTGCGTGCTTTACTTTCCGCTTCTCATATACTCTTTGCATTGCTTGATATGTGTTGTGATTGTTAAACTTGTGCCAAAACTTCACTTAAACTGAAAGAAATTAAAGACTGCAACTTTTGGTTCTTAGTGTCTAATCACCCCCCCTCTAGACACCTCTTCTCGATCCTTTCAATTGGTATAAGAGCTTTGGTCTCCATTGCTTTGGTTTAAACACCATTGGAGGAAGATGGATGAGTCTACAATTGGGAGTCTTAGACATAGAGTGCCTATACTTGATGGAGAGTATTTTCATGAGTGAAAAAATGAGATGCTTGTGATTTTCAATGAATATCATTTGAACAAGTATATTGCTAGCCCTTGTGCACCTCATGTTGATACTATGCATCCTACCCTTGATGAGTCAATTGACATGATTCGCAATCTTAGAACTGTTGAACTTATCATTAGAGGCTTGCCTAGAAACTTGATTGGATGTTTACCTACTCTTAAGTGTGCCTACACCATATGGAAATTTCTTGAGGAACTTTTTCCAAATTACTCCTTGAAAAATCTAGATGAAATTCTCCATAAGTCTATTGCCTTGAGTAAGATGAATTCCAATGATCCTATGTTTGGTGATTGTCTATTTGAGCTTACAAACCTTATGCGTGCCAAAGGTGATGTTGGAATTATTAGTGATATTATTTCCGAAGCTATAAAAATTCATAAACAAGATCATTGTCAAACTCACTCTAACGAATCACCCTCTCTAGGATTTGATCCACCACATGACGATGTTGAACATGGATACTATGACGAGGATGATGATAGTGACTTTGATCTTGATGATGCAATGAGACACTTTGGTCTTATGGCAAATCTTCGAGGATATATGGCAGGAGCAAAGGAATGGGTTCTTGATAGTGGATGTACCGATCACATGACCGCAGATAAAGATATGTTTCGTGAGCTTGCTGAAAACGATGGTCCTCGAAAGTATGTCACTTTTGGTGATAACTCAAAGGGTAAGGTGGTCGGCCTCGGTAAGGTGGCCATATCACATGATAGCTCCATACAAAATGTCATGCTTGTTGAATCTCTTGGCTACAACTTACTTTCAGTATCTAGACTTGCTGATTTCGCTTTCAATGTCCTATTTACTGAAGTAGATTGCCAAGTGTTTCATAGAGATAATCATAAAATGGTCTTTACCGGTGTACGTAGAGGTGATCTATACATTGTTGATTTCACTAAAAAGGCTCAACCTAGAACTTGCTTTATTGCTAAATCTTCTAAAGGTTGGTTATGGCATAGACAATTAGGTCATGTTGGCATGCGAAACCTTGACAAGCTTATTAAAGGAAATCATATCCTTGGCGTTAACTATGTCATATTTGATAAGGATAGACTTTGCAGCGCTTGTCAGGCAGGTAAACAGGTTGGAGGAAGGCATCCCGTGAAAAACATCATGACCACGAGGAGGCCACTTGAGCTACTTCACATGGATCTTTTTGGTCCCAACGCCTACAAAAGTCTTGGTGGAAATTATTTTGGTCTAGTTATAGTTGATGATTTTTCAAGATTTACGTGGGTGTTCTTTCTAGATGATAAATCGCAGGTCCAAAAGATCTTCAAAAACTTTGCTAGGAAGGCCCAAAATCAATTTGAAGTGAAGATCAAGAAGGTTCGCAGCGACAACGGAACGGAGTTCAAGAATGCAAATGTGGACACCTTTCTTAACGAAGAAGGTATTTCACATGAGTTCTCGGCTACGTACACACCTCAGCAAAATGGAGTTGTTGAGAGGAAGAACCGGACGCTCATCGAAATGGCAAGAACGATGCTTGATGAGTACGAGACGCCGAAACACTTTTGGGCGGAAGCGGTTGAGATAGCTTGTCACGCAACAAATCGCTTATATCTTCACAAGCTACTCGGCAAGACGGCATACGAGCTCCTCACCGGTAACAAACCCCAAGTTGGATACTTTCGAGTATTCGGCTCAAAGTGCTACATTCTTGATAAGCATCAGCGTTCTAAATTTGCTCCTAAGTCTCATGAAGGTTTCCTACTTGGTTATGGCTCAAACTTTCACACATACCGTGTCTACAACAATTTCACCCGAAAGGTTGAAGAAACGATAGATGTGAAGTTTGATGAATCTAACGGCTTGCAAGTAGAGCAATTGCCAATTGATGTAGGAGACAAAGACCCCTCGGAAGCAATCCAGGACTTGTCTATTGGCAAGATTCGTCCAACGGAGGTGAAGGAGAGTACCTTATGTGCTATCAAACGTCACAACGTAACTGTGTGATCATAAAGATGCTCTATAGGTATCTCTGAAGGTGTTTGTTGAGTTGGCATAGATCGAGAATAGGATTTGTCACTCCGAGTATTGGAGAGGTATCTCTGGGCCCTCTCGGTAATGCACATCATAAGAAGCCTTGCAAGCAAAGTGACTAGTGAATTAGTTGCAGGATAATGTATTAGGTAATGAGTAAAGATACTTGCCGGTAACAAGAGTGAACTAGGTATAAAGATACCGACGATCGAATCTCGGGCAAGTAACATACCGATGGACAAAGGGAATTACGTATGTTGTCATAATGGTTCAACCGATAAGGATCTTCGTAGAATATGTAGGAGCCAATATGGGCATCCAGGTTCCTCTAATGGTTATTACCGGAGAGGTTTCTCGGTCATGTTTCTTGAACCTGTAGGGTCCGCAGGCTTAATGTTCGTTGATGATATAGTGTTATATGAGTTATATTATTTGGTGACTGAATGTTGTTCATAGTCCCGAGTGAGATCACAGACATGACGAGGAGTCTCGAAATGGTCGAGAGGTAAAGATTGATATATAGGACGATGGTATTCGAACACCGGGGGTGTAAACGGTGGAGGGAGGCCCCTCCTTCCTTTCCCTCCTCAAGTGAGAAAGGAAAGGGGGGGCACCCTCCCCTGCCTTCCTCCCGCACTCATACATTGCAGGGGGCGCAGCTTGGGGCAGGACCCTAAGTGGGATTCGGCCCCACTCACTACTAGGGAAAAGCTTATAGTCAGACGCTTACTAGTAGCGCGGATGTTTACCCCTCGCTACTTCTATTTACTAGTAGCGCAGGTTTTTACCCCTCGCTACTACTAAGTTGATAGTAGTAGCGCGGGTTTTTTAACCCTCGCTACTACTAAGCGATCTCTATGGTGCCTCCCGGGACATGCCATAGTAGTAGCGAGGGGTATAAACCTGCGCTACTACTAAGTTTATAGTAGTAGCGCGGGTTTATACCCCTCGCTACTACTAAGTACGAGGTAGGTGAAGTCCCCATATCCTTGGCCGAATCCCTCCTATCTCCCTCACTCTCCCCCTCTCTCCATAGGCTCTTGGTGGTGAGGTGCTCCTGCCCAAGCACATCTCCTCCTCCATGGTGCCCAACAAGTCCGCCTCCTCGTGTCGCTGGCGTCCAGGAGCTCGCCCGTCTTCCCCGTCGCCTACACGCCACCACGACGGAGCACCTCACCACCGTTGAGCATCCCTGATGCGCCCTCCATCTCCTTCTTTTCTCCCTTGTTTCTCCTTTTCCCTCTCCCTCTCCCTTCGATTTTACCACCTCCCATGCCCATGCCTACACAGGTCGTCGACATGGCCAACCAGGAGCTCTCCGCCTTGGCTGTGAAGAGAATCCTCACACCGTTGTCTTGCTTTACTCTGGATCCGGTCCCTCTCCAATAGTCGTCACCGGATCTGCTCTGCCGCTACCCGTCCGCACCTCCAGCGACCCCCTGTCGTCGCTGGATCGAACCATTGACACCATTGACAGCGTCCACGGGGTCAGATTTTTTTGTTTTTGAAATTAATAGTAGTAGCACGGGTCACAGACACGCGCTACTACTAACACACGTACTAGTAGTGCGGGATGCACCGTGCTACTACTACCAGTTAGCTGTAGCGCGTAGTAGTAGCGCGAGCACCCGCACTACTACTAGCTATTTAACCCGTGCTACTACTAGGCTTTTTCCTAGTAGTGACTTGGGGCACCTCCAGGATGCCTCCTCCCTCCCCGCACCTACATATATGTGGGAGGGGGGCGCCTAGCACAACTAGATCAATTATTAGCCATGTGCGGCGCCCCCCCCCCCCCCTCCACCATTCACACCCGGTTATATTTTCGTAGTGCTTAGGCGAAGCCCTGCGAAGATCACTTCACCGTCACCGTCACCACGCCGTCGTGCTGACAGAACTCATCTACTACCTCGACATCTTGCTGGATCAAGAAGGTGAGGGACGTCACCGAGCTGAACGTGTGGAAAACACGGAGGTGCCGTGCATTCGGTACTTGACCGATTGAAGCGCGAAGAAGTTTGACTACATCAACCGCATTGCGAAACACTTCCGCTTACGATCTGTGAGGGTATGTAGACACACTATCCCCCTCGTTGCTATGCATCTCATGGATAGATCTTTGCGTGTGCGTAGAATTTTTTTTGTTTTCCATGCAACATTTCCCAACAAAAGTCCTCGTTTGTTCACGTGTAATCCAGTCGTCAGACTGCTCCTGGTGTTTGGAGCATAGAATATTCTTGTGTTCCTCGATATACGGATCCACCAAGGTGGAATTTTGTAGAACTGTGTAGTGTGCTTGCGCCCAAGAATGACCGTCCATACATATTATTTGGTTCCTTCCTAGCGTGCCTTTTCCACCTAGTCTGCCCTTATGCCGCGATTCAGGAACACCAATCGGCTTAAGTTCAGGAATAAAGTCAACACAAAACTCAATGACCTCATTTTCATGGCCCTTGGAGATGCTTCCTTCTAGCCTAGCATGGTTATGAACATATTTCTTTAAGACTCCTATGAACCTCTTAAAGGGAATATATTGTGTAGAAATACAGGACCCGAAATGGCAATCTCATAGGTGAATTAGGATGTGCGTCATGATATTGAAGAAGGATGGTGGAAACACCAACTCGAAACTGACAAGACATTGCACCAAATCAATATGTAAACTTGGTATGGTTTCTGGATCGATTACCTGTTGCGAGATTGCGTTGAGGAATACACATAACTATTTATCGGTCATATTTAATATTCCCTTTATATTGTACAAGAAACCAGACGGGACCTTCATACTGAGCAGGCATTCAAAGGAGATTTTCTTCTCTTCTTTGGTAAGAGCCACTACAAGAAATATGTCAACTTGTGACCTTCTCTCAGTGATCCCGGTTGAATTGGTCGTAAATCCACGGCCATTTCGCTTGGAAGGGCTCAAACTCTGAAATTGCCTTACACTAAATGGTCATAAAGCAGACAAGACTGATCAACGACCTTCTTTCTACCTGATTACGACCAATATAAATGGTCATGAGGTTGTGAACGTGGATGCATTGGTACTTTCGGTGTCGTTCAAGGTGGGCTTGGGCCTCGGTGGAACGAGGCCACCTCCTTTAAAAAAAACACGTGTGCCATGTAGGCCTCGGCCCATCCAGGAAGAAATGTGGGATGCCCTCATATTATTAAAAAAAACATATATTCGGCCCAACGAAAATGGGAAAATAACAAGTTCTTCATTAGAATAGGAAAATAAGGAACTCCTTCGTGAATCTTGTTATATGGTTTAGCAATTAAAAAACTAAATGTGTAATAAAAAATGTTAATGTTAATACGTATTTCAAAAAATGTAATCATGTGTTTAAAAAACTAAATGTGTGTATTTGAAAAGTTTCATGCATATAAAAAATGATAATCATAAATAATATTAGATATGTATAAAAAACTTTCATGTGTATACAAAAATAATCATCAGTACGTATATATGAAAATTTTATAATATATATATGGAAAAGTAGATAACAAAACAAGATTTTCTAAAAATGTTATTCATGTATTTAAATTTTTCTAACCAATATCAACAATGTTTTATATGTATACAAAATTTACAATGTGTAAAAACAAATATAGACATCAAAACGTATGTATGAAAAGATGTTTTTTTGTTGGGAATATATGAAAATATGTTAATCATGTATTTGGAAAAAGTTAAACATATATAAACAATATGTACAATGTGTCTTAAAAAATGTAGACATTTTTCAAAATATTAGACATCATAATATTTATTAAAAATATTAATGATGTAACTAAAAACCGTTAAATATCTATAAAAAATGCTTCTAGTGTACACAAATCTATTCATAAAATGTGGTCTAATATTCTTGAAAAATGGACAATTTTTTTTACAACAAATATATGGTAGGTCCTTAAAAAAAACTCATCTCGGGAACTAAAAAAATGGAAATGAATTTTTCATCCAAAGAAAATGAAAAGTTCCTGAGGCAACATTGTTTGTCATACCATGATGCATCCTTTTGCACAATATTAGATCATTGCAACAAACTATTTCATGAATGTGGTCATAAGATTGATCATTTGCCTTGAAAGTCATTAATCTTCACACATAATAGCTCATTTCCGAGAACACTTTTTTTTAAAATAATTGCCATATTATAAGTTTATTATTTTTCCTGGTAACTTGGTCACATATATGACACAATGCAAAGGTTTTCCAATTTTTTGATTTTTTTTGAATTTTTTATGCCCGTTACAAAATGCGATCAAAACGGTGGGAATGACCGTTCCTAGGTAGTTGCTAAATCTTGGAAACCTTTTGATGTTTCTCTAATTAAATAGATAGTTATGTACCTAGAAATGATTTTTCGAAAAAATAAAGAGCAAACTATGAGGTAGCTACAGTTCAAATTTGACCCGCTTCCTACTAAATCGGCGGAAATTTGTCTTTTTCACCAGAGGTGGATCAAGGCTTTTGACATCCAACCATTTGGTCAATTGTGCATTAAATATGGCCTAGAATTTTAGAAAATTGATTTGGTCCATTTTTACAACAATTATTTGGTAATTCCTTCACAAAAAACCTCATTTCGGGCACTCGAAAAATGGAAAATGAATTTTCCATGCAAAGAAAATGAAAACTCCCTTAGGAAACATTATTTGGAATTCCAAGATGCACCCCTGTATAGAATATGAGATCATTTGAACAACTATGCCATGAATGTGCCCATAAGATTGATCATTTGGCTTGAAAGCCAGGGATCTTCACGCATGATAGGTCATTTCTGAGAACACTTTTTGAAAATAATTGTCGTATTACAAGTTTATTATTTTTCCTGAAAACTTGGTCACATATGATTACACAATGCGAAGGTTTTCCAATTTTTTATTTTTTTGAATTTTTTATGCCCGTTTCAAAATGCTGTCAAAACGGCGGGAACGACCGTTCCTAGCTAGTTGTTGAATCTTAGAATTTTTTTGGTGTTTATCTGATTAAATAGATACTTATTTATCTAGAAATGATTTTTGGAAAAAATAAAGAACAAACTATGAGGCAGCTGCAGTTCAAATTTGACCCGCTTCCTACTGAATCGACGGAAATTTGTCTTTTTCACCAGAGGTGGATCAAAACTTTTGACACCCAACCATTTCGTCAATTATGCATTAAATATGGCCTAGTATTTTAGAAAATTGATTTGGTACAATTTTGCAACAAATATATGGTAGGTCCTTCACAAAAAAAACTCATTTTGGGCACTCGGAAAATGGAAAACGATTTTTTTCATCTAAAGAAAATGAAAACTTTCTTAGGCAACATTGTTTGTCATTCCAATATGCACCCTTGTGCATAATATGAGATCATTTGAACAAACTATGCCATGAATGTGGCCATAAGATTGATCATTTGGCTTAAAAGACATTGATCTCCACACATGATAGGTCGTTTTTGAAAACACTTTTTAAAAATAATTATCATATTACAAGTTTATTATTTTTCCTGGTAACTTGGGCACATATAATGACATAATACGAAGGTTTTCCAATTTTTTGATTTTTTTGAATTTTTTATGCCCGTTTCAAAATGCGGTCAAAACAACAAGCTTGACCGTTCCTAGCTAGTGGTTGAATCTTGGAAAAATTTTGGTGTTTCTCTGATTAAATATATACTTTTATACCTAAAAATTATTTTTGGGAAAAATAAAGAGCAAATTATGAGGCAGTTGCGGTTCAAATTTGACCAGCTTCAGCTGAATCGGCAGAAATTTGTTTTTTTCACGAGAGGTGGATCAAGGCTTTTGACACCAAACCATTTGGTCAATTTTGCATTACATATGGCCTAGTATTTTACAAAAATGATTTGGTCCAATTTTGCAACAAATATATGGTAGGTCCTTCACAAAAAAACTCATTTCGGGCACTCAAAAATGGAAAATGAAATTTCCGTGCAAAGAAAATGAAAACTCTCTCAGGCAACATTGTTTAGAATTCCAAGATGCACCCTTGTGCACAATATGGGATCATTTGAACAAACTATGCCATTAATGTGGCCATAAGATTTATCATTTGGCTTGAAAGCCATTGATCTACCATAACATTGAGCATTTCTGTGATGGCTGCTGTTCGACGACGGTGGTGACGATTTGTTGATGCGAGGGGTTTCGAAGCTCTTGGTGTGGGGTAGTGATGTGTGGCGCCGCAGGCAGTCGGGTGGCGGTCACCGGTCATGCACACGAGGATGGTGTCGCAAGGTCGCCGGGGGTTGCAGCAGAAGGTGGTGCTGCAAATAGTCACCGGTGATGCAACATAGCATCGCCGCGGACCGCGGGTGCTGTGATCCAACATTGTCGGGACCGACGGAGTTGCAATGAAGCATTGTCGGGCCGCCAGTGTTGTGATGTAATATCGTCGGGGGTCGCCGGAGTTGCAACAAAGCCTCCCCGAGTTAGTCAATATGGTATAATATTTTTGAAAATGAAGTGGTGCCCTTTTGCAACAAATATTGGGTAGGTTATTTACATGGGTGAGAAAATATGTAAGAGAAAAAAAAGAAAAAAACAATTGCATAAGCTTAATCATCATTGGTGGAAACATGTGCACCATGGATCGATGACATGGCACAGATCCATCCATCCATATTTTCATCCCACATCCATCCATCCATCCATCCACCCACCCACCCACCCACATTCCCATACCCACCCACCCGCTGTGCCCGATGCGGAGAGAGAGAGCGAGAGCTCTCCTCCTCCCCTTCCAGATCGCCGCCGCCACCACCACCGTCCCTCCCTCCTCTCCCCTCCTCCTATTGCGCCGCCCATTCATTCGAGCCCAACAACGCCAGATCCATGCGCCGCCCATCGTTCCCCATCTTCCGCTCCCTCCCTCCACCTCCCGCAGTAGATCCAGCGCCCTGCAGCCTCGGCGTCGTGGCCGGCTGGCTCGCCGGTGCGCGCTGCTTCGATGCACGCCGCTCCGTCGAGCTGGCCGGACCACGACGGCATGCGACCTAGTATTTGCGGTATCCTTGGACGGCCGCCATCCACCTCGCTATAGGGAGGGGTTCGTCGTCTCCCCTAGCAGTCGATCTCGGCCGTCGCTGCTTCACCAGCCTCCTCCTCTGTTGTCTCCGTGAGGGCGCTCGATGCCAGGCTGGCCGTCGACGCGCCAGACCTCAAGGCCGGTCGTGCTGCTCCTTTTGCCTGCGTCCTTCCCCGACAATGTCCCCATGGCTAGGGTTTCAGATGCGATGGCGCCTCCGTCGATGGTGCGGCTCGGGTGACTCTTACCTCGCCCCACACGCAGCTCAGCCCATTCATCCGAGCCCGACGATGCGAGGGTTTCTATTCATTCGATCCGATCTTGTTTTTTATTCTTGTCTTCTGAAGTGTGTGTTCTTGCGCGCATGACGAGAAGGTGGAGAAGATAAGGGACATGGCCATCAACGAGACCATCATGCTGAAGAAGACCCGCCTCCAGCAGGAGGACGATGGCGTCCCCTCCACCGCCATTCGCGAGATCTCCCTCCTCAAGGAGATGCAGCACCAGAACATCGTCAGGTACCCCTCCCCTCCCCCTTCCCGTCTCTCCTCCCCAGCGTCAGGGTTTCAGCTGGATTTGGCCGCCGCGGAATGGATGGACTGGCTGACTGCTGTTGTGTTGTGCAGGCTGCAAGACGTGGTGCATAACGAGAAGTCTCAAATCTGAACAATAGACAACAAGTTACACATACCTACTTGTTCTGCAATAATCAATGAAGCTATATTATTGAGTGAGTTTAGGATCATGGACGCAGACAGTTTACAGTTGGTTTCTCTGTGCATTATTATTTGAGTTCGAAGCCACGGATGCAGACTTTTTACAATTGATTCTCTATTGGGTCTGAATAAGTTAGGCCCTATTCTGCATCATCAATTAATGAAGTTGCTCTGCAACAATTAATTATGCTGGTACCTTGGTAAAGGAACTAGTATAGGCATTATGCTGGAACATTGCAGAAAAGAACTTCTTTACATAGAAAACATTGCAAAAATAAAATGTGCGGAAATCTTGAATGGGTTTGGGTATGTTTTTAGCATCTCTGTATTGCACTAGTAATTCACCAATGATTCTTAAGTTCTACCTGTGAGCACCAAATGTTTGGGAACTCTTTTGTAATTTGGTTAATCAACATTTGTATTGTACCACTTCCTGGTTGCCGTATCAAATATTATACCATTGCACTATTTAGTTACTTTTCAAAGTTATGATAAATATAGTTCTTTTTTACTTTCAAGATAGCATCAAATTCATGTCTTCCATTTTCCTCATCTACGCTGCGTGTCTATATATAGCAGCACAATTTTAGTTGCTCTGTAGGTTATCATAGAACTCAACTAGCCAATTAACAAGTGAAATCACTATGCATTTGCTGAATCCATATTTGGAAAGTTCACTGACCCTGCTACTATAACGAACTGCTGGTGGTGGCTCTTTTCCAGGTAGCTCAAGGTGAAGAAGGCCATCGAGAAGGGCAACACCGACGGCGCCCAGATCCATGCCGAGAACGCCATCCGCAAGTGCACTGAGCACATGAACTACCTCTGCCTCGCCTCCCGCCTCGCCCCATACGCCCATGAGTGATATATACTACTTGCTTGCTGTTGTACCATATTGCTTACTTTTTTACATCAGATCAACTATGAAGAGAATTGGTGGTGGTTAGGGTGTTCTGGTGCTTATGTAATCTTCTTTCAGGCCTTCCGAGATAGAGTTCTTTAGCTGACATGTTTAGCAAATGCTACAGTGCTTATGGTTTAGTTTTACACCTACGTAAAAATGAATGGCTGCTACTGTTTCTAGTTTTAGGTTGGGATGAGATGCATGTTTGCATGCTTGTGCTTCTGTCACTACAATCTATACTACTGCTATTGTCATATCCTGGTTATTTTGTTGCTATCAATATTTATCCCATGTTTTGTTTTCTTGCATGCTTACTACTACAATTTATACTACTACTATTGTGCAAGATGTTCACATGTTAATTTGACTAAAATCTCTTATGTCGTTGACTTAGCTTGACCCACAACAGCAGCATCCTTGATGCGATTAACCTTCAGCTCATTCTTTCTCTCGCAGACTTGAAGGAGGCCGTATGCAAGGCACCAAGGTGCATGGTGCTTGCAAGCGACGAACGAAGGCTGTTCGACATCGGCTACGCAAACCACCATTGTGAGCTCCTCCATTTTCTATGCTACAACCATGCTCTGTTTCATGGGTTAGTTAGGATTTTGATGCTTTTTGCGCCGTGGTTGAATCCTTGCTAACTGTCGTGTCGATGATCAAGTGCTGGTGCCTCATTTGGCTATTTTTTTGCTGCTGGTAATTAGTAGTATTAGAGTGTCGCTGGTGTATTAGGATGTGGCTGAGACCATTGGATGGCCTTCCTGTACATGTTATCCAGCATTAGTACTTGTCCCATTTTTTGTTTCCTTGCTGGACATGCATGTTATGGTTCAAGTGTCGATGATGTCTAGTAGATAGTTTGCTAGCTATATACCTGCTGCTGATTGATGCTCTTGTGGTCTCCTGGAATCATATTATACTATACCTGCTGCTGATTGATGCTCTTGAAGTTGGCTGAATCTGTTGCTTTATCATATATTTGGTCCGTAAATCTACATTTCTGTGAGATCTTTTTCAATATATAATTTTTTGATAGTCCAGGAATAATCTAATAATCTATGCTGGTAGCCTATGTGTTCACTCTTTTACAGGAGCTCCAGGTCTATGAAATTTGAAGTTTGAAGTTGTATAGCCCTACTCAGCAAAGAGTTGTCTCTCATATTTGACTGTAATATAGACTGTAAATATTGTAATATTGTAATAGTAGGCATATTGGGGTTGTAATAGACTATCTACAGATTGTAGCAGACTTAGTGTTATTTGATGAACTACATTTGTACTGTTCCGTCTGAAATATTGATTATGTACGTGATTTGAAAACGTGTGGAATGGAAACATGACTCGTGGGACCCACTTATGAAAATAATCTGAGCAGTTTTAAAATTTTTGTCAAGTGGGCTCAATGTGTGAGATGATGACAAGTGGGACCCATCTGATTGGTGGGATCAGCTCCAAAATATACTGGCCCAAACAATGTTAAAAGGCCACGGCCAAGATATAAATAAAAGGCTGAATCGTTGGGCCAGACTCATGTAGCTAGCAAAAATGAACATAAAAATATATATTAAAAAGGCTGAATTAATGGGCTCGGCCCATATAGACACCCAGTTGGACCGGGCTGATTCTTATCCACGTCAGCTTGCCACGCTGGATCCTACGTGGCCTGGGGAGACTGCTGGTGACCAAAAATTTGGTCAAAGAACCAATGACCTTTTACATATCACAAAAAAGTCGTGAATTTCAGTTTACGATCGCCAGCTTTTGACCATCTATTTTTTGTCACAAAAAGGTCGCAAATGGAAAACAATGACCTTTCAGCGACCAATAGTGATGGTCGCAAGTTGACATATTTCTTGTAGTGAGCGTAGCTGGCATGACCCTGATACTGCTTTGGATGCATGCCGTCTTTTCCATGCATACATTGCTGGTCCTCCCGTACCTCCGGTGTATCTTTTGTCTTCCCATACACGCCCAAGAAGCCTAGCAGGTTAACGTAAAGATTTTTCGTCACGTGGATCATGTTGATTGAAGAGCGGACCTCTAGGTCTTTCCCATAGGGTAGGTCCCAAATTATAGATTTCTTCTTCCACATGGGTGCGCGTCCGTCAGCGTCATTTGGAACAGATTGTCCGCCAGGACCCTTTCCAAATATTACTTTTGAATCCTTGACCATATCAAGTATATCATCACCAGTACGGTGGCGAGGATTCTTCCGGTGATCTGACCCACCTTTGAAATGGTTGCCTTTCTTTCTCACGGTATCCTTGATTTGAAGAAATCGACGACGTCTCAGGTGCACATTCTTTTTACATTTACCCAAATATATAATGTCGATATCATCTAAACACTGCGTGCATGTGTGTTATTTCTTGTTTTTCTGTCCTGAAAGGTTACTGAGAGCGGGCCAATCATTGATGGTTACAAACAGCAACGCATATAGGTCAAATTCCTTCTGTTTGTGCCCATTCCACACACGTACACCTTTTCCATTCCACAGCTGTAAAAGTTCTTCAACTAATGGCCTTAGGTACACATCAATGTCGTTGTCGGGTTGCTTAGGGCCTTGGATGAGCACCGGCATCATAATGAACTTCCGCTTCATGCACAATTAGGGAGGAAGATTATAGATACATAGAGTCACATGCCAGGTGCTATGGTTGCTCCTCTGCTCCTCAAAAGGATTAATGCCATTTGCACTTAATTAGACCAAACCATACGTTCCTTGCGTCATCTGCAAAGTCCTGCCACTTTCTCTCATTTTTCTCCACCGCGACCCGTCAGCGGGAACTCTTAACTTCCCTTACGGTCTTCTTTGTGTCATCGCATCAACTTGGCATGCTCTTTGTTTTGGAACAAACTTTTCAACTGTGGTATTATAGGAGCATACCACATCACCTTGATAAGAATCTTCTTCCTGGAGCGCTCGCCCTCAACATCACCAGGATCATCGCGGCTGATCTTATAGCGCAATGCACCGCATACTGGGTATGCATTCAAATTCTCATACTCACCGCGGTAGAGGATGCAGTCATTAGGGCATGCATGTATCTTGCGCACCTCTAATCCTAGAGGAAAGGTAGCCTTCTTTGCTTCGTACTGTCGGGCAATTCGTTGTCCTTTGGAAGCATCTTCTTTAACATTATCAGCAACTTTTCAAATCCCTTGTTAGATACACCATACTCTGCCTTCCATTGCAGTAATTCCAGTATGGTACCCAACTTTATCTTGTCATCTTCGCAATTTGGGTACAACAATTTTTTATGATCCTCTAACATGTGCTGCAACTTCAGCTTCTCCTTTTGACTTTCACAGTTTCTCTTTGCATCAGCAATGGCCCAACCAAGATCATCAGCGAGCTTATCTGATGCTTCTTCTTCAGCTTCTTCCCCCATTGCCGGCTCAGCTCCTTCCCCCATTGTAGTACCATCGTATTCAAGGAACCCATGGCCAGGATAGCTATCATCATCCTCTTCTTCTTCATTCTCTTCCATTAGAACCCCTCTTTCTCCATGCTTGGTCCAACAGTTATAGCCGGACATGAAACCGGGCGTGAACAGGTGGACGTGAATGGTTCTTGAGTTAGAGTAATTTTGATCAATCTTACAGACAACACATAGACAATACATAAAACCATCCAGCCGCTTGTTTTCCTCAACCACAAGCAGAAAAGTATGCACGCCATTAATGAATTGGGGAGAGCATCGTTCACCGTACATCCATTGCCGGCTCATCATCATTACACAACACCGAAAAGACCAAATTAATACAAGTTCATACACACCTATTCTCATAAAAAACATACAAACTCTCTAGCTAAAGCATTTAAACCCAATAATAAATGTGATCAACATCACAACTAAGGTAACAATTGTTCCAACAACATAATGATACCAAGCCTCATTATCGACGGCATATTTTCTAATCTTCAAGCGCATTGCATCCATCTTGATCTTGTGATCATCGACGACATCAGCAACATACAACTCCAGTTTCATCTTCTCTTCTTCAATTCTTTTCATTTTTCTTTCAAATACTCGTTTTCTTTTTCAACTAAATTTAACTTCTCAACAAGAGGGTCGGTTGCAATTTTCGGTTCACATACCTCCTAGATAAAAATATCTATGTCAACTTGATGGGCATAATTGTCATAAATATGAAATGCAACAAATAGTTATAAAAGAGAATATACCACATGCAATCATAAACCGGACGAGGGCCGATGGGAATGGATATCAAAACCATGTCACTATGTATAACAGACAACGTAAGTGTAAGAAACATGATTTTACTAGTAACTATGTAAATCACACAAACATGATTTTTTTATAAAAAAGGATAAGAACAAGAGGATCACCAAGGTGGTGCCGGCGACCGGACGGTGCGGGGCGA
Source organism: Triticum aestivum (assembly GCF_018294505.1). NCBI lineage: Eukaryota > Viridiplantae > Streptophyta > Magnoliopsida > Poales > Poaceae > Triticum > Triticum aestivum. The sequence continues at coordinate 731,317,217 of NC_057803.1, read as the reverse complement.
TCGACGGTGGTTAGGACGGGGACAGAAAGGCACTAAGTAAACCACACCTACATATGCAAACTAAGAAGTTAATTTCAGTTCAAATTGCATATAAATCAAATAAACTACCACATATAATTACTCCCAAACTAAAACCCACAAATCACTATACTTATACTTATAGAGCATTGCAAGAGCTAATCTAGCAATGAGGAATGAAAGGACAAAGTTGCTAACCTTTGTGAACACTTGGATGGACGGGTGCCTCCAAATCTTGTTAAATTTTGGTAAAAATGGAGGTGAGCTCGAGCAAGAGGGGAAGAAAACAGAGTGGAGGGGAAAAACAGAGAGCTTCGGCTCGGGCTGGACGAAGCACTATATATAGTGATATCTTTAGTCCCAGTTGGTTATACAAACCGATTCTAAAGGTGCACCTCTAGTCCCGGTTTGTGTCACGAACCGGAACTAAATGTGCTCGTGGGGACCCAAGCCTGACACGAGCCTGACACCACCCCTTTAGTCTCGGTTCGTGACACGAACCGGGAGTAGAGGCACGCCACAAACCGGGACTAATGATCCACGCCCCCTAGCCGTTGGAATCGAGACTAATGGTCACATTAGTACCGGGCCGTTATCAAACCGGAACTAATGGGGCTCACGTAAAGTCGTTTTTCTATTGGTGTTACGAATGGAGGGAGTTACACCACGATGTAAAATTTGGATAAACCCAAGAAAGGTTAGCTTGCCATCTGTGTTTCTGATCAAATCTTGCACAATGGAGTTATTAGTTGGAGCAACATTTAGTTCCTGCAGTATGAGGACGTCAGGTTAGCCATTGTAGCACAGGAGAACCCAAAAGGTATGATTCAGGGTGGCACAGGAGAACAAAACCATCCGCCCAAGCCCGAGTGAGACAAATGCTCAGTCAAATTACTGTAATCCTACATACCTGTGCGAACTCCTCAATTGATATTACTCGGTTGCCGTCCTGTTCAAAGTTCTGAAAAGCTGTTCGAGCAATCTCCTCCCATCTGTCCAGGGCCGCAAGTTGGTAAGGGCTGATAGCTGCAGCACAGAATTCGTCGAAATCCATACTCCTGTGTGCAAGTGGTTCCAACTGAGAAAGAAACAAGAACAAAATCAGCAACTTCAGATACTAATTACACAAATGTTATTAGATGGAAAATAAAACTAAAGAATGGAATAGAAATTCAACTAAGCAAACACAGAAACAACTAACATCAGGCATCAGTATTCAATACATTGCTTTCAGGTTTCAGCCATTCACCATGACAGCAGCAAATGAAATCTGTCCAGTCATATGAATGGAGTGGTCATGTTATCCAGTAAAACTAAACAAAGTATCACTAGAATCATGACTAATCGTATTAAAAATAGCAAACTGTGTCTACAAGTAAGATGCCAAACGTCAAACGGAAACCATCAACTGAAACCACCCCTGATAGTATAGTCAAGAACTCCCCTTCCTGTCAAACTCCGCAATACAGACAACGTATATGACTTTTCAACAAAGGGAATATATTAATATCACGAAGATACCAATTACACCTGGCCTCTGCACCAACAAGATGTCCAAAGGCATTAAGGATACACACAGCCAAAAAAGAAAAGGAAAAAGAACAGAAGAAAAAAACCCGCCAAGTTGATCAATCACTATCATCAGTAGCACTCTAGCCACCACTGAATTTCAAATGCGGTGAAAACGAAAATCAGTCTGTATAGAAGCACTAGTGATATTAGTTTGACAAGTATGTATAGTGTATAATAATTTTGCATGACTTAATTTTAACACAAGCAATAAATTATTATGATACTAGTAGAAGCACCAAAAGTAACCAAAGCGGAAACCATCCGCTTACAGTCAGTAAATAAAGACCCTTACCGCATCCAAAAACTCAGGAGTTCTTGATTCCTTCATCACATCAGTTAGATACCGCGTTAAAGCCTGGACAAGACCATGACATACTAAGATTAAAAGTTGTAATAGGTATAAATGGAGAAAATTTATCGAGTCATTTCAACAAAAGCCAATAACAGTGTCCACACCACATCTCTTCATCTCTATTAGATACACCCACTGATCGTTTATAAAAGGTCGTGTGCATGACTCGATGCAGAGGCCAAGGGCGTTCCTCTCTTTTTGAAAAAAACACCACATCTCTTCATCTTTATTAGGTACACCTACTGATGGGTTTTACAGACTGAGACAATTTATTTTGGCAATGAAATCTGAATGATAATTTCTATTACAATTTACTGTAAATAAGTACAAAATCAAGATTGCACTGAAGTACTCATATACAAATCTAGCACTACCACTCGTGTATCACTAAACCAATAAATGATGGTAAAAGATTGCAACGTTTGAATTTCAAATGTGGAGATGCCTAGCAAAAATAAACAGAGTGAGTAACAGTAAGAGCATAATAAACTCACCGTCCGAAAGTTGTCAATTGACACAACACCATCTCTAGGTTCAAGCAGTTTAAACTGTAGCCTAAGATACAAGAGTTCATTATCCTTTAAAGCCTTGGATAATGCCTGAGGTAAGGAGTTAAATGTTAGAACCTTCCGATGGTTGATAAGAGCAAAAGTTCTGCTCATGGTCCAAGTATTTCTGGTACAAATTCATGTAAAGGAGCTCCATGCAGAAGTTTGGAGAAGTTTGTAAGCAATACCATGATGAATAAAAGTATCATCCAAAATACCCCATAAGAACAAGCATATGACCCTAAAACGGAAAATACAATTCATTGTACTGCCAAAGATCTTAGCCAGCATATATGAAAACAGGAAAGAGAGTTCCCACACTGACACACACAGGTGAGATCCTGCTTGGACAAAGATTGTTTACCCGACCCACGTACACTTAGTGTATTGATATCAGAAACATCAATGAAACATCGTTTTTTCGCGAAACATCGTAAGAACACTTACAAACAAACATGATGTCATGTGAGTCAAAAGTATACCTTTAGCGCCAAACGTGTAAGAAGTGTGACACGAAGGTATTGCTTAATAAATCTGTAAATAAGATGGTCCAGCGGAATCTGTCTTTGATCATCCTGCAACCACGGGTGAGCTGCAGAAAAAAAGGAAATATTTTCATGTTACAGTCTTACTTTCACATACTATGCATATAGTTAAATTTTCATTAAACAGACTACAATTAAAAAACTACACAAAGAAAATACAAATGAGTACAGAGACATCACACAATAATACATAATAAGCATTCCTGACAACTTACTCAGTGCCTGAACAGCACTCATTCTTTTGCGGTAATCCCTGTTTAAAAATATCTTCACAAAATCCTTAGCTTCAGCTGACACTGAAGGCCATGGTGAATCATCAAAGTTGGGAATATCTTTTAATACAGATCGGAAGATTCCAGATTCTGTCCGTGCCCAAAATGGCCGACTACCACAGAGCAGAATGTATGTTATGACACCTATACTCCAAATGTCTGCCTCCGTACTGTATGATCTGCGTAGAACCTCTGGGGCAACATAATATGCAGATCCAGTAATATCATTAAGCCTTTCATCTGCAATATATAACTCAAGAAACAATATCTGGTAAGCTAATGAAATATGAAGCAGCAGTTGGTGAAAGTAATTAGCAAGGATCATCCCAAGAGTGAAGAAACATGCCAAGAGCCCTAGATTAACTGCCAGATATGAATGCAGTCACTGTTGATCTGGAACATCAACAGGGCAACTAGCAACAGCTCTGCTAAACTATAAACATTGAGCGAATTATATTATCATGTAGATAGAAGATAATGATTACAATACTACCAACAATCAAATGCTTTCCATATAACTCAAAACCATGGACAAGCCCACACTTCAAAATTTTCAGATACAAGCTGCAACATATGACAAAGTACAATTTTCTTGAAACAACCCTTAAGTTACAAATTCTTTTTTTAATGCAAGTCATTAAGTCTTAGTTTACCTGAATTTATAACACAATCTCTTTTTAAGTTAACAGTAATCAATTAACAGACAAGTTATGAGATCAAAATGGCAGTGCAAAGCACAATCATTCAGTCAGTCGAAGTACACAGACAAAGGTAAAAAGGACATTATATATGCACATACATACTGTAAGGTTTGATCATAATTAGTATACTTTAACTAAGACATTCCAACTGAAGCCTTAACTAAAACCTTCCATCAAAATAAATAAATTACTCGAGAGTAAGGGAGAAAGGGATGGTGTTTATTTATCATGTGAAAGGTAAAATGTTAGATATAATCTTGATGTTTTTCTGTATCTGCATGTTTATTTCAATCTTGCATGTAGTAGTGTGCGTGTGCAAAGGTACGTATGATGCGTACAGGCTCATGGTTTCAGTTAGGCCAGCATGCAGGGAGAGAGTCCAAGCTGCCATGTGAAATGATGATGCGTGCAAGTCTGAAGCCAACGGCCTGCACAATAGTTAGCCGAGTGAATCGGTAGTAGAAGCTAGCTAGCGTGTGCATGTCCGAGTCATCTGGATCGCAGGAGCAGACGTGGCTATGTGAGTTATTCGTGTGTGTGCATGCATCCACTAGAATAGGAAGTGGAGTTCGTGGCGTGAGTATAGAGTTAGTTCCAGGGTCAGCTTTGTTATATATCCATGCATTCATCGAGTTGTACTTCAGTGAAATATACAGAGAAGAAAAGACGTTAGGCTGTGTGAAACAGCTCGTCACCAAATATCTTGTGTCTCCACTGTTCCTGTGTTTCTTCTGTGAGTTGTGAGAGACAACATCTAGAGGAAGAAGAGGGGTTGAGAGATTCAGCCCCAACAGAAAAGTTGACACAAAAAAAGCTAAAGAGACCGTCATCTCCATCTATGTTATTCCATCAAAAAACTTCTTCTACTGTTTCATTTTTAGCATATTGTCTTATGCTGTCTGGAAATCACGCAACTGTAATTGCAACATCAAAAGTTCTACAACGTGGCTAGTGGCGAAATAAGAATATTGGTTTTACCAAATAGTGTGCCAGTTCCTTGAGTGTTCATCTTAACCTAAGTAAAATTCAATATTTATGCCAACGTTAGCTGAAGGCAGACCCCATGTGAACACCAGTTTTAATCAAAAGATTTTACAAGGAAGTGATTTAAACTTGATGCTATAGTTGTACTATTAGGGTTACTCATAGTCTCATACAGTGAGCTTGTGAACGGAGTAGCTTCAGTAATTCAAGAACAAAAGATAGTGAAGGTGTACTATAAGTTGGTTGCTAAGTGCCAATCGATGGGAATTTTTGGTTCATCAAAGACACCAGTGCTGGGTTTAACCACGATGTAATGGTGTCCCAGTCCAGCAAGGACTAGTAGCAATCACCGGGTAGGTAATCTATTGGCTGGTTTAGCTAATATAAATACTCATGTACCCTGTGTAATCAAAACAAGATCAAAGCAATAAACTAAAGGCTCGACACGGACTTTTGCCATAATTCAGCATCTCCTTGTGCGTGTTGTATTTCGCATGTCTCCTGATATTTTGATTGGATAAAAAGCCAACACTAGCTGTTCATTTGTACCGCCGGTGGCTCTATGTGAGCTTGATTTGTGCCTGGGACTTTAGCGGAAGCATCCAGCGGGCTGCTAGGTTGTGAAGGCTAGCTTCTACATGCTGCTTCGTGTGTACTTGTGTCTACGATCGGAAATTAATCGATCTCGACACGAGTACATCATCGACCTCATCAGGTCGATGAGTCAGGTTCGTAATATACTAATATTTAGCATGGTAGACATGTCAAATCATTCCAACAAAATGGCTAAAATAGAACAAAAAACCGTACCCAATGTTTCTTTGATAGTTATGTGTTCTTTCTCTTTACAACAAGCAATCAAGCGGGAAAGAGAGATATCAAAAAAACAGGAAACACATAGAACTTAGGAAATGGAATATAGCTTGATTAAGTAGACGGTCCCTTTGCAATAACAGATCAATAATAATTTATAGGCTTGTACCACATGTTAGTGCGTATGAATATGAAGATCAGTTTATTATACCTGGTCTAATGAAATCAGAGAGTCCAAAATCAATCAACTTCATTGGAGCATTTTCATCTCTTGTTGTGAAAAGGAAGTTCTATCCAAATGAAATTAACAATGTCATTAGAGGTGGGTTAGTATTTTATACAGGATTTGGAGACAAGAGACATAATAAATGTCCCTTGGAAGAAGGAACAGTAAAGTGCAGCGGAATAAGATGGCAGAGAAGGAACCCAATAAAAAATGTGATTGCACCATCCATAAAATACACAAAAAATAGTTGCAAGAATTCAAATGGTACCTCTGGCTTCAAATCACGATGCACTACTCCCTGAAGATGACAGAAGGCCACCGCACTCAAAATCTGTACAACGATCGCTTTAGCATCTTCTTCTATGTATCTCCCACCTCTTCAGTAGTTCAAGTTTGCAACCTTGGTAAGCATTAACAATAGATATTGCTAGTTTGCAACGGATGAAGAAATTGCAAAAAGTACCTGGCTAATATTCTGTCTAGCAACTCTCCACCCTCACATAATCTGTTAAAGAGAGAGAAACAAGATGAGAAAAATACTGCATGACACAGGTTACAAAGGATGCCATAAATAAACTTATTAAGGATGATAGTACATCAAAATATAGATAAAATAGTGATTAAGTAGACACATAGCTCATATAGACAAGGTGTTTTTCAGACAAATAGGAAGAAAATCTGGAATCTCTTTTGTGTTAAAGAGGACAAATTACAAGTAACTAAAATGGCATATAAGAAGGTCATAAAAACATACTCCATGACAATGTAGACATTCTCATCATCCTCGTATGCGTCATAAAATTTGACAAGATTCTTATGCCCTGATAGAGCTTTCAAAATCTTCACTTCCCCACGAACATCTTCAATGGATATGGCTGTTGTCATCTGTCAAACATGAGCAAATTGTTTAAAGAGATTATTAAGAAGTAGTGCTGCTCAAATCATCCACGCAAAGAAGCAAATTTGAGTATCTGCATAACCAAATATTAAGAGAGAGAAAATCACACACATATCCAAATGAGGAACTCAGCTGAGAAAATAATTTCTCAGTTACATAATTGTCTTATACTATTAAGACTATTAGCAACTATATTCCGAAAGTGGTAGCATCTGTACCAGATTTGCAGGTGGCATTTTGAAAAGGCTACATGCACTATACATACCCATTAGACGAGGGGGGGGGGGGATAAATCAACAGTAAGTTCATTGAGATTTATTTCCAAAATTGTGCTAGTTACTGCCCTCACGTTTGGTTTCTTAAAATGTGCACATATAATATTTCATTGTATAACAAAATTGTAGTTACTCAACAAGACCTTTGCAGTTATTTTTTAGAAACCAGACTAAGCATGGATCAAATGTTGGAGATGAAGCACCAGAGCTCACACCATTAACTATGTTACAGTTTGCCTCTTGTTAATTTCATACAATTATTTGATGTGAAATTGCAAGAGTATGATCCTGCGCAAGGTAAATATTTGATACTCCCTCCGTTCCATAATGTAATGCCTATAGATTTTTGCAAAAGTCAAACATTACAAACTTTGACCATATTTATAGAGAAAAGTAGGTACATTTAGAATACCAAATAGACATCATTGGATACATCATGAGTTATATTTTCAGGATGTACATGTTTGGTATTGTAGATGTAGACAGTTTTCTCTATACACTTGGTCAAAGTTAGCAAAGTTTGACTTTCACAAAAATCTATAGGGACTACATTGTGGAATAGAGGGAGTATCTTTTTAGCCTTTGGAAACTGATACGATTAGTGGTGGGAGCTTGAGAGGAGGATTTTTTTAGGCAAGTCAGAGGACTCTATTATACATGGGTTGCCAAATTAATGATAGGATTAATTGTCGCCGCTTCCACCAATGCTTCCGTACCTGATGCAAATTAAAATCCTACTCCCTCCGTCCCAAAACTCTTGTCTTAGATTTGTCTAGATACAAGATACATCCGATCCAGACAAATCTAAGACGAGAATTTTGGGACGGAGGGAGTATTAAGTTAGTATAACAAGATGCTACCACTAATGCAATTAGAGTAGAACACGGTCTGCAAGTCAGACTATGTTTACCGAACATCATTGTTTGGACAGCGAACGAAATAACAACATTTGTTTTCCGAAAACATAAACGCATCACCTAAAACCAGAAGTCTAAAAGAAAAATGGCCCACCAGTGCACAACAGTACAGTCTGATTCCAGGGGCAGACCAACAAAAACCACCAAACAATTAGCCAACGACAGCTCTGATATTCAAAGATGGTAACCACCTATTATTTTTCTAGCGATTGGACCAACCCAAGATTAAGATCATCAATAGCTTTAAACTATGTCATGCCACCTAAAGTACAATATAGAACATTCTTGGTGATACTGCTCAGTTAAGCAATGCCATCCTCCAGTGTCTTTTGACCTGATGAACTTTGGGCCGATAGCCTCCTTGGATCTTTCTTCACTGCAAACCACTTCGATATACATCTATTCTGCTAATTGCAACTGGAAAATGCGACCTCATATTTCCAATGCTGTGATAAAAAATAGCATTACCGACAGGGTTGCAACTGCAGTTCTTGTATTTTTCAGATGATCGAGTGATTCACTACTGGGACTAGTACAATAATGTCAGTTTCCCCCCTCAAAATCAATAGGCCTTAATTAACTATATACAGAAAGCAGATGTGACAAGGTTGTTTAGGAGATGTAGTGCAGATTGGTTAGAATATAATTTACCACGTGCAAGTGTTAGTTAGGCCACCAAGAACATTGTACTATCCTAACACCTAAAGTTTCTACGTGCATTTACATTACATCAAATTAAGATTCAGATAATTCCCAGCAAGAATAGAAACCCACCTCCAGCCATCGAAAAGCTTAGTTAGCACCACGAAAAACAATGAAATATAACAAATCTTCACACATGCCTTCCCTCCCAAATCTAACTATATACAGTACATGGGAAGACGACTGCAGAAATTTTAGTAACAATTAACCATGAAATGGTGTGCCATTAAATTTCTCTGGTTCAATCTTACTTTTTAAGAGCCAAAATGACAAAACCAATAGAAAAACGTAAAGCAGTAATCTTAGTCCATAAATTGCACATGAGTCTGTAACCACATCAATTACGGGAATCTCACAAATCCTAAAACTGGATAGTAATAGAAGGAATCACTAAAATACTCATATCCTTTGTTCTCTACCGTTTAGATCATAAGCAATTATCATATATTTTCTTTACTAGCTATGCAATGGCGTGAAATGCATCCCAGTTATGGCAACGTAAACAACTTACATTTGAAAATTTTAAAATCTCAGAGTTAAAGCTTGAAATAAGCATACCAACACGGCTACTCACCTTAGCTTTGGGGATAACCTTAACAGCGGCGGTCTGTCCCTTGTACTCGCCCTCCTTCACGACGGCCGAGCAGACGTACCCGAAGTGGCCCCTCCCCACCTCCTCCCCGAGCTCGTACTTGGCCCTGTGGTTTTCCACGAATCCAAACGTCTTGTCTAATGGTCTTTCCACTTCCGCCCCATCCCCAGCGGCTCCGATGCCACCACCGCCTTTCTCCGGTACTGTCCCCTTCTTGGGCTTCCGTCCGCCCAGCCTCTTGGGAAGCATGGACTTGATGTGCTTGGCCAGCGATGGCGATGGGAAGGGGTGCTTGAAGAACATCCTGGACGTGGACCTCACCGACGAAGGCGACACCCCGGGCGGCGTCTGCTGTATGGGCGTGGTTGATCCTGACTTACGGCACCTCGGGGTCCCGACCGTGGCCACCGGCGTGGCTTTCGGTGATGCTGTTTGGGGCATGCCATTGGCCGGGGGAGGGGAGGGCATCTCCACCACGACTCCTAAGTCATCTTCCATGGCGCGCGAGGACATGCCCTCGCCGTAGCACTGTCCCATTGTATCAATGGGTAGGGCTGTAATTTGAGGAGTGACAAGTATTCATAAAGTGTTAATACGTTGGTTTGGTTGTCTCACAGAAGGACATCTTAATTATATATCCTTAGTTTCTAGTGGAGCCCGGTGACATGAGAGGGTAAGGACAATAAAATGCTGGACAAGTATTTTGAAATAAGCACGACTATATATGTCACCTTGCGTGTGATTTCCCACACATTATTTTTGAGCATGCTCCTAAAGAGACTAATTGTGCTACCCATGATTTAGCCAAACTAGCTAAAAGTAAGCTGTGTGCGGGGTGGATGGAAGATTCAGCTGTAGTGATTATTGATACTTTTGTAAAAGATAATACGATGATCACCTTGTAATAAAGAGTTCTTTGATGTCAAAAAAAAAAACACGTTCGACTTCATATGGAATACATGCAAACAGAAGTAAGAGAACATGAGCTAGGAATTATATGCTATGATATGTGCATTATGTATGATTGGTATTATCCATGCAACATCCCATTATCCATTCTCGTACCTATGTTTTGAATAACTCCTTGTTCTCTTTCAATACCTGTTACTTGGCACTGTCAGGTAATTGTTGTCCTCGTTTAATTTTTTGAAACGTACAACAATCGAATCACTCATTTTCATTGCTACTAAAAAACTTTGGGCTACGAATTAAAGCCAAAGCCCAGCCTGATTTTTGTTTTGGGCCGCAAAACAAGGCCTGAGCCCGGCCTGGTTAATTTTGAGCTGGGCTGCCCATGCCCATATTTATTGTTGATCTCTCACACAGTTGTTACTTCTGCCCGTATGCAATGTGGGCATCACACAAGGTTTAGAATTTTAGCCCGTATGCAAAATAATCCAGCCCACTAGGCCCTTCAGGCTATTGTATAGACTATTCTGTAGAGGCACTGCCTGAAACCCATGTTTTATCAGTTAAGATGAGTAGAGTCAAAAAAATAAAATCAGTTAGGATGAGCAGCCCTAAAAAGAAATCAGTTAGGGTGACCGGCCCAGTTTGTTTCCAGGAGCCTCCAAGGCTCCAATATCACCATGTGAACGATGTGATTTTATTAACTTCACAGAAAATCATCTCTATTAGCACCAGTTGTTATGCATCCTAGATGCAGAGGCTAAGGGTAATATGGCTTAGATTTTCTGAAAACAACTTAGACCAGTTAAGAACAAAAATATACCTCGAACATATGGTCGGGAAGAAAACTCCAGCGATCTTGAAATCCTGATTACAACAAACATTAGCTCGGTTAGAACATAGTAATAAACTTAGATTCATTAAAAAATATAAGTCGAAGTAAAGCAGAGCATATTTCCTTGTTTTCGAAAGGAACATTGGTAGTACCTTTGATCAGGACGGCTCTTCAATTCCTTATCGTATTCATCTCTTTCTCCCTCCACAATCTCATCTCGTTCTTCCTCCAGAATCTCATATTTCAGTTTTTTCTGGTTTCTGCTTTCGTCGCCGTTAGAACTATAAACCACCGACTGCCTGTTGATCCAAGGATTGCTCTTATGATTATTAACAAATGCATACTCTCGACCAGCAGTTGTACCCCCAAATTTTACAGAGATTTCTTTAAGGCTAGGCATATGGTCGATACTGAGAATACCATGTTCATATTGGTCGATTTGTGGGATGGCATTGAAAACTAGCTTTAGCTTCAATAGATTAGGCATTGCATCCTCCTCAAATTTTAGCCAACCTATACCATTCATGAACTTCAACCTGAAGTACTTGAGAACTGAGAACCCGGGCTTGTCAAATATGATCTTGTGAACGGGCATTGTCTCCACATGCAGAGACAGAGCAGTGAGGGCAGGCAATCCTCTGAGAAAACCAACACAAATCATCTGAAGTTCCTTCACAGCAATCTTCAAAATGCTTAGATGGTTGTGTTTCTCAACCCACAGTGGTATTCGTGAGAATATGCAGCCTCCGTGCGGCGAGAATTCAAATCTCTGGAGGAGTGGGGGAGGTGCCATGTCATCCCATGAAATGGTTGCATCTGAAGCGCAGTCAATAACCTTATCTGGGGAGCCACAAGCCACTACTATAGTTTTCAGGTTACCATGCCCGCTGATAAAATCTCGCAGACTTCTCATGTTTTCTTCCCGAGATAAAGACCGTGCTGAAGAAAAGATAAGACGAAGATCCTGCAGGTGTTTCAGCTTGTGAATGTCCGACATCTCTTCAATCCAATTCTGCACATTTCTCCCATCAAGGAGACTGAGGTACATGTGCAACAAGTATGGGAAACAGGCACTAATTCTAAATTTGAGGACTGTTGCATCCATAATATCCAGTGTTTCCAAACAATGCAGCCCTCCCATATAATCTGGCAGTTTTATACAGAGATGAGATGCAATCTTCAAATATCTCAATCGAGACAGTTCTGAAATCACACTGAGGTCTACAGGGTTGTTGTCATGGCAGAGTCCTTTGGAGCCACCGTAATTGGATAGTTGAAGGTTTAGAACACGAAGAAGCTTGAACTCTGGAATACTAGGCATACACTCAAATAACCCGGAAAATGTGAGTGACCGAACTTGTGACTTTATGATGTATGCTGGTGCTTTGGAATCTCTTGCATCGCCAAAGAGGATAGAGAGTCGACGGGCCTTATGAGAAAGCGCCATATCCTTTTCACTATAGTCTATTGCCAGAATGAAATTGTCTTCCGCGGACTTTTCTGCAATAAGATCATGTACCAGATCATGAACTACACACGACAACACCTCATTGTTGTAGTCCATACATATAGGCTGGATGAATTTTCTACCAATAAGTTGATGGAGATAGCTTTCTGCAACTTTCTCCATATCTTCCCCTTTGGTTGTATTGATGAAACCTTCGGCCATCCATTGCTTCACCAAATCATTCTTGCAGAATGTGTATCCCTCTTGATACATACTAACATAGAGCAAGCATGTCCTCAAATATTGAGGAAGGTTCTTAAAGCTCAGATTCAGTGCTTGTCTCGTTCTTTCTGAGGTAGGATTTGCTGAGAAAAGAGAGCTCAGTGAGCCATGGATGTGCTTCAATAAATCCTCTGTCGTGGCGGGCTGGCTTGCTAAAAGACTAGCTATGCTAATTGTTGCTAGCGGCAAACCACCACACATTGCAACAATTTCATTTGAAACCTTTTTGAACTGTTCAGGGCAATTACTTTCAGAGCCAAAAAGTCTGTTAAAGAAAAGCTTTCTTGAGTGACGATCATCTAGGGGTTTCATCTCAAACACCTGCTCTGACTGATAACGGCAACATCTGAAAGCAACGTCTTCGATCTGTGTAGTTGTTATTATTCTGCTGCCATGACTAACCTTTGGAAAAGCACGATTGATGCTATCCCATACTGATGCAGACCACACATCATCAACAATAATTAAGTACCTGCATACCAGTAATCATATTAGGCTTTAGGGCACAGGCAATTTAGTGTATTTTTAGATTGAAGAAAACAGTAGTAGTACCTTTTGTCTTGTAGATAATTTTTTATCTTGTTAATGAGGTCAACCACCTTACAGTATTGTGGTGGGTACTGCTGCTGCTCCAGTTGCAAGAGCGTATCCCATAAAATTTTCTTCATATCAGGATTTTTTGACACTCGAATGAATGCTCGACAATCAAATTGCAACCCAATTCTGTTGTATAAAACTCTAGCAAGTGTAGTCTTACCAAGACAAGCAGATCCCAAAACAGATAACACCTTGTGCTGCTGCTGATCTGCCCCATCGGTAGCCACTGAGTTAATAAACTCATTCATGCGGTCATTGATTACTATGTCCGATGTTTCTCCGTACGGCGCTGGCGTTTGAAGCATAGGGCCAACGGGCACAAGTGTACGCTTCAAGGTGCTAAAAAAACTTAGACCATACATCTTGTGTCGTTTCATCGCGTCACCGATATATATCCTGAATTCAGATACTGATTCCACAATCTGCTCCTCACACGTAAGCTTCTTGGGAGTCCTAACATGACTGAACCATTTGCGGTGGGACCTAGTGGTCTTGATGCCGTCGGCAATGAGGGAGGGATCTGCAGCTCGCATATGTAAGCTGTTGATGTAATCCTCCATGTTGTAAGACAGGTCGCGCACCTCATTCATCCAACACTTGGCAGTCTGGGGAGGGTCCTCCACTTGTGACATTGTATCAAGGCAGAAGCTTATTTCTTCTACATCTTCTTTGAGGAGCTGCATCTTGTGCTTGACACTCTCCGAGGAGCATTCCCGAGGAGGAGCTATAAGCAGCATGTCCAGCTTCCAGACAAGGGGTCTCATGGCGCCAAGCGAAGCACTGATCGGGGGCCCTGTTTCCCAGACTCTGCTTCTACCTCGGAATGAAACATCTAAAAATCAGAGAAATACATTTAGTTAACAAATACCAGTGGGTGGACACATGATACCCGTATGGAAAGGCACCTGGTCTTAACTGTCTGAGAAAGCTAAATGGTTCGAAAATATATTAAAACTGGAGATGCATGGCATCGCAATTTGTTGAGAGGAATTGGGTATAGCAACTACTCCCGGCCGGCCACCAACCAACGTTTTGGCTACAGAATCCCAACAAAATACCGAGGGTGGGCGAGAAACACAGACACCGCCCGCGGTTACAGCAAAATTCCGAGGAAAAACCTCTCAAATTTTTTTAACATAATTTGAATTCAAAATTTTCTGAGCTAGGAAGATATAAGTTCGGAGCTCAAGAAGTTCACAAAGTCGCTGTTTGTGCAGTGCCAGGTTCTCCCCGTCCGTCCTCAACGTGTGTGCGAGGTCGTGGGTTCGCTTCTCCTACTGTGTTTTTAAATTTTTATTTAAGAGTTGATTTAGCAAAATAAGAAAACTAACAAAAAAAAGCATAGCTGGGAGTACCGGGTCTCCAACTAGCGACCTACGGGGGCTGTAGGGAAGGGAGCTCCATATTTACCACCAGACCACAGGCAGCTTCTTGCTTTAGAAGAGTTTCTGTCCTACTTGACCTCACTGTAGCTGTTCAAATTCAAAAATTTCAAAAAATTCGAATTTTTTTGCTCGGTACGCAGCTTTCTGGTGGGGTAGCGAGAAACGCGGATACCGGGCGGTATCCGAATTTTCCTCCCGGTACCCAAAACCTTGTCACCAACAGAGATCACCTCACGAAGCTCAAATCCACGGTCAATAGAGTCTGTATGAAGGTTTTTGTGCACGCAGGGACTTTGCACCCACGACCGAAATCTTAGCAAAATATTTTTTTAAATCTGAAACCCTATGGATGTATCTCCGCCTATGTTGTCTCAACATAGGGTCGCAAGCCCGGGTAAAGGAGGAGGATTGTGATAGGCTTGACGAGCCAACGTATAAACTCAGCCACTCTTATGGAGATGAAACCAAAGATTTTCGTTGGGGCGTAAAGAGCTAGCTATGGACAGGGGTGCGTGGAAGCTTGCTATCTATGTGCCAGAGCCAGGAGTTGGTCGTGGGATCTTGTGGGCTTCACATTTAGCCTACACCAACTTGTTTGGGACTAAAGGCTTTGTTGTTGTTGTTGTTGTTGAAACTTTATGGATGTGATTATGACCAAATGTTTTAGATGCTTGCAAAATTTGGTGCCCAAATAACATCCGAGGAGCCCTTCACAAAAAAACAAGTTTGTGCTGAAACAACTGAACAGTAAACTTGGGTGCAGAATATCATTTATATTTCGTTTTGTATGGAGATCGTTTGATGTTTTTGGGACCAAACTTTGCAAGCTCATAATCACATCCACGAAGTTTCGGGATTTTTTGAATTTTGTTTTATTTTCAAATTTACATTTCACTGTGTGGATGCATCGAATGTGAATGCATCGAAGTTGGGTGCAGCCATTACTTTCTCATTTAATAATACTACTCGTGTGATTAAGCTCTTATGACTTTGTGGATGAAGAGCTACATAATTGCCGCATCCTGGCTCCTCTCCTAAAAAAAATTAGGGTCCCTCCGCCTCCCACTGGCGCTGCCACCGGTCTGTCTCGTCTCCGGTGGCCTTAGGGCCATGGGGGTGTTGGGGATCCCAACCCTTTAAATTTTGTTAGGGTTTGTGTCATGTTCGGGAATGTGAGACGGTGGAGGCTCCTTGAAGATGGAACAAGGTTCTCCCCGCCTAGCCACCATTCCGGTGCTACGTCTAGCATTTTCCGTGGGCGTGTGGAGATGTGTATCTGGTGAATTTGCCTTTGGTGGATCTGTTTGGATCTGGTCTACATTCGAGCGTGTTTAGGTCGGATGCTTTCGATCTATGCTACTCTTCATCGGTAGCGCTTGTTGTTCTGGTGCGCTGGTTCTACGGGGTCTTACCATGACGACTTCCCGACTGTCTACTACAACAAGTTGTGCCCGATTGTGGCAAGGGAGGGCGATGATGGCGGTGTGCCTGCGGCCCGCTTCAGTGCTTGTAGTCGTCACTAGATGGTCTATAGATCTGGATGTAATTTTATGATTTCTGGTGTTCGTTATACTGCCATGATTGGAGATGAATAACTCGGAAGTTTTCTCGTAAAAAAACCTACATGATCAGGTTATATCTGTTTTTCCTAATAATCCTCTTAAAACTCCTTTTTCAAAAGCAGGCATCTAATTCTCGGTATTAAAATAATCACTTATGGAGTTGCGAAGCTTGGAAAGTAAGCACCCTCCCACCCTCTAGGGTTCCTCCCCCGCCGCCACCGGCCGCCGGCCGTCCCCGCCCCCCTCCTCGCCTCCCCCCTCTCCCCTCTCCCGGATCCGCTCCCGAGTCGCCTCCCCGGGAGATGGCCTGGGAGGCGCGAGCCCCTCCCCTATTCAGCCGCCTTCCTTTCCCCTTCAATCCCTGCCGCTGCCGACGGTCGCCCCCGGCGCCTGGCCGGGTGGTGTTGGCGGCGGCGGGACTGCCTGTCCCCGCGCGCGCGGCTCCCTCCCCGGGGCATGGGGTGGAGGCGGTGCTCCTCGGCTCGGCGACGGCCCAACGACCCGGCGGTAGTGGCCGGCCGCGCACGAGCTGGTGACGTGGCCCCTTGGCGGCGAGACGGCGTGGTGGCGCAGGTTGGCCGGCGGCGGGACCCCGACCCAGATCTGGGCCCTGCGGGCCCATCTGGGTTCTAGTGGGCCGGCCCCCTGGTGTGGCTACATCGTCGTCTGTGTGGTGTGGAGGAGGAGAAGCTTGGATGGGGGTCGGCGGCGCTGATGGCGTGCCTGCTGCAGCGCGATGGCGGGAGCTTTACGGGCGTAGAGGTCCCAGCCGGGCCTGTGGGCCCACGGGCCTGGTATGCTCCTGCTATTGTGTCATGTCGGCTACCGTCGTTGATAGTGGAGGTTGTGCCCTCCCGCGTGCCGACGGTGTTGCGGCCCCTAGTCCCGGTTCCTATTCCCCATTGTGCACGCCTCACTTCGTGTTGCCGTGGTGTGACAGCGTGGAGGCTTCATGACCTCGGTGGCGCAAGATGGTGGTCGGTTTGGTGGCAGGCTCTGGAGCATCTGAGGTGAAGGTTGGGATTGGGGGAAACCCCTATCGGCCTGTCCGACACCGACGCAGCGACGCCGGTGGGTGCCGCCGAACCTTCCTGGAGGCTTTGTGGGAGAGTTTAGGTGGGCGCAGTGGTCGTGAAGCTTCTTCGTTTCCGTCGATCCGCCGTTGTCGGCATTTTTTCTCTTGTTATTTCTCTTTTATTTCTTTTGGGTGTGATTGTGCTGGTTCCGCCCCAGTACCTATCGTTGGCTGTATCGGTTCCAGTATCTATCGTTGGCTGTATCGGTTGGTTGCTTTGCAATACAAAGCGGGGAAACCTTTTTCGGATAATCACTTATGGGCTCATTTGGAAGCCGAGGGGGAAAACCCAGGGCACGGAATCCCTATAGGGAATGTTGGACGCCAGTTCCAATCCACGGGAAGATACCCCCGAGGCCCCTCCATGATTTGGTCGCACGGGGAAATCCCCTGCAGCAAGAACAAGCCATGGTTCCGGTTGCGCAGGGAAATCCACATCCAGCAAGAACAAGACATCGTTCCTTCGCCTCCAGAACCAAACTCTCACCTCCGGATGCACCTCGTCGGCGCTACAACGCTCTTTGCTAGACCCACTCTGGAATCTCCTCGCGTCAAGGGCTGGATGGGGAGTGATGGGGAAAGGGGGGAGGGTGGAGATTGGAAGATGCGGCAGAGTCCTGGAAGGAGGCTGGTGGCGTTAATTCTCATGGAGGAGATGGCAGGAGATAGACGGAGGTGGAGGAGCTCGCATCCTTGCGTAGGAATGTGGTGAGAGAGATGGACACGTCGACCTGCGCCGTTGCACGTGTGGAGGATTGTCTGACCGGCGGCTTGATTCTTACTCCTTCCGTCCCAAAATACTTGTCATCGAAATGGACAAAAAGAGATGTATCTCGAACTAAAATACGTCTAGATACATCCTCTTTTATCCATTTTGATAACAAGTATTTTCGGACGGAGGGAGTACGTGTGTATGATTCTGGTGTTATCCAGCAGCTAATTATTGACAGCTTCAATTTTGGTTCAGCTTCATCGTGCATATGAATTGTTCTGGATCGAGTAGCATACCCGCATGCCTTCATGTTGCTTGCTCATGGACACTAGTCTGAACACGTATGGTCAAGTTGGAATCAATGAATAGGTGCGATGGAAATTTCTGAAACTTATGTAAACAGAGGGAAACGGTTCCAGGAGATGACGCTAACTCGTGTGGGGAAACAATTGGTCGGGTGGTGCGCGGGCAGCGGACATGAGCGTGTAGTTTCACCGGAATGTGTACGCGAGCGGCGACCTGGCGGCACACGCATGACTAGGAGTGTAAGGCTGTCGGCGGCGCTCACAGGACGGGCATGCGAGGCAATTGGCGACGAACGTGGGACTGGGCGGGCGGCGAGTGATACAGCCTGAACCACGTGCACATCCAGAGAGCCACTGGGGCACTTTGGTCCTTTCATCAGACAGTTAATTGGAAAAGCAAATAAAAATGAACAAAATGGATCCAATGGCATAGGAATCAAGGTGTCAACCACCTACGTGGCAAGGACAAGGACAAGGCCTCTCTAAGGTGGCTAGGGAAGTGCTGGTCAAGTCTAATCTTCAAGGGATACCCACCTTCACCATGAGTTGCTTCCAACTCATCAAGAAAATGTGCCGGAATCTGACTTCTATCTCGTCCAAATTCTGGTGGGGAGCCACTGATGGGGAAAGGAAAGTGCATTGAGTGTCGTGGGAGAAAATGTGTGCCTCGAAGAGAGAGGGTGGTTTAGGGTTTAGGGTTTAGGGACCCTGAGGCCTTTAACCAAGCTCTCCTGACCAAGCAAGCGTGGCGGATTCTTCAATTTCCAAACTCCCTGTGTGCTAGAGTCCTGAAAGCCAGATACTTCAAAGATTGCTCCATTATGAATGCGTCTTGTCCATCCTCCTGCTCCTACACTTTCAGAAGCATCATCGATGGGCGTGATCTACTTCGGGAGGGTTCAATCTGGCGCATTGGAGACGGCTCAAGCATCAATGTCCACCACAGTAATTGGATCCCGAGGAGTGGGTGTCCCCGGGGTCAAGTATTCATCCCGAGCATCTCAAGAGTTGTTGATCTGTTGACCTCGGATGGTAGGAGCTGGGATGCATCAAAAGTCGAAGCCATGTTCTTCGCTAACGATGCAAAGGATATCAAGCAGATCGCCATTGGAGGGCCAGGTGTGGATGACTTCTTGGCATGGAACCATACGAAGAATGGTGACTTTACAGTCCGGTCTGCCTACCATCTGAAAATGGATATGAAGAAGGCGCGTGGGGGCCGGCCTGAGGGCTCAAGCTCTCTCCACAGGCACCGTGGTTACATGGCTCTTTGGGATACCGACGCCCCGAACAAGACGAAGATTCACCTATGGCGCCTCATCCGCAATGGCCTGGCTGTTGGAGCGGAGCTTCATCGCCGTCGAATTAAGCCTGGTGTGTTTTGCACGGTGTGTGGACGGGAGGAGACAACCCTGCATCGATTTTGGCACTGCCAGCATTCTGTCCAGGTCTGGCGCGGGCTGCAGGCGCAACTTCAAACTAATGTGCCAGCTCCTCCTTCCCACCTGGAGTCCCATGGACCCGTGGCCCGTTGGCTGCTGGAATGGCTCTCGGATGCGCCGGCTGGTGACCGCTCGATCATGGCCCAGACTACGTACGGGCTCCGGCTTGCAAGGAACGAGGCGAGAGACGGTGTCCGGATTGCACCGCCCCAAGATGTGGCTGCCAGGGTGATCTCCTGCATGCAAGAGTGGACGGTGGCTAATGCGACAGTGGCTGTCCGTGCTCCCACTTCTAGGACTGCAGATAGCTGGTCACCTCCTGAGGAAGGCTGGATGAAGGTGAATTCTGACGGGGCAGTGGCACGGAGCAGGTCCAATGGCGGCGGTGGGCTCGTCTTGCGCGATCATAATGGTGGTTTTATCGCAGGTGCTTGCCACTTCTTCCCAGGTGTTTCCGACCCGGAGTCTACGGAAGTCCTAGCCTGTGCCAAGATGCTCGAGGTGGCCAAGGAGTGCAATGTGCAACGAATCCATGTTGAGTTGGACTGCAAGGGAGTGGTGCAGATGCTCCAGAATCAGACTAAAAACCTCTCCCCTATCGGGCCCTGGGTGGAGGCGATCAAGGACTCCCTGCGTGGATTTGTAGATTTTAGGGTTTCTTGGGTGGGTCGGTCTGCAAATGCTGCAGCTCATAAGCTAGCTAAAGTTGCAGTGGGTGAGGAACGGGACCATGTGTGGCGTAGTTTCCCCCCTGATTGTATCCTGGATGTTATTTCGGATGACATTCCGAGCTTTGGTTAATTAATGCAAGTACTTTCCCAAAAAAAAACACCTACGTGGCAATTTTACGAACGCAATGTCGACAACGACAAATCTGCGAAGCCCAAAGAAGAGAGTGTCAAAATTCGAAATTTCTCATTGCGCACGGCGGCTGGGTAGAATTCTCCTGATGTGTTGAGGCGTGGGACAGAAACCCGGGGATTTCCGGTGGGTCGGGATGAAAACCTCCCCTCCTCGTTGCACCAAATGCCATGGCAGATAATCCGGGCGAAGTTCCCGCGTGGAGTTCTCACCCGGGGAAAGGGCCGGGATACCAGGAGGATTCGGGGCAACTAAATAAGGCTAATGGATGCGGATATGCCCAACTCCATTCTTCCCAATTTCGATCGAGAATTAACCAGTTAAGCAAAGTGAGAGGGGCTAAGGCGGGCTAACCTCTGGTTTGAGGAGTTCGATCGGCGAGGACGCCCTGCATCACCGGAGATTCTTCGTCTTCCCCCTCATCTGCGATCTCCGCCTCCTCCATGGACTCACGCCGGTGCTCCATCAATTAGAACCTGCAGCCTGCATCAGGCCATCTCGAGCTCCCAAAGAAGAGACCCCATGGCAAACCCGATCGGGGCCTCAATCTCTGGTCTGCTACTGCCTCCAAGCGTACCATCAAAACGGACAAAAGATAGATGAAGATTAATTAACAAAGATGTGCCGCTTCATCTGAACATGCACGGAAAAAGTCAATTGGGCGAAAGGGAGGCCGATCCAACACCGCTTACCAAACAGGTCGGGCGAGATTCGGTCTGAAAGATGCTGCTCTATCTCTTCTTTTCTTCCTCTATACAGTGGGCAAGGTGCATCAGATCTTGGTTCAATAATTGCTGTCCCAACTCACGAGGCTATATTGCAACATATGTGCAAAATGCCTCCAGCTTCACCAACGTTACGAATAAGTCCTTATCCCTTTTCTACTGCTAAGGGCTACTACAACGCATATGACCTGCTGGACACCAGCAAATGTCCACGGACACGTGTGGACATGTCATGGAGAACCTCGGCATCAGCATCCAACCGTAGTCATCAAATGTCCGCCGATTCAAACGGATACTTACAGAAGGCCTGCCAGGAATCACTACATCCCTACTCGCCCGCCTCTGCCGTGGCACACACGGACTCCGCCAGACCCACTTGAAGGAGCTAGTCGTTGAGCTAACGTCGACGGCAGGCATCTGCCTCGATGGTGGTCTTGGACCGGTGGAAGGGCCCAAGCCTTCGAGAGTGCGGGGTCCATGAACACCCATGCCGGCACCACATGGCTCTTGGCGAATGCCACCCTACGTGTCGCTCCCGACTCGCCTCCTCGGAGAGGTGTTTGTTGGCTGCGAAGGAGGACTCACCGTCGGCTTCGGTGCCTTGGAGATAGTATCCGAAGAATGGATGTGGCTTGGATCATAGGCAGGACATCTTCTCCTTCTTCAAGGCAAAGGGGCGCCACCGGTCACCTGACTGGCGAGGAGGAGGGGAGGGTCACTCCTGCTTCACGTGGTGTCCGATGCGGACCCCGCGTGGCATGGAGGGTGATTCCTCCTCCTCACGGCATCTGATTCCAACGTCGGGGTTGCGGGTAGGGGATGATGGCGTAGGACCTTGGGGCGGAGCTTGGATTGCAATCATTTGCTCTCCACGCGTGGCTCCTATCCCTAGCCGTCACCGCCTCTGATCTCCTCGCCGCCATCGGAGCATTGATGGGAAAATATGGGCGAGGGATGATGGCAGCGGTAAGGCCTTCTTCCATCGCGTCTCGAGGGTGATGCCACGGCTGAATCTCACAACAGCTACCCTAGCCCTTCCTCCCGATGGCCTTTGGCAAGAACGTCGATCCACCATCTACGGCTTCTTCCAGGAGTTCTTCGGTAGTTCATTGTGCTCCTCCTCCTTGTCACGGGGCAGCAAGATGCGACATCCAACGAGGCGTGCTTGGTGGCGGTCAAAGATCCTAGTGGCTCAGCTCCAGGTGTCTTGACGCCACAGATTTGGATATCCAGATCCTTTCGTTGAAGACATTTGGGGGTCCTGGCTCCTTGCGGTGGAGCGGTTCACAGCTGGAGTGCTAGGTGGACAAGTCGGTCCAGATCAAGGTGGGTGATTGGGATTGCTAGACGGCTCTGGAGGCAATCGGAGCCATCGATGACGGCGCCCGCGGGCATTGTAACCTTGTTGAAGGTGTTGGCGACACATTTCACGATCCCTGCCAAATCGCTTCGGTGGAAACCATAGATCTATTCCGGGAAGGGCGTTGGCGCTGCCTAACGTCATTCTCCACCTTGGGTTCAATGTGTGGAGTTGGACCCGGCTTATGGTATCAATGGCGTATGGTGGTGTTCGAGAAGGTGGAGTGGCGTAGCAGCTACTGCGTCGAGAACAGAGGGTCTCACCGGCAGGGCACGGTGGGGACTCGGCGAAGGACACGTGATGATGGACTAACATAGGCGTTGGTGCTATTTGGCGTCGTGGCAGTGTCGACGGCTGACCTGTCAAGGATCATGCAAATATCTGTCTCAAGATAGATCAACGACTCGATGGTGGTGGCGACCTCTGGAGCGTGTGCAAGCGGTGCGATTAGATTCTGTTGGACCGGATGTGTGCTCGCACGCCATCCAAGTGGCTCGGTGATGCCCCAAAATCTAGCTAGACGGGTATAGTTGTGTGGCATGATTTCCTCCTTGTCGAGTTTGTATGTGTAGTGTGATGGTTTTTGATTGGTTGATATATATTTTTAAGTAAAATGTTTTGGAGCTCGGCTTTCTTGAAGGCTGAAATTTTTGAAAAATAAAAAATATCAGTTTCATAAAAATCTAAAAAATTATGCAAGTATGTAAAAATATACTCCCTATGTCTTATGATGTAAGACGTTTTTTTGACACTGCACTGAAGTCAAAAAACGTGTTACAGTATGGGAGGGAGGGACTAATATGCAGATGTGTAAATTTGAGAATAAAATGCGTTGAAATGCGAGTCCCACCCTCGATACCGCTGCGCGTGCAGGGAAAGGTGTGTGTAGCGGCGTTGCTTTTGGCAGTCAAAAAGGGCTCAATAAATTAATTTATTCGTGCAAGCATCGGAATTCTTTTGGCAGTCCCACTCTCTAACAAATCTGCGTGCAGCCCACAAGATCGAGAAAGGAACGAAGCGCACGTGACCGATGCAGAGCCCCTTAAAAAGCTGACGCGCTCACTCTGACCATATAGGCCTAATAAAAGAGGGAGTAGTACTCGGTGTCTCGAGTACAAGATTCGCTGTCTATTCAAACAATCGATAATAATACTTTTTATTTATAGTACCAAAAAGCATCTACTGGCTTCCTGTCTGAATTCATTGCTCGAGGCAGACGAGATTCCCTGTCTACTCAAACAATCAACAATAATAATTATTAATAGTACAAAAGCATATGCTGACATTGACATGTTACTCTCTTATTTACTTATTTTGAATTTTCTGCATCTTTGGCACCATGCGCACTTACCGCATCTGCAGGCCGACAAGAAAATATGGTCCGGCATCCATTTGCAGACTCAGTCTTATCTCTATCTTAATTTTTTTTTCTAATAAGGGGTATTGCTTCGGATCACCCGTCATGAATATTGCCACCAAAGTTGTCGATAATTAGAGCATCTCCAGCCGTTGGCCCCCATGGGACGCCTAAAATCGCCGCCTGGGGTGATCCGGCGCAAAAAGTTGGCCTGGGGCAAGTTGGCCCCCAGCCGCCGCCCCAGGGCCGGCCCCAGGCGTGAGAAAAAAAATTAAACAAATTTGGGCCGAAACACACCAATTTTCGGCAAATTTGGGCTTTTATATTCGCAAGCTTGGGCGAAAACACGCCATTACATATAAAAATTAGTCAAAAAAAAACTTGCCGAAGGCCAAGAAGTCGCCGTCGTCGCCGCCGTCGTCGGCCTTCTCCTCCTTGACTCGGGCGCCCCTGCTGGACCCCTCCCCGGCTGGTGGCGGCGGCGGCGGCGCGTCATCGTCGTCGTCGTCGCTGTCGTCGATGATGATGACGCCGCCTTCGTCGCGGCCTCGGCGGCGCTGCGCGAAGCGCTGTAGGGCGGCGCGCTGGCGCTCCCTTGCCATCTTCAGGGAGTCTTGGCATGCCCATTCAAACGCTGCGTCGTCGTCCATCTCGACCTCGCCGTGCTCCGCCTTCACCGGCGCCAGCAGCCCCGGCTCCGTCTTCACCGGAGCCAGCCCCGGCTCCGTCTTCGGCTTGACGAAGCGCGGGGGAGGAGCCGACGAGGAGGCGCACCGGACACCCTCGCTGATGACGATGTCGGCGCTGCGTGTACGCCGGCCGAGCGGCGTCTCCGTCGCGGGCTCGGCCTTGACGCCGAGCAGCGATGGAGTGCCGGAGGATTGGGAGGAAGAACGCGGCGAGGAAGAAGAGGAGGAGGAGCCGAACCTCCTTGGCGCCCATTGCCCGTCGCGTCGATGATGCGCCGGGGCGGCCGTCCTCGCCGGGGGTATGCCAACGGTGGGTTGTTGCCGCCCTCCAGGTGCGTCAGCACGCCGTCGAGGGTGCGGCCGGGACACCCCACCAGAGGTGGCGCCCCTTGCTGTTCTTGATGTGCCGACCACCGGCGACCCGTTGGTGGATGCCAGCCGTTGCTGCTGGCGGTGCTCGAAGTATGCCGCCCAAGCCGCGTTGTTGTCGGCGGCGTACTGGGGAAGGGAGCGCTCGGCGTCAGTGAGAGAGGCGCGCGCGATTTCGACCTCGTCGGCGAAGTACGATGGCTTGGTGACGGCGTCGGGCAACGGGGGAACGGGCACTCCCCCATTGCTGAGCCTCCAGCCCGTCGGCCCGGCATGCATGTCCGGCGGCGCCGGGATGTTCGCTTGGAACAGGAGCCATGACTCCTGTTCGCAGAGCGAACGGCGGCCGAAGCCGTTGGCCGCCGCCTCGTCTTCGGGGAAACGCTCGGCCATCGGGGAGAGGGAGTGGCTGGGGAGAAGAGATCGGCGGGAGAGGGAGGGCTGGGGTGGGGAGAAGAGCTCGGCGGCGGCGCTCGGGAGTGGTGTGGAGAGGTGGCACTCCAACGCAGGCGAGCGAGACCATATATAGCCGCGCCGCGTCCGAGGGAGGGGAGGCGTTGGCGCGCGTCGGCGCGCCGCCCCGTGACGCGCCGCCCGTGAGGAATCAATGGCAAAGCTGACCGGCGGCAGCCTTACCATTGATTCCCCGCGAGAAACCGAGGCGTCGGGAAGACGAGGCGGGCGGTGTTGCTGACGCGGCTGCCCCACGGCGATTCGCGCGGCGTCCCCGAACGCCCCCCAGTGCACCGGGTTCTGGTTGGGTCCGCCGGCGCCAATTTCGGTTCGAGCCGGCGAAAAATGGACCCCTGGGGGCGCGACTGGGCCGATTTTTTGGCGTCGGCGGCCGAAAAGTCGCCTGGGGGCCTTGTTGGGGGCACGGCTGGAGATGATCTCACACACCATGCCACGCATATAAATTAAAAAACCCGAATTGTTTCTTCCTTTACACATGATCGACAACCTTGGTTCAATAAAGTTAAATCCCAATATATAACACAAGGATTGAGATAGCCCGGTGGATAGAGCTTCTCGGTTTGAGTCCCCCTTCTTCACTTTTAAATGCTTTCTTAAATATTCATATATTTTAAAGCGCAACTCCAAATCTAACATGTTATATATGAAAATCCCTCTGAAAAATGTGTAAATTTCAAATATGCTATTTCGTGCATGTTAATCATTTCTAAATTATGTTAGCATGCAACTTTAATCAATATCATCTTTACATGTGGTATTTTGAAAATGCCGATTCTATATGTTTTACCTCATTTAAACTGAGTAGATGTGATAGTTTATTACTTTCATAAAAACTATTATCGGAATCGCATGGGATGATGATTGCTACCAGCTACCATATACTAAAGATTATAACAGGTACATAAGCATCCTCTCTATTTCACGCAGTACACAATAAACAACCCATATATGATGATGTACACTAAACTGTTGATACGAGCTTTATGTAAACCAGTGGCCTTACATTGATTTTCATATTGTTTGAGATTTATATAAAGATGTTGATACGCAATCTTGAATATCTGGCATGCATGTTTGCCTGTTTTTAGTGAAGCTATGTAATATGTTTGCAACCAAATTAAGTCTTGACTTGATTATAGTTGTAAACACATATATCAGCAAGACAAAAATAATCCTCTTATGCACATGCTATCATTCAGTACTAACATGTATTGTTCTATTTTCATCCTAATGCAATGTTTACTGGGCATCACTAAGGAGTAACGACAATAGAGACATAAAGAGATAGCGGCAACTAGGTAGATATTTATGTTATCTAATGAATTAGAAACACCTTGAGTACACTCCATAAATCATCCCATCTTTATATTTTTCTATAACACCACTTATCATGTTGCTGATGTCATTGGTGTGTGTACGAGGGATGGTTTTTTTCTCCCGTTGCAACGCATGGGCATGTTTGCTACTAATAGTTCAAATGTTCAAATGCAGAAGTAGTTCTACTTAAGTTCAAATATTATACTCAAACATTGTTGTCCCTTTCACCGCCCACAAATTCTCAATCGGATCTTCTTTCAATTGCTCGTCAGTTGCTCAATGCCGGATTTGTTGATGCATTTGAACAAACTCTTTAATTGTGGCCGAATTATGATTAGGAAGTTTGATAGGATCACCCATGTTCTCAAATTCAAGACTTACAGCAGGATCGTCACTCTCATCCCCCAAGATCATGTTGTGCATGACCACACAACAGGTAATCACCTTCAACAAGGTCTCCGCAACCATTGTTTAGCTAGTCCACGGTCAATTGTAAAAATGTTCTTGTAGGACTCCAAATGCACTCTCAACATCCTTTCTCTTTGGGCAAATTGAGGCTTTTTTGGGTCAAGTGGGTTAGAGATGGCGCTGACAAACGTAGCCCACAGAGGATAGATACCGTCAACCAAAGGGTAACTCATGTTGTACAAATGATCATTGATAGTATAGTGGCAAGGGATGATACGTCTCCGTCGTATCTACTTTTCCAAACACTTTTGCTACTGTTTTGGACTCTAATTTGCATGATTTGAATGAAACTAACCCGAACAGACGTTGTTTTCCGCAGAACTACCATGGTGTTGTTTTTGTGCAGAAATAAAAGTTCGTGGAATTGGAAAAAACTTTTTGGAGAATTTTTATGGAATAAATAAAAAGTGCTGGAGGCAATACCCACTAGAGGGGGTCACCTGCTGCCCACAAGGCACCAGGGCGCGCCCTGGTAGCTTATGGGGCCCACAAGGCTCCGCTGACCCTAATCTCGATATTATAAATTCATATTTCTCGAGAAAAAAATAGGAGAAGAAGTCTCATCGCGTTTCACTATACGGAGCCGCTACCACCTCCTATTCTTCACCTGGAGGCATGCCAGATCTAGAGTTTGTTCAAGGCTCCGGACAGGGGGATTCATCGTCATCATCATCACCAACCTTTCTTCATCACCAAGTTTAGGATGCTCACCACCGGGTGTGAGTATTTCCTTCGCGGGCTTGCTGGACGGTGATGGGTTGGATGAGATTATCATGTAATCGAGTTAGTTATGTTAGGGCTTGATCCCTACTATCCACTATGTTCTGATATTGATGTTGCTATGCTTAATGATTGTCACTAGGGCCCGAGTGCGATGAATTCTGATCTGAGCCCTTTATGTTTTCATGAATATATTGGTGTTCTTGATCCTATCCTGCAAGTTATACGCACCTATTATGTGTTATGATCCGCATACCCCAAGGTGACAATAACTTGGATTCTTTCCGATGATTACTGTAGATTGAGGAGTTCATGTATTCACTATGTGTTAATGCTTTATCCCGGTTCTCTATTAAAATGAAGCCTTAATATCACTTAGTTTCATTATGGACCCCACTGCCACGGGAGGATAGGACAAAAGATGTCAAGCAAGTTCTTATCATAAGCACGCATGACTATATATGGAATACATGCCTACATTACAGTGATGAATTGGAGCTAATTCTATGTCGCCCTAGGTTATAACTGTTACATGATGAATGCCATTGAACATAATTATCCATCACTAATCCAATGCCTACGACTTTCGCATATTGATCTTGCTAAGTTACTATCATTGTTGCTCCCGCTCCTATTACAATCACTATGAAACTGGTACCGCTACTGTTACTGTTACCATTGCTATTGTTACCACTGCTATCAAACTATCATAGAACTGTGCCACTGATCACTCTACTGCAGATATTTAGTTCTCCATGTGTGGTTGAATTGACAACTCAACTGCTAATACTTGCAAATATTCTTTGGCTCCCCTTGGGCCTAATCAATAAATTTGGGTTGAATACTCTACCCTCAAAAGCTGTTGCGATCACCTATACTTGTGAGTTATCAAGACCTTTTTCTGGCGCCGTTGCCGGGGAGCATACCTATATTTGTTGAGTCACTTGGGATTTATATCTGTTGATCAATATGAAGAATATGAAAGATGATTGAACCAAGATCGTTCCCTCTAAGACGAGGGGAGGTAAGGAACTGTCATCTAGATCTGCACTTGATTCACCTTCTGTTTTAGGTAAGCTTGCAACACCCCCACCTGCAATTAATTATGATATGTCGCAAGTAATTTGTGATGCTACTTCTGCTATGAATGATGATATTGATGATGCTAGTACTATGCTTGATGATACCGTGCCACTAGGTGAATTTCTTGATGAACAACTTGCTAGTGATAGGGAATTTGAAAATGCTGAAACCAATGAAATTACTGAAACTAATGAAATTTATGATTCACCTATCAAGCCTAGTTATCCTAGAATTGAAATGCCTAAGATACCCGAGGGTTATGCTGTGGATGAGGATATAACTAGAGAACTTCTTGCTTGTAAGGATAGAGATGATGTTAAGAAACTACTATGTAAGCTGAAAGAAAAAATCGTTGAGTGTTAGAATGAAATATGATCCTAAATTTGCTACTTCACCTATCTTTGTTACCGATAAAGATTATGAATTCTCTATCAATCCTAAGTTAATTACTTTGGTTGAATCTGATCCTTCTCATGGTTATGAATCTGACATTGTTGTGGCACATCTTACTAAACTGAATGATATAGCCACCCTATTTGCTCATGAGGAAAAAATTTGCTACTACTATATTCTTAAGTTGTTTACTTTCTCACTAAAGGGTGATGCTAAGATATGGTTTAATACTCTTGCTCCTGGTTGTGTGCATAGTCCCAAGGATACGATATATTACTTCTCTGAAAAATATTTTCCCGATCATAAGAAACAAGCTGCCTTATAGGAAATATTGAACTTTTTGCAAATTGAAGAAGAGAATCTCCCTCAAGCTTGGAGGAGGATTCTCCAATTACTTAATGCTTTTCCTGATCATCCTCTTAAGGAAAATGAAATACTTGATATCTTTTATAATGGACTAACCGATGCTTCTAGTGACTACCTAGTAGTTGTGCTGGTTGTGTTTTCAGGGAATGAACTATTGAACAAGCTGAAGAACTATTGAATAATATATTGAGGAATGATAATGATTGGACACTTCCTGAACCACCGTCTAAACTAACTCCGGAGAAGAGGGGTATTCTATTTCTTAGTCCTGAAGATATGCAAGAGGCAAAAAAATCTATGACGTTGTGTTCAGATGTCTGTATTAGGGATACTAGGGATACTAGGGATCAAGCCCTAACGAAACTAACTCGATTACATGATGAATCTAATGCAACTCCTCACCGACCAGCAAGCCTACGAAGGAATTACTCACTCCCGGTGGGGAGCATCATGGAATTGGTGATGGAGAAGGGTTGGTGATGACGAAGATTAAATACCCCCCTCGCCGGAGCCCCAAACGGACTCCAAATCTGGCCTCCCGATGAAGAACAGGAGGCGGCGGCTTCTTCTCGTGAAACGCGATAATTCTTTTTCCCTAATTTTTTCTCCAAAAATGTGAACGTTGGAATCAGTGTCTGCGAGGTCACTAGGTGAGGACAACCACCTGGGCGCGGCTGGAGGGGGCGCACCCTAGTGGGTTGTGCTCACCCAGGGGCCCCCCGGTGGTTCTTGGCTCTAGTATTTTTCTTTTGCTTGTTGGTATCTTTCCCGTGTAAATAGTTTTTCTCATTCTTGTTTTGCTTTTTTTCAGAAAAACAAAAACTTCAAAAAAATATTTCAGTGTGTTTCTTTGAAATTCTTTTCTTTTTCTTTGGGCCGAGAGGAGAAGGCCACGATGAGAATGTTGAGTGGCTCTCATATGAATTATTGTTGATTTAACAGAGAGCCCATATTACCTTATCTTCTCATTTGAAAGAATGTTTGCAGATTCCAGGTTAGTCCAATGCACGTGCACTCTTATTATTATCCACACCGTTCAGTCGTGCGAGTGAAAGGCAATAATGACGGTTTGATGAAATGATTGAGATGGAGAAAAGCTGGTACGAACTCGACCTATTTGTTTTTGTAACTATGATTAGCTTATCATTCTTGATTTAGCACATTATGAATGAGACATGTTTGCAATGACAATTAGATATTGTAGTTACTCATGACATGCTTAATTAGCTAGGAGTTGATATTGATTTACCTTGCGTGCCAACATGCTTTTAAAATGGTTGTGATGTAGTATGATAGGATGGTATACTCCTTTGAATGATTCGAGTGGCTTGACTTGGCACATGTTCACGCATGTAGTTGAACAAAAACAACATAGCCTCCACGATATTTATGTTCATGGTGATTTATATCCTACTCATGCTTGCACTCAACGTTGGTTAATCTCAATGCATGTTTATGACCATTATCGCTCTCTAGTTTGTCGCTCCTCAATCTTTTGCTAGCCTTCACTTGTACTAAGCGAGAATACTGCTTGTGCATCCACTTCCTTAAACTCAAAGTTGTTCCATATGAGTCCACCATACCTACCTATATGTGTTACCTACCTGCCGTTCCAAGTAAATTTGCATGTGTCAAACTCTAAACCTTCGAATAACAATCTGTTTTGTATGCTCGAATCGCTCATGTAGTCACTGGGGGCTGTCAGTATCTTCCATGCTAGGTGGGTTATTCTCACGATGAGTGTTTATTCACTTGTCATTCTCGAGAAAGTGGCTGGTATTTGGGATGCCCAGGTCCATGCTCAAATCAAATCAAAATATAATATCAAACAAAACACCCCCAGGATGGTTGTTTGTATGGACGGTACCCGCGGATTCGGATCAGCTGTGGAGTGTACTTGTTGGTGGAGGGGGAGTAAAAGAGTGTAAATGTTTTTCTTTGTCACTTTCAGTTTATCAACTGAATTGCTTGAGGACAAGCAATAGGTTAAGCTTGGGGGAGTTGATACATCTCCATCGTATCTACTTTTCCAAACTCTTTTTCCCTTGTTTTGGACTCTAACTTGCATGATTTGAATGCAACTAACCCGGACAGATGCTGTTTTCAGCAGAATTGCCATAGTGTTACTTTTGTGCAGAAATAAAAGTTCTCGGGTTGACCTGAAAATTTACAGAGAATATTTTTGGAATATATTAAAAATACTGGCGCAATAATTATCTAGAGGGGGTCCACCCAGAGGCCACAAGCCTAGCCCCCCCCCCACCCGGGGTGCACCTAGAGGGCTTGTGGCCCCCTGGACCTCCTGTGACCTCAACTCCAACTCTATATAACCCTATTCGAGGAGGAAAAAAATCAAAGAGAAGGATTTATCGTGTTTTACCAGATGGAGCCGCCTCCTTTTCTTCATCTGGAGGGCTGATCTGGAGTCTGTTTGGGGCTCCAGGGAGGGGGATTCATCGCCAGCATCATCACCAACCTTTCTTCGTCACCAATTCATGATGCTCACCGCCGTGCGTGAGTAATTCCATCATAGGCTTGCTGGATGGTGCTGGATTGGATGAGATTTATCATGTAATCGAGTTACTTTTGTTAGGGTTTGATCCCTAGTATCCACTATGTTCTGAGATTGATGTTGCTACGACTTTGCTATGCTTAATGCTTGTCCCTAGGGCCCAAGTGCCATGATTTCATATACGAACCTATTACTAAGTGCTAAAGCTTTGTTCCAGTTCTCTATTAGAAGGGGGCCTTAATATCCCTTAGTTTCCATTAGGACCCCGCTTCCACGGGAGGGTAGGACAAAGGATGTCATGCAAGTTATTTACCATAAGCATGTATGACTATATACGGAATACATGCCTACATTATATTGATGAATTGGAGCTAGTTCTATGTCACCCTAGGTTATGACTGCTACATGATGAATATCATTCAACGCAATTATCATTGTCGATCCATTGCCTACGATATTTTCACATATTGGTCTCTGCTAAGTTATTTTTGTTGCTACTTCTGTTACAATCACTACAAAACTACGATTCTTAATTTTGCCACTGTCACCATTACTTCCATACTACTCCCTCCGTTTCAGTTTACAAGTCTTGCGCGTATACCTAGGTTGCCAATTTTATCACCCTAATATAAAGTATATAACACAAAAATTATACGGTTTGAAAATAGAACATTTGAATTTTATATTGATATACTTTTTGTAATATATGACTTGTATTAGGTTGGTCAAATTGATGACCTAGGGGTACGCGCACGCCCTATAAACTGAGAGAGAGAGGGAGTACTTTGCTACTAAATACTTTGCTACAGATATTAAGTCTTTCAGGTGTGGTCGAATTGACAATTTAGCTGCTAATACTTGAGAATATTCTTTGGCTCCCCTTGTGTCGAATCAGTAAATTTGAGTTGAATACTCCACCCTTGAAAACTGTTATGATCCCCTATACTTGTGGGTTATCATATCTCTCTTGGATGCCCATCATATTAGGACTAAATTCATAACCTAAGAAAATTACCATGTTGTTTAAAGACTCTCAAAAATATATAAGTGAAGCTTGAGAGTTCAACAATTTCTCTAAAATAAAGCCACCGTCGTGCTCTAAAAAATATAAGTGAAGCACTAGAGCAAACTGCCTAGCTCAAAAGATATAAGTGAAGCACATAGAGTATTCAAAGAAATTGACGATTCATGTGTGTCCCTCTCAAAAGGTGTGTACAGCAAGGATGATTGTGGCAAACTAAAAAAAGCAAAGACTCATATCATACAAGACGCTCCAAGCAAAGCACATATCATGTGGTGAATAAAAAATAGCCTCGAGTAAATTTACCGATGGATTGAAGACGAAAGAGGGGATTCCATCAGGGGCATCCCCAAGCTTAGATGTTTGGTTTTCCTTGAATATTACCTTGGGGTGCCTTGGTCATCCCAAGCTTAGGCTCTTGCCACTCCTTATTCCGTTTTCCATCAAATCTTTACCCAAAACTTGAAAACTTCACAACACAAAACTCAACATAAAACTCATAA
This sequence comes from Triticum aestivum, assembly GCF_018294505.1. Classification (NCBI taxonomy): domain Eukaryota; kingdom Viridiplantae; phylum Streptophyta; class Magnoliopsida; order Poales; family Poaceae; genus Triticum; species Triticum aestivum. The sequence continues at coordinate 731,283,033 of NC_057803.1, read as the reverse complement.
GCTCTGTTAGTATAATAAAATAAATCACCACTTAGGTACTATTGTGAACTCATTCTAATTTTATATTGGTGTAATATCTACTTTATTCCAACTTCTCCATGGTTCATACCCCCCACCTTACTACCCATAGATTCATCAAAATAAGCAAACAACACAAAGAAAACATAATCTATCAAAAACAGAACAGTTTGTAGCAATCTGGAAACTTCATATACTTGTGTAACTCCAAGCATTCTAGAAAATTAGGACAATATGTGCAATTTGTATATACATCTTGTGTGAAAAATTCTGATCAAAAGCACGTTCCTATGATTTTTGAAAATTTGGCCAATGAGCACAAAAATTTCTGTTCTTCAGCAAGATCAAATCAACTATCACCGTAGACCATCCCAAAGGTCTTACTTGGCTCAAACAGTAACTAAAACACCAAAACACAATTACCACAGAGTTAATAATGTGTATTTATTTAAAAATAGAACCAAAAACAAAAAACATAAAAAATAAAATTGGGTTGCCTCCCAACAAGCGCTATTGTTTAATGCCCCTTGCTCGGCATAAACCATAGATCTAGTTGTTGTCATCTTTGGTATTAAATCCATAAGTAGCCCTCATAATAGATTCATATGGCAACTTAATTTTATTTCTTGGAAAATGTTCCATGCCCTTCCTTAACAGAAATTGAAGTCAAATGTTTCCTTATTTCATATCAATAATTCCACCAATCATTCTAAGGAAAGGTCTACCAAGAATAATAGGACATGTAGGATTGCAATGTATATCAAGCACAATAAAATCTATGGGAACATAATTCCTATTTGCAACAATAAGAATATCATTAATCCTCCCCATAGGTTTCTTAATAGTGAAATCCGCTAGATGCAAATTGAAAGAACAATAATCAAATTTGTGAAAACCGAGCACATCACATAAAGTTTTTCGAATTGTGGAAACACTAGCACCCAAATCACACAAAGCATTACACTCGTAATCTTTAATTTTAATCTTAATAGTAGGTTCCCACTCATCATAAAGCTTTCTAGGGATATGTTGGGGATATAACTATTAGGTATGACCCTCCCAAGAGGGGCCGGGTTATACCTATGACGATTCATGAAACCCAAGACAAAGCTTGAAGATGGCGGTTCAGTTAAGGGCCCAATGCCCAAAGGCAACTTAAGGCCCATAGAGATAAACCGCCATATGTACATGTTGGAAATATGCCCTAGAGGCAATAATAAAAGGATTATTATTATATTTCCTTGTTCATGATAATTGTCTTTTATTCATGCTATAATTGTATTATCCGGAAATCATAATACACGTGTGAATACATAGACCATAACATGTCCCTAGTGAGCCTCTAGTTGACAAGCTCGTTGATCAACAGATAGTCATGGTTTCCTGACTATGGAAATTGGATTTCATTGATAACGAGATCACATCATTAGGAGAATGATGTGATGGACAAGACCCAATCCTAAGCATAGCACAAGATCGTGTAGTTCGTTTGCTAGATCTTTTCCAATGTCAAGTATCTTTTCCTTAGACCATGAGATCGTGTAACTCCCGGATATCGTAGGAGTGCTTTGGGTGTACCAAACGTCACAACATAACTGGGTGACTATAAAGGTATACTACGGGTATCTCCGAAAGTGTCTGTTGGGTTGACACGGATCGAGACTGGGATTTGTCACTCCGTATGACGGAGAGGTATCTCTGGGCCCACTCGGTAATGCATCATCATAATGAGCTCAAAGTGACCATGTGTTTGGTCATGGGATCATGCATTACGATACGACTAAAGTGACTTGCCGGTAACGAGATTGAACGAGGTATTGGGATACCGACGATCGAATCTCGGGCAAGTAACGTACCGATTGACAAAGGGAATTGTATACGGGGTTGCTTGAATCCTCGACATCGTGGTTCATCCGATGAGATCATCGAGGAGCATGTGGGAGCCAACATGGGTATCCAGATCCCGCTGTTGGTTATTGGCCGGAGAGTCGTCTCGGTCATGTCTACGTGTCTCCCGAACCCGTAGGGTCTACACACTTAAGGTTCGGTGACGCTAGGGTTGTAGAGATATGAGTATGCAGCAAACCGAAAGTTGTTCGGAGTCCTGGATGAGATCCCGGACGACACGAGGAGTTCCGAAATGGTCCGGAGGTAAAGAATTATATATGGGAAGTCGAGTTTCGGCCATCGGGAAAGTTTCGGGGGTCACCGGTATTGTACCGGGACCACCGGAAGGGTCCCGGGAGTCCACCGGGTGGGGCCACCCATCCCGGAGGGCCCCATGGGCTGAATTGGGAGGGGAACCAGCCCCTGGTGGGCTGGTGCGCCCCCCCTGGGCCCCCCTCTGCGCCTAGGGTTGGGAACCCTAGGGGAGGGGGCGCCTTCACTTGCCTTGGGGGGCACTCCACCCCCCTGGCCACCGCCCCCCTTTGGAGATCCCATCTTCAGGGCCGGCTCCCCCCTTGGGGGCCTATATAAAGAGGGGGGGAGGGAGGGCAGCCGCACCCAATGCCCCTGGCGCCTCCCTCTCCCACTCCAACACCTCCTCCTCCTCCGTAGAGCTTGGCGAAGCCCTACTGGGATCCCTGCTGCATCCACCACCATGCCGTCGTGCTGCTGGATCTCCATCAACCTCTCCTCCCCCTTGCTGGATCAAGAAGGAGGAGACATCTTCCCTAACCGTACGTGTGTTGAACACGGAGGTGTCGTCCGTTCGGCACTCGGTCATTGGTGATTTGGATCACGACGAGTACGACTCCCTCAACCCCGTTCTCTTGAACGCTTCCGCTCGCGATCTACAAGGGTATTTAGATGCACTCCCCTCTCTCGTTGCTAGATGAACTCATAGATTGATCTTGGTGAATGTAGGAAATTTTTTATTTTAAGCAACGTTCCCCAATAGTACATACCTTGTATTGTAAGGCAGGAATAGTTAGATACCGAGCCAGACACTGTTTATGAGCCGCCGGGACTCTGTGATCCACTGGGCGTTGACCTCTGTATATAAAGGGACGACCCGGCGGCGGTTCAGGGCAGGTAACATCAGATTGAGAACTCGGTCAAGCGGATTCGCTCCCTAGTAATCGAGACATAAGCAATCCCACTCAAAACTGGATCGTAGGCTTTTACCTTCACCGTAAGGGGCCGAACCAGTATAAACCCCGTGTCCTTTGTCCCGATTAACCCCTTTAAACTTCCTAGTTGCAATGGCTCCACGACTAAGTCCTTTCACTAGGACATCTGACGTGACAATTCCACGATAGTTGGCGCCCACCGTGGGGCCAACGCACGGTGGATTTGAGTTCTTGAAGAGCAACTTCGCAGGTCTCAAAGGATACGCTATGGGCCGGATGACCAAGAGTCGTCACGGCAAGCACTACATCGACGATGCAGGCTAGGGCCCCGACGCCGGCTCAATTGAGTACGGGTACCAGGTCCCCTTCGGCGGAATCCACGTCTTTTCATCGGCAAGATCGGTGAGCCGGGCCCTGAGCCGGACATGTACACCGGCATCGTTGAGATGGCTCGTGCGAGACCCACCCGGGCTCAGCCAGCCGTTAAGCGTGCCTTTGTGGCACTAGTAGCAAAAGGACCTATAGTCTCGGTTCGTAAGGGCCATTAGTCCCGGTTTTTGAACCGGGACTAAAGTGTCGGTACCAATGCCCTATACCTTTAGTCCCGGTTCTTGCATAAACCGGGACAGATGGGCCTCCACGTGGCCGGTGCGGCGAGCCCAGGCAGGAGGGCCTTTGGTCCTGGTTGGTGGCACCAACCGGGACCGAAAGGCATCCACGCGTCAGCATTTTGAGGGGCTGGGTTTTTTGTTTTTTTTGAAAGGGGGGGGGGTTGGGGGTTACTTTAGGTGTTTCATATATTGTTTTAGCTAGCTAATTAATAGAGAGAAGTGTCCTCTCTTATGTCCGTGCTTGGTCGACGCTACGTACTGTACATAGAGTGGCCCTCGACACGCTAGCTAGTAAGAAAATGAAGGAAACCATTAAGTACAGAAGTTCATCATGCATACCGAGAGAAGTGATCGATCGACCTCTCCTTCTCCGAGAGATTGGTCGAACAACAAGTTTTCGTATTATCTATCTGACGCTACTGGCTACATACATATATACAATGTAAGATTTCTTACAATCCCCTAGCATTTGAAATCAACTTCCACATGGTATTCTCCAGCTTTATTGATGACGTGGTCAAGAAAGAATCCCGCCAATTCCTCTTGAATTGCTTTCATGCGATCTTGTGGTAGGAGTTCATTCCGCATCTGCCACGTCTAATTTGAAGAAGGGAGTTAATACATATATATGAATGAAACTCAATAGAAATGATGGTGTAATAAAATGAAATTTTGAATATTATTGCTTACGCACTTCATATTGTCTTTTAGAGTAGCCCCGCTTATTTTTCAAAGTCGCGTTGTTGATGAACTCGCATAGGTAGTATCCACAGAAATCATTCCCTTGTTCCTGCCACAAGCACTTTACGAGAAATAGAGGTCAATCAAACTGATAATGAAGCATTATAAATGGCATTGATGAAAGTATAGCTATGGAATCAACGGGAGATGCGCGCAACTAGCTAGCTAGTAGTACTTACTTTCGGGTATGTATATCGCAGCTCCTTCGGCAGTCCTGGAGCTTCTGCGATGAACTATTTCCAAATCCTGCAAGACAAAGAAAATATTATTATTACTTGAGACAACAGGAAATGAACAAAAAGTTGCCGATATGGTGCGATAATGATCGATTGAACTTACTTGTTGAGCATTTTAGTCATGTCCACATAGGTTTCGGGATCTTTTCATCTCGAGTCTAAGACGGTTACTAGTCCCCGCTCAAGCTTAATCTCGAGAAGAACATAGTGGTAGGTGCGCACGCATGCATAACTCATCAATTACATTACTATAACCTCGCTCGAGTAATAAGGGAAACAGAATATGCACACGACAGTAACACTCACTCGAAGTTGGAAGGAAAGAGTACTAAATCTTTGTTTTGATTTTTGATCAACGATTGTAGCAAGTTGGCCTCGGCCTCTTCGGCGTTCTTTATAACCAGAAATTCATCTATGATATTTGTGTTAATGAACCCAATATCATACATTTCTTGTTTTTTGCACTCGACGATCTTCAATCTGCATAATATAGCGAGGATAATTAATTATAAATACATGCAATGAAAGAGCCGAGCTATATATAGAGACTTAATGACAGAAATAGTACTTACAGACAGTAGCAAAATACCGTTAATTTATCGAGGGCCTTTTGATTGAAGAACTCGAAGTACTCCTCAAATGGAACAGGCAACAGATCAGTTCCAACGAGGTCGTGCTCCTATTTAATTCTCAGATACAAAGTATTCGTCCCCCCAGACTCTGTGCAGGTTTTCATGTAGCAATTATGGAATCTTCGCATCATCGTTGTTTGAGATTTTTCATCTTTGACAAGAGGCTTCCCGTACTCGTATCTGTGTTCATCCACCTCCATGAAATCAGGAAGTTGATCGTCAGGCAGGTAATCTCTAAGATTGCTATAACCGGGCACCGTCCCTGGAGCATTAGCGATGATGTCGCTAGACACAACTAGCGGGGGGCACGATTGATTTGCTTGTTCACCGAGCTGGGCTATTTTTTTGCAGCTGCTCGTTCTTTTGACCTTTGATGTCTGACAATACTTCCCGACCGCTCCGCTTCGAGATATGCCTTTTCAGTAATGCGCTCATAGTTGTTTTTTGGCAGAGACTTTGGTCGTTTCCTCAGGGCATCGATAGTGCGCTTTGCTTTCACCGGATCTACCTTCTCCTCTGGAGGTGGATGTCTCTTTGCTTTCAACCCTTCAAAGAAGTCCTCCACTTTGGTCCGCACAATCTTCACGTTTTCCTCCTCGGTCCTCTCGTATGGTCACTTCTCTAGAGGCTTGAGAGAAGGACCGTATCTGTATTGCCTCTGGTTGTACTGCTAGACGTCGGAGCAGACAGAGCGTCTGTGGCGTCTGCCTTCTTTCGTGCTTGCTTACGAGGCGGAGGAGAAGGACTATGACGTGCCGGAGCAGCCGGGGCGGCGGCGGGTCTCTTCCGCCCTTGATGGCGAGGCGGAGAAGGAGGAGGCTGCTGGCTGCTCGGGCACGCCGGCGTAGGCGAAGACGGAGGCGGAGTGCCACCATGCACCGGAGAAGGAGGCTGAGTGTCCTGATCACTCGCCGAAGGAGGCGGAGGAGGAGGCGGAGTGCCCTGACTCGCCGGAGGAGGAGGAGGAGGCGGAGGCATCCAGTTCGGAAAGTTGATGAGCTCCTTCCGCCATAGGCATGGAGTCTTCAGAGAAGAACCCAGCCGAATCTCCCCTTCACCCATAGGGTGGTCAAGCTCAAGGTCCTCAAATCCGTCCTTATTTGATCCACCATCACCCTAGCATATCCTTCTGGAAGCTGGCCGTGGTAGGTTGAGCCAGGTTCATTAGGTATAACAGAGCCAACAACCGCCTTGACTTTCAATGTCATCCATCGCGTCATAAGGTGGTAATGTTGAGACTCTGTGATAGCATCCACGGGGTAGCCCGTGAAGACAGGCTCCAGCTGCTGAGTCTGCTTGGTGGAAGCCATGCTGCTTCTCCGCTGAGATGGCGGGGTAGCTTCAGGGGTAGCTTCGGCAGGTTGTTTGCTGCGATCTGCTTCTCGTTCCTCTAGCCCTTGTACCCTTTCGTGCAGTGCCTACAGTTGGCTATGCTCCACTTTCTTCCTCCTCTCTTGGGTTTTGTAACCCCCTGCGTCCGGAAACCCAGCCTTCCATGGAAGGGAGCCTGACGTGCCTCGTGTTCGTCCAGGCTGCTCAGGATTCCCGATGGCCATTGTGAGCTCGTCGTTCTCTCTTTCTGGGACGAACGTCCCTTGCTGCGCTTTCTCGATATACTCCCGAAGCTTCCTGACGGGTATTCGCAGTTGCTCATCCGTCCAAACACACTTCCCTGTTATAGGGTCCAAGGTTCCGCCAACCCCGAAGAACTAAGTCCGGCAACGGTCTGGCCAGTTCAGTGTCTCTGGTTCGACCCCTTTAGCAATCAGGTCATTCTCAGCCTTGTCCCACAAAGGTCGGGCTTTGAGGTAGCCACCTGACCCCATGCGATGGTGATGCTTCTTCTTCGCAGCATTAATCTTGTTTGTTGCTGAAATCTTCTTACTCTTTTCCGATGTCTTGTGGGGCACAAATGCGGGCCATTGATCTCTGATCTTCTCATACTTTCTGGTGAATTCTGGAGTCTCTTTTTTGTCGACAAACGTTTTCAGCTCATTCTTCCACCTCCTGAATAGTTCTGCCATCTCCTTAAGAGCATGAGACTTGATCAATTCCTCTTTAACTGGCTTCTCTGGATCCTCCTCTGGCGGTAGGATGAAATTTGCCTTAAGCGTTGTCCAAAGATCTTCTTTCTGCATATCGGAGACATAGGATGTCGGCACCTCAGGGTATTCCTTCTTTGGCTTTAACCATTGCTGGATACTGATCGGGATCTTGTCCCTAACAAGAACCCCGCACTGAGCATGAAATGCATCCCTTGTCCGGATGGGTTCAATCGGCGTGCCATCGCGTGCTATTGCTGTGATCTCAAACCTTTCATCTGAGCACAACTTTTTCTTCGGGCCTTGTTTCTTTACCGAAGTTGAGCTCGATCCGGAGGGCTAGAGAAAAAAGAAGAAAGATGAGAGTTAATTAATATGTGTACATATGAAAACAATGAATGCATCAATTAACTAGTCAGCACGGGCTTAACTAATATATATATACCTGGCCGGACTCGGTTCGGTCACCGGAGCAGTCAGCACGGTCTCCTTCTTGTACCTCCATTGGGTCACCGGAGCCATCATGAACATAGCCCTCTTCTTGTACCGGCATTAATGGCCCAGATTCATCATGAACATAGCCCTCTTCTTCACCCAGTCCTTCCTAACCATCAGTGTCGTTGAGAAATGACGCAACGACATCACTTCCTTGTGCGATTATGTCCCCCAACATCGCTTATGTTGCTTCGTCTCGGGAGTGCTCGATAGTTTCTGCAAATATTTAGAACATGTCAATTATTATTCAAACATGGTATAGATGGATATATATTAGTGGCAAACGTAGAACTAGCTAGCTAATCACAATAAGGAATCATGTTAGTGGCCTCGACGCTGCTTCTCTAGGGTTTGGGGTGGCCTAGACAACGCTTCAAGGGTTTGGGGTGGCCTCGACACAACGCTTCAAGGGTTTGGGTTGGCCTCGACGACAACGCTCTTTTAACTTGGTAAATTTGGGTAGCCTCGAGAGAGTTTGTCAGGTAGGGGCACGGCGGGAGGGGGTAGGAGACCAACATCGTTTTTTCTCTAGGGTTTGGGTGTCCTCGAGAGTTTTGGTCGAGTGAGAGAGCCGAGGGGGTGCTGCCGTGGTATAAGTTATCACGGTCGAGAGGGGGTATATATATCGACCACCCCTCATGTCGAAGTTATCTGGGAGGGGGTTATATCGACAACGACGCGGCATACATATACATGGGAAAATAATGTTATCGGCGAGGGGGTATATCGGTACCCCCCCATCCCTCGTGTTGAAGTTCTTGGGAGGGGGTATATCGACAACGACATACCCGATAAAAAAATAAGAAGACAAAGGAAGAAATAAAAAGGGGAGAAGAAGAAAGGAACAGAAGAGAAGCAATCAAAGAAAAAGAAGAAGAAGAAAAAGGAGAAGAAGAAAGGAATAGAGGAGAAAAAAAAATAGAACTCCTCTTCTTTTTCTTCTTTTTCCTCTTCTTATTTATTTCTCCTCTTCTTCATCTCCTTTCTTCCTCTTCTTATTTTCCTTTTTCCTCTCCTTCTTTTTCTTCTTCTTCCTTATCTTCCTAGCTAGATCTATAATACTAATCTATCTATTATATATAAAAAGTGCTTGACGGGTTAATCACAAAAAAGATAAATAAGCTAGAAATTACCACAATAATTAGAAACATCTGATCGTTGATTTGGTGGACCCATAACTTAGAAGACCTAATTAATGGATTAGATCTAAGAGCCCTCCATCTCAAAAAAAAAAACTACAACTACCCTTTGCCTGTACGTGTTGTTGAAATAAATCGTACACACATTATATCTTTCTACATGTCCATTTAAATAAACCATGGCATGTACGTGATGTTCAAAAAAAAATAGCACTCCATCTAAAAAAGAAAAAAAAAAACTACAACCTTACCATGTACGTGCTGTTAAAAAAAATGAGCACTCCATTTCAAGAAAAAAAAAATACAGCTGTCCTTAGATTGTACGTGTTGCTGAAAAAAACGTACACACCTAATATCTTTCTACATGTCCATTTAAATAAACCTTAGCATCTACGTGCTGTTAAAAAAATGAGCGCTCCCCTAAAAAAAGAAGAAGAGCGCTCCATCTAAAAAAAACAACTACAACTATCCTTAGTCTGTACATGTTGTTGAAAAAGAAACCGTACACACCTTATATCTTTCTTCATGTCCCTTTATATAAACCTTAGCATGTTCATGCTGTTGAAAAAATGTACGTAAAAAAATATACACCTTATATCATTCTACATGTTCTTTTAAATAAACCTTAGCATGGAAGTGTTGTTAAAAAAAAACATAAGTACACACCTTGTGTATTTCTACATGTCGCTTTAAATAAAATTAGCATGTATGTGCCGAAAAACATACGTACACACCTTGTGTATTTCTACATGTCGCTTTAAATAAAATAAATAAAACAAATACTAGAAGATCTCACATAACTACATGTAAACCTGGTGGATCCGATTTATCCTATGTACACATCTTATATCTATCTCCAAGTCCTTTAAAAAACAATAAATTTACATCATATATCTATCTTGAAGTCCTTTTAAAAAAACTAAAGGAAAAAACTACTAGATCTCACGTCCTAAAAAAGAAAAAACTACACCACATCTCATGTTCTGGATCCCAGTCTCTCAAAAAAAGGGAATACAAAAAACCTACTACATATCACGTACAAAAGAATACTACTAGATCTCACGGCCTAAAAAGGGAAAAAACTAGCACATCTCATGTTCTAGATCTCAGTCCCTCAACACAAAACAAAAAACAAAAAAGCTAATACATCTCACGTATAGAAAAGCTACTACTCTCATATGTCCTCGACCTCACGTAGCAGCCATCGCAATGGGTATCTGCAGCAGCACTGTCGGTCTTATTACACGATTCTCAGAATAACAATTAGTCGAAATAGTCCATTGGTTTCAAACATTCACAAATCAATATTATGTGATATCTGAGTCCTCAAGCTTTTCTTATTATGCAATCAATAGTGAGAGCTTTTGGATATTTTAATTTTATATGTAGAATGCAATCAACATGTTTTCTTATTAAGTTATTAAATATTAATATGTCTTTGGTAGTTTTTTGAAAATTAATAGGTGTAAGGGAGCCTAACACTGCCAATGCCGGTCGCAAGACCAGAAAAAAAATGGATGGAGCATAAAAAAATTAACACTGCGCCTTTGTATTTGACCTTCATAAATTACTATCATCATTTCGTAAGTTGGCCATCAGTCAATCGAGTGAATATCAACAACAGGTAGCATACAGGAAGGTACAAAAACATAAAGTGGATGGTTAGTCACTAAAATAATACCTTAATTAATTTATTAGTTCAATCGTATGGTGACTAAAAATAAACAAGGGGAGGTGAGACTTGCAGATTGAAAAATTAGACCTATCTCTGCCTAAACATGTGTTTGCACATGGAGAACTATACGTAGCATTGTCAAGAGTTGCAATTAAGGGATGGACAAAGGGTAATAGTATATAAATAAATATTCTAAAGGCATGAAAAACACAATTTTAGTATAGTTCTTCCTCAATAAGATGTTGATACTAACCTTTTATTAGACGAGGATAAATAATGAAAATTTTGTATATTGCCTCCGTACCGGTGTATTAGTCACCACGATCTAGATCGAAAAAAAAGAGAGAGAACATGATGTTTATTTGCTAATTAATACCATTGCATGCAAAGAATTACCCCATGTTATGCTAAGTAGTCTCAAGTCACTGAATGTCCACATGACACACGTCTCCTATTGGCTGATTTCTTTTTTCAAGGAAAAAAGCAGGGAACGAGGTGGGTAGTTAATGCACCGCACCTAAGTGTTTGGGATTATTATGTTTTCATAATGTGACTTATGCACCGGTACTTAGGGAGTACTACAAACTATCTTCAAAATAATAACTAACATATCAGTGCTACCATGATATGGCAAGATGGATATGGTCTACTGATATGCATAAGTAATGGAAACATGCTCCCGCAAAAAAAAAGTAATGGAAACATGCATAAGCATTTGATGGAAACAACTCAGCCATACCTAACATTGACGCTTATATTAACTGATATTTGAGGATCATTACATATTTGAGAGCATGAATATGAATAGGGGTACGGGAGCTACTGCCAATATCAATCCAAGGACAAATAAAGTTGATAGGAATAAACAAATTAATATTTTCACTACCTTAATTACATCCGTTCAATGGTACAAACACATGAATAGGATAAGAAGAAGGGGGAAATGTGACATGAACAGGATAGAGAAAAATGTTGGACTTGTAGGCTAAAGTTAGCAGCCGCTATGGAGGAGGAAGATGAAGTGTCGGCCGGCCTTGACTCACTAATATGGATGTGTCTTATGGGGGATGAACTCAGTCTAGATCCAAGCTGGCTACAGGAGATGAGATCCATGCCCACAACGAATCAGCAATAGCACCGACGGTGCTCTTTGTTTACCTAGACATCAGCCGGCGACATCAATTTGGGAGTTAATGGAGAAATGGAGAGTGTCTTTGCTCTACGAGTAGCTGGACATCAGTCACCGGCAGCAATCGGGAGTCAACGCAGAAAGGAAGGAAAGGAGAAATGGTACAACGGGGATCAGGCAAGACCAGCCTCTGTGTGAATAGTGTGACAGATGCATGAACGTTGTGTGCATCTACGTGGGCATGTTGAGCTAAAAGATCAACTAACCATTTAAGTGAAAACATTATTTTAGTACAAATAACACAAATAATCAACTATGAATTATAAAAAATCAACTATGATTAATAAATAGATTAATAAGGCGCTGCTGCTAACTAGCAGTAGCGAGTTCAAGCTTAACTCGATGCTGAAATAAATATAGCAGTAGCGCGCCCGCCGAAAGACGCTACTGCTATAATTCCCGCGAGGCCGCCGCGAGGCTAGTTATAGCAGCGACGCGTTATAACGACGAGCGATACTGCTACGTAGCATAGTAGCAGCGCATTTCACCAATAAGCGCTACTGCTAAGTTTACTACAAAAATTTAGTCCCACCTCGCTCCGTGAAGAGAGTTTCTACCACCTTAAATATGTTATTTCTCAAACTTTGACAAGCACTTCGTCTTCATTGAACTCTATGTGTAGAATTTATGGCTGCAATATGAGTCTTCACCGGTTCCTAAACCGGTGAGGTCATATTGACAAATCAGATTGTACACAAAAAGATCGTTGATGATCAATGTATTTTTGATACATTGAACTAAGTCTATTTTTAGATGCTGACACATAGCAGTAGCGCTTCTTTGTGAAAGGCGCTGCTGCTAGGTAGTTTAGCAGTAGCGTCTTTCTCTATAGCGCGCTACTGCTAAGCCATTCCATCTCCCACCCCACTCTCCTCTATCCGATCCACTCACAGTCACACACTCACTGGATCCCCTCTCAATACCCCACGCCGGTCCTCCCCCGTCGCCCCTCCTCCCTCTGCACCGCCGTCACCTCCTCCTCCTTGCTGGACTCGGTACCGGCCTCCTCCTCCGTCCTCCCTCCACTCGCCGCTGGCCGGCCCCTTGTCGCTCCGCCTTCCTCCTCCGTCCTCCCTCCACTGGCCGTCGGCCAGCCCCTCCTCGCTCCGCCTTCCTCCTCCGTCCTACTCTCTTCTCCCTCCTCGAGTCGCCCCTCCTTCTCCCTCCTGCCTGCTACATTTTGATTTAGTAGGCTAGTTAATATGCAACATTTTGATTTAGTTGATATGATTTAATTGATTTAGTAGGCTAGTTGATTTAGTTGATTTAGAACATTTTGATTTAGTTGATATGATTTAGTTGATTTAGTAGGCTAGTTGATTTAGTTGATTTAGAGCATTTTGATTTAGTTGATTTAGTAGGCTAGTTCATTTAGTTGATTTAGTATGCACCATTTTATTGTTATTTTTTTTCTGTACATGGATAGCTAGATGCTTTTGTTTTTTTGTAATAAGTTATTTTTTGGCAAAATGTAGGTGGTACCTTGTCATCTAATATGTTACTAGATCTCAGGATTATAATTGTCCATCAAATTGCTTCTCACGGAAGAACCAAAACTATCACATGCTACTGTTTTTCTTTCATGTGAAGTGGATCGTTAATCCTTTGCTCATATTGCTTTAGGAAAAATGGCGCCACCACCAACACCACTATGTCGACTGTGCAAGTTAAGGTGCGCCAGCAGCCTTGCAACTGGCAAGCTGTTCGGCATCTACTTCCAGCCGAGTTTTCGTCATGCGGCGGTAAGAAATTAGATGAAATGTAATAACTATTTTATTTTTAGTGTTGGCATTACTGCATTGTGTCATTTTTCTTATTTTACACAGATCATCCATGCAATGTGAGGATGAAATTGAACAAGTTGACAGGAGACACTGTGAAATTTGAGGCTCCTGGGGGACCGTACACTATGGAGGTCGAGAAAGGGCGCAATATGTCACAGATTGAAGGAGATGGATGGGCCCGTTTCGTCGCTCGCATGCGTTTTACTGGTGGTGAGTTGATCAACTTCTCCTTCAGAGCAGAAAGACCCAAGATGGTTGTCATTTATCTCAACCTAGTGGAAGATGATGAAGATGACGAAGATGATGAATATGATGAAGATAATGAGGACCCACTCGATGAAGATGATGCGGACCCACTTCATGAAGCCATCGTAGCTCAAAGAACAAGGCTGAGCGAGGAGGAGGTGTCCAACCTGTGGGACATAGTTCCGCCACATGCTGACTTTGTCGGGGTGCCATTCGTGACCCGCCTGACAAATACCATGGTTGATCGACATGATATGGTATGTTATACTTACAAATGCAAATTATCCGATGAAATACTTAGTGTACAGTCCAATGATATGGTATGTTGTGTGGATCTAGTCGATGATATGTTTTAGTGTAGAGTTCGATCACATGCTTATTAGTGTAGAATCTAAGGAAACTATTAATAGTGTAGATAATCCGTATGTACTTATTTGCAAGGCTATTTATTAATTGATATGTTTTTCTTATTCAGAAATTGGCAAAGAGCATATCTGTGAGTTATGGTATCGAGCCTGATGAAGAAGGCTCAGCTGGACTACACCTTACTGCAAGGGGCTCCGTCACAACCTGTACTTACCTGTGGACACGGATGGTCGCACACACTTAAACTCGGTTGGGTGGAAGAAATTCCCCGATGGCAAGAATCTTCGTGTTGGACAGGCCATCCTAATTACTATGAGGAACACCAACCGCCCAGGCTTGAGGATGATGATTGTCTTCGATATCATCTAGAACTACATATGTGTGTATGGCTATATCATCTACAACTACATATGTGTGTGTGGCTATATCATCTAGAACTACATATGATGATTGTCGTCGATATCATCTAGAACTACATATGATGATCGCCGTTGATATGACCTTGTACTGCTTGAGGATGCATGTTGACTATGCATGAAATTGTTATCTAGTACTCCCTTCGTTCCAAATTACTCGTCGTGGTTTGAACTAAAACCACGAGGAGTAATTTGGAACGAAGGGAGTACTACCCAGTAATGGTTTATGAATTTGATATCTAGTAGCAGTACATAGTATCTAGTATCTGAAAGGGAAACTGAAAAGGAAAGGGGTACGGGGGGAAATGATGAAAGATATAGCGGTAGCAAGGGACTGCGAAATCGCTAAAGTTAAGTAATAGTAGCGCGTTCGGAAAAAGCGCTGCTGATATCGTCAACAGTAGTAGCGCGGGTACGGACCACGCTACTACTATAAGTTAGCTGTAGCGCCTTATTAGTAGCGCGGCCACCCGCGCTGCTGCTAGCCTCAAAACCCGCGCTACTACTAGGGTTTTCCCTAATAGTGGTGCTTTTCACTTTCACGGTGATTTAGCTCTGAAAACAAATCAGTAAATGCATCGAAAATAGCAACTTATGTCAGAAAGGGTTGAAAGTTGATGACGTGGATTTGAATTGTTCATCTGAATGCAAAAATAGTCCGGAGTTGTACTAAGTTATTAAAATATTGAATAGACGGTGTAACAGACGAGTTTCCGTCCGAAACCCTGATACTTGCAAAGAGATTGTCCAGTTTGTACACGAAGTGCATCAAGTTTTTGCCGTAACCCTCTCTACTATTTTGCACATGCTATGCGAGTGAAATGATGATACCTTGCCAAGTTTCAACCTTTTCAGAGTTCATTTTGTAGTGCTTTTCACTTTCATGGTGATTTAGCTCTGAAAACAAATCAGTAAATGCATCGAAAATAGCAAATTATATCAGAAAGGGTTGAAAGTTGATGACGTCGATTTAAATTGTGCATCTGAACGCAAAAAAAGTCCGGAGTTGTATTACGTTATTAAAATATTGAATAGCCGGTGTAACAGATGAGTTTTCGTCTGAGACCCTGATACTTCGTAAAAGATTGTCCAGTTTGTACACGAAGTGCATCCTGTTTTTCTGTAACCCTCTCTACTTTCTCGCACATGCTATGCGGGTGAAATAATGATACCTTGCCAAGTTTCAACCTTTTCAGAGTTCATTTTGTAGTGCTTTTCACTTTCACGGTGATTTAGATCTGAAAACAAATCAGTAAATGCATCGAAAATAGCAAATTATGTCAGAAAGGGTTGACAGTTGATGACGTGAATTTGAATTGTTCATCTGAATGCAAAAATTGTCCGGAGTTGTACTAAGTTATTAAAATATTGAATAGCCGGTGTAACAGATGAGTTTTCGTCCGAAACCCTGATACTTCCTAAGAGATTGTCCAGTTTGTACAGGAAGTGCATCCAGTTTTTTCCATAACCCTCGCTACTATTTTGCACATGCTATGCGGGTGAAATGATGATACCTTGCCAAGTCTCAACCTTTTCGGAGTTCATTTTGTAGTGCTTTTCATTTTCACGATGATTTAGCTCTGAAAACAAATTAGTAAATGCATCGAAAATAGCAAATTATGTCAAAAAGGGTTGAAAGTTGACGACGTGGATTTGAATTGTGCATCTGAACGCAAAAACGTGCGGAGTTGTACTAAGTTATTAAAATATTGAATAGCCGGTGTAACAGATGAGTTTTCGTCTGAAACCCTGATACTTCCTAAGACATTGTCCAGTTGTTACACGAAGTGCATCCAGTTTTTGTCGTAACCCTCTCTACTTTTTTGCACATGCTATGCGGGTGATATGATGATACCTTGTCAAGTTTCAACCTTTTCAGAGTTCATTTTGTAGTGCTTTTCACTTTCACAGTGATTTAGCTCTGAAAACAAATCGGTAAATGCATCGAAAATAGCTAATTATGTCAGAAAGGGTTGAAAGTTGATGATGTGGATTTGAATTGTTCATATGAACGCAAAAATAGTCTCGAGTTGTACTAAGTTATTAAAATATTGAATAGCCGGTGTAACAGATGAGTTTTCGTCCGAAACCCTGATACTTCCTAGGAGATTGTCTAGTTTGTACACCAAGTGCATTTAGTTTTTTCCGTAACCCTCTCAACTATTTTGCACATGCTATGCGGGTCAAATGACGATACTTTGCCAAGTTTCAACCTTTTCAGAGTTCATTTTTTAGTGCTTTTCACTTTCACGGTGATTTAGCTCTGAAAACAAATAAGTAAATGCATCGAAAATAGCAAATTATGTCAGAAAGGTTTGAAAGTTGACGACGTGGATTTGAATTGTGCATCTGAACACAAAAAGTCCGGAGTTGTACCAAGTTATTAAAATATTGAATAGCCGGTGTAACAGATGAGTTTTCGTCCGAAACCCTGATACTTCCTAAGAGATTGTCTAGTTTGTACACGAATTGCGTCAAGTTTTTGTCGTAACCCTCTCTACTATTTTGGACATGCTATGCAGGTGAAATGATGATACCTTGCCAAGTTTGAACTTTTTCAGAGTTCATTTTGTAGTGCTTTTCACTTTCACGGTGATTTAGCTCTGAAAACAAATCAGTAAATGCATCAAAAATAGCAAATTATGTCAGAAAGGGTTGAGAGTTGATGACATGGATTTGAATTGTGCATCTGAACACAAAAAAAGTCCGGAGTTGTACTAAGTTATTAAAATATTGAATAGCCGGTGTAATAGACGAGTTTTTGTCCGAAACCCTGATACTTCCTAAGAGATTGTCCAGTTTGTACACGAATTGCATCCATTTTTGTCCGTAACCCTCTCTACTATTTTGCACATGCTATGCGGGTGAAATGATGATACCTTGCCAAGTTTGAACTTTTTCAGAGTTCATTTTGTAGTGCTTTTCACTTTCACGGTGATTTAGCTTTGAAAACAAATCAGTAAATGCATCAAAAATAGCAAATTATGTCAAAAAAGGTTGAAAGTTGATTACGTGGATTTGAATTGTGCATCTAAACGCAAAAAAAGTTCGGAGTTGTACTAAGTTACTAAAATACTGAAAAGCCGGTGTAACAGATGAGTTTTCGTCCGAAACCCTGATACTTCGTTAGAGATTGTCTAGTTTGTACACGAAGTGCATCCAAATTTTGCCATAACCCTCTCTACTTTTTTGCACATGCTATGCGGTTGAAATAATGATACCTTGTCAAGTTTCAACCTTTTCAGAGTTCATTTTGTAGTGCTTTTCACTTTCACGGTGATTTAGCTCTGAAAACAAATCAGTAAATGCATCGAAAATAGCAAATTATGTCAGAAAGGGTTGAAAGTTGATGACGTGGATTTGAATTGTTAATCTGAACACAAAAACAGTCTGGAGTTGTACTAAGTTATTAAAATATTTAATAGCCGTTGTAACAGATGAGTTTTCGTCCGAAACCCTGATACTTCCTAAGAGATTGTCCAGTTTGTACATGAAGTGCATCCAGTTTTTGCCATAACCCTCTCTACTATTTTGTACATGCTATGCGAGTGAAATGATGATACCTTGCCAATTTTCAACCTTTTCAGAATTCATTTTGTAGTGCTTTTCACTTTCATGGTGATTTAGCTCTGAAAACAAATCAGTAAATGCATCGAAAATAGCAAATTATGTCAGAAAGGGTCGAAAGTTGATGACGTGGATTTGAATTGTGCATCTGAACACAAAAAAGTCCATAGTTGTACTAAGTTATTAAAATATTGAATAGCCGGTGTAACTGTTGAGTTTTCGTCCGAAACCCTGATACTTCCTAAGAGATTGTCTAGTTTGTACACGAAGTGCATCCAGTTTTTGCCATAACCCTCTCTACTATTTTGTACATGCTATGCGGGTGAAAGGATGATACCTTGCCAAGTTTCAACCTTTTCAAAGTTCATTTTGTAGTGCTTTTCACTCTCACGGTGATTTAGATCTGAAAACAAATCAGTAAATGCATAAAAAATAGCAAATTATGTCATAAAGGGTTGAAAGTTGATGACGTGGATTTGAATTGTTCATCTAAACGCAAAAATAGTCTGGAGTTGTACTAAGTTATTAAAATATTGAATAGCCGGTGTAACAGATGAGTTTTCGTCCGAAACCCTGATACTTCCTAAGAGATTGTCCAGTTTGTACATGAAGTGCGTCCAGTTTTTGCCGTAACCCTCTCAACAATTTTTCACATGGTATGCGGGTGAAATGATGATACCTTGCCAAGTTTCAACCTTTTCAGAGTTCATTTTGTAGTGCTTTTCACTTTCACGGTGATTTAGCTCTGAAGACAAATCAGTAAATGCATCGAAAATAGCAAATTATGTCAGGAAGGGTTGAAAGTTGATGACGTGGATTTGAATTGTGCATCTGAACGCAAAAAAAGTCCGGAGTTGTATTACGTTATTAAAATATTGAATAGCCGGTGTAACAGATGAGTTTTCGTCTGAAACCCTGATACTTCCTAAGAGATTGTCCAGTTTGTACACGAAGTGCATCCAGTTTTTGCCATAACCCTATCTACCATTTTGCACATGCTATGCGGGTGAAATAATGATACCTTGCCAAGTTTCAAACTTTTCAGAGTTCATTTTGTAGTGCTTTTCACTTTCACAGTGATTTAGCTCTGAAAACAAATCGGTAAATGCATCGAAAATAGTAAATTATGTCAGAAAGGGTTGAAAGTTTATGACGTGGATTTGAATTGTGCATTTGAACACAAAAAAATTCTGTACTTGTACTAAGTTATTAAAATATTGAATAGCTGGTGTAACAGATGAGTTTTCGTCTGAAACCCTGATACTTCCTAAGAGATTGTCCAGTTTGTACACCAAGTGCTTCCAGTTTTTGCCGTAACCCTCTCTACTTTCTTGCACATGCTATGCGGTTGAAATAATGATACCTTGTCAAGTTTCAACCTTTTCAGAGTTCATTTTGTAGTGCTTTTCACTTTCACGGTGATTTAGCTCTGAAAACAAATCAGTAAATGCATCGAAAATAGCAATTATGTCAAAAAGGGTTGAAAGTTGATGACGTGGATTTGAATTGTTAATCTGAACACAAAAAAAGTCTGGAGTTGTACTAAGTTATTAAAATATTGAATAGCTGGTGTAACAGATGAGTTTTCGTCCGAAACCCTGATACTTGCTAAGAGATTGTCCAGTTTGTACACGAAGTGCATCCAGTTTTTGACGTAACCCTCTCAACTATTTTTCACATGCTATGCGGGTGAAATGATGATACCTTGCCAATTTTCAACCTTTTCAGAATTCATTTTGTAGTGCTTTTCACTTTCATGGTGATTTAGCTCTGAAACCAAATCAGTAAATGCATCGAAAATAGCAAATTATGTCAGAGAGGGTTGAAAGTTGATGACGTGGATTTGAATTGTGCATCTGAACACAAAAAAAGTCCGTAGTTGTACTAAGTTATTAAAATATTGAATAGCCGGTGTAACTGTTGAGTTTTCGTCCGAAACCATGATACTTCCTAAGAGATTGTCTAGCTTGTACAGGAAGTGCATCCAGTTTTTGCCATAACCCTCTCTACTATTTTGTACATGCTATGCAGGTGAAATGATGATACCTTGCCAAGTTTCAACCTTTTCAGAGTTCATTTTGTAGTGCTTTTCACTTTCAAGGTGATTTAGCTCTGAAACAAATCAGTAAATGCATCGAAAATAGCAAATTATGTCAAAAAGGGTTGAAAGTTGATGACGTGGATTTGAATTGTTCATCTACATGCAAAAATAGTCCGGAGTTGTACTAAGTTATTAAAATATTGAATAGCCGGTGTAACAGATGAGTTTTCGTCCGAAACCCTGATACTTCCTAAGAGATTGTCCAGTTTGTACATGAAGTGCATCCAGTTTTTGCCGTAACCCTCTCAACAATTTTTCACATGGTATGCGGGTGAAATGATGATACCTTGCCAAGTTTCATCCTTTTTAGAGTTCATTTTGTAGTGCTTTTCACTTTCACGGTGATTTAGCTCTGAAAACAAATCAGTAAATGCATCAAAAATAGCAAATTATGTCAGAAAGGGTTGAAAGTTGATGACGTGGATTTGAATTGTGCATCTGAACGAAAAAAAGTCCGGAATTGTATTAAGTTATTAAAATATTGAATAGCCGGTGTAACAGATGAGTTTTCGTCTGAAACCTTGATACTTCCTAAGAGATTGTCCAGTTTGTACGCGAAGTGCGTCCAGTTTTTGCCATAACCCTATCTACCATTTTGCACATGCTATGCGGGTGAAATGATGATACCTTGCCAAGTTTCAAACTATTCAGAGTTCATTTTGTAGTGCTTTTCACTTTCACAGTGATTTAGCTCTGAAAACAAATCGGTAAATGCATCGAAAATAGTAAATTATGTCAGAAAGGGTTGAAAGTTGATGACGTGGATTTGAATTGTGCATTTGAACACAAAAAAAGTCTGTACTTGTACTAAGTTATTAAAATATTGAATAGCTGGTGTAACAGATGAGTTTTCGTCCGAAACCCTGATACTTCCTAAGAGATTGTCCAGTTTGTACATGAAGTGCATCCAGTTTTTGCCGTAACCCTCTCAACAATTTTTCACATGGTATGCGGGTGAAATGATGATACCTTGCCAAGTTTCATCCTTTTTAGAGTTCATTTTGTAGTGCTTTTCACTTTCACGGTGATTTAGCTCTGAAAACAAATCAGTAAATGCATCGAAAATAGCAAATTATGTCAGAAAGGGTTGAAAGTTGATGACGTGGATTTGAATTGTGCATCTGAACGAAAAATAGTCCGGAATTGTATTAAGTTATTAAAATATTGAATAGCCGGTGTAACAGATGAGTTTTCGTCTGAAACCTTGATACTTCCTAAGAGATTGTCCAGTTTGTACGCGAAGTGCGTCCAGTTTTTGCCATAACCCTATCTACCATTTTGCACATGCTATGCGGGTGAAATGATGATACCTTGCCAAGTTTCAAACTTTTCAGAGTTCATTTTGTAGTGCTTTTCACTTTCACAGTGATTTAGCTCTGAAAACAAATCGGTAAATGCATCGAAAATAGTAAATTATGTCAGAAAGGGTTGAAAGTTGATGACGTGGATTTGAATTGTGCATTTGAACACAAAAAAAGTCTGTACTTGTACTAAGTTATTAAAATATTGAATAGCTGGTGTAACAGATGAGTTTTCGTCCGAAACCCTGATACTTCCTAAGAGATTGTCCAGTTTGTACACGAAGTGCTTCCAGTTTTTGCCGTAACCCTCTCTACTTTTTTGCACATTCTATGCGGGTGAAATGATGATACCTTGCCAAGTTTCAACCTTTTTTAGAGTTCATTTTGTATTACTTTTCACTTTCACGGTGATTTACCTCTGAAAACAAATCAGTAAATGCATCGAAAATAGTAAATTATGTCAGAAAGGGTTGAAAGTTGATGACGTGGATTTGAGTTGTTCATCTGAACACAAAATAAGTCCGGAGTTGTACTAGGTTATTAAAAATATTGACTAGCCGGTGTAACAGATGAGTTTTCGTCCAAAACCCTGATACTTCCTAAGAGATTGTCTAGTTTGTACACGAAGTGCATCCAGTTTTTGCCGTAACCCTCTCTACTATTTTGCACATGCTGTGTGGGTGGAATGATGATACCTTTCCAAGTTTCAACCTTTTCAGAGTTCATTTTGTAGTGCTTTTCACTTTCATGGTGATTTAGCTCTCAAAACAAATCAGTAAATGCATCGAAAATAGCAAATTATTTCAGAAAGGGTTGAAAGTTGATGACATGGATTTGAATTGAGCATCTGAATGCAAAAAAAGTCCGGAGTTGTACTAAGATACTAAAATATTGAATAGCCGGCGTAACAGATGACTTTTCATCCGAAACCCTCATACTTCCTAAGAGATTGTCCAGTTTGTACGCGAAGTGCGTCCAGTTTTTGCCATAACCCTATCTACCATTTTGCACATGCTATGCGGGTGAAATGATGATACCTTGCCAAGTTTCAACCTTTTTAGAGTTCATTTTGTAGTGCTTTTCACTTTCACAGTGATTTAGCTCTGAAAACAAATCGGTAAATGCATCGAAAATAGTAAATTATGTCAGAAAGGGTTGAAAGTTGATGACGTGGATTTGAATTGTGCATTTGAACACAAAAAAGTCTGTACTTGTACTAAGTTATTAAAATATTGAATAGCTAGTGTAACAGATGAGTTTTCGTCCGAAACCCTGATACTTCCTAAGAGATTGTCCAGTTTGTACACGAAGTGCTTCCAGTTTTTGCCGTAACCCTCTCTACTTTTTTGCACATGCTATGCGGGTGAAATGATGATACCTTGCCAAGTTTCAACCTTTTTAGAGTTCATTTTGTATTACTTTTCACTTTCACGGTGATTTAGCTCTGAAAACAAATCAGTAAATGTATCGAAAATAGCAAATTATGTCAGAAAGGGTTGAAAGTTGATGACGTGGATTTGAATTGTTCATCTGAACACAAAATAAGTCCGGAGTTGTACTAAGTTATTAAAAATATTGAATAGCCGGTGTAACAGATGAGTTTTCGTCCAAAACCCTAATACTTCCTAAGAGATTGTCTAGTTTGTACACGAAGTGCATCCAGTTTTTGCCGTAACCCTCTCTACTATTTTGCACATGCTATGTGGGTGAAATGATGATACCTTTCCAAGTTTCAACCTTTTTAGAGTTCATTTTCTAGTGCTTTTCACTTTCATGGTGATTTAGCTCTCAAAACAAATCAGTAAATGCATCGAAAATAGCAAATTATTTCAGAAAGGGTTGAAAGTTGATGACATGGATTTGAATTGAGCATCTGAATGCAAAAAAAGTCCGGAGTTGTACTAAGATATTAAAATATTGAATAGTCGGTGTAACAGATGACTTTTCATCCGAAACCCTGATACTTCCTAAGAGATTGTCCAGTTCGAACCGGCTCTTGTGTAAACATGTAAAAATATACATAAAATACATTGTTCAGTACCGCCTTTCAGCCAAAACGGGCTACTGCTACAGAGAAATACATCAAAAATACATTGATCATCAATGATCTTTTTGTGTACAATCTGAATTGTCAATATGAGTCCTCTCCGGTAGGAACCGGAGAAGAATCATATCGCGGCCACAAATTCTACACATAGAGTTCAACGAAGACTAAGTGGTTGTGATAGTATGAGAAGTAACATATTTAAGGTGGTAAAAGCTCTGTTAGCGGAGCGAGGTGGGACTAAAAAACCGCTGCCAACTAGGAACCTCTAGTACCGGTTTGTTGCATGAACCGGTACTTAAGGTGCCGGTGGGCTCCCAGCCTGACCACAGCCTGCAACGGCCACTTTAGTTCCGGTTCGTGGCTCGAACCGGTACTAAAGGGTCGCCACGAACCGGTACTAATGATCTCCGCCCCTAGCCGTTTGGACCGGCACTAATGATCACATTAGGCCCTTTTTCTGCTAGTGTAACATCAGAACGAGAACTAGGTCAAGCGGATTCGCTCCCTAGTAATCGAGACATAAGCAATCCCACTCAAAACTGGATCGTAGGCTTTTACCTTCACCGTAAGGGGACGAACCAGTATACTGAAGGAAATATGCCCTAGAGGCAATAATAAAGTTATTATTTATTTCCTTATTTCATGACAAATGTTTATTATTCATGCTAGAATTGTATTAACCGGAAATATGATACATGTGTGAATACATAGACAAACATATTGTCACTAGTATGCCTCTACTAGACTAGCTCATTAATCAAAGATGGTTATGTTTCCTAACCATAGACATGAGTTGTCATTTGATTAAGGGGATCACATCATTAGTAGAATGATGTGATTGACATGACCCATTCCGTTAGCTTAGCACTTGATCGTTTAGTATGTTTCTATTGCTTTCTTCCGGACTTATACATGTTCCTACAACTATGAGATTATGCAACTCCCGTTTACCAGAGGAACACTTTGTGTGCTACCAAACGTCACAACGTAACTGGGTGATTATAACAGAGCTCTACAAGTGTCTCCAAAGGTACATGTTGAGTTGGCGTATTTCGAGATTAGGTTTTGTCACTCTGATTGTCGGAGAGGTATCTCTGGGCCCTCTCGCTAATGCACATCACTATAAGCGTTGCAAGCAATGTAGCTAATGAGTTAGTTACAGAATGATGCATTACATAACGAGTAAAGAGACTTGACGGTAATGAGATTGAACTAGGTATTGAGATATCGACGATCGAATCTCGGGCAAGTAACATACCGATGACAAAGGGAACAACGTATGTTGTTATGTGGTTTGACCGATAAAGATCTTCGTAGAATATGTAGGAGCCAATATGAGCATCCAGGTTCTGCTATTGGTTATTGACCGGAAACGTGTCTCGGACAGTTATATTATGAGTTTATGAGTTTTGATGTACTGAAGGTTGTTCAGAGTCCCGGATGTGATTACAGACATGACGAGGAGTCTCGAAATGGTCGAGACATGAAGATTGATATATTGGAAGCCTATGTTTGGATATCAGAATTGCTCCGGGTGAAATCGGGATTTTACCGGAGTACCGGGAGGTTACCGGAACCTCCCGAGGGCTTAATGGGCCTACATGGGCCTTAGTGGAAATAGAGGGCAGCAAGGGGAGTGTGGGGCGCCCCCCCAAGGCCCAAACCGAATTGGTTTAGGGCAAGGGGGGCCGCCCCCCCTCTTTCCTTCTCCTCCTCTCCCTTTCCTTCCCCCTCTCCTAGTCCAACAAGGAAGGAGGGAGTCCTACTCCCGGTGGGAGTAGGACTCACCATGGCGCATCCCCTCCTAGGCCGGCCGCCCCCTCCCCCCTTTCTCCTTTATATACGGGGGCAGGGGTGCACCTCTAGACACAACAATTGATCTCTTGATCTCTTAGCCGTGTGCGGTGCCCCCCTCCACCATAGTCCTCCTCGATAATATTGTAGCGGTGCTTAGGTGAAGCCTACGATGGTAGAACATCAATATCGTTACCACGCCGTCGTGCTGACGGAACTCTCCCTCGACACTCGGCTGGATCGGAGTTCAAGGGACGTCATCGAGCTGAATGTGTGCTAGAACTCAGAGGTGCCGTAGTTTCGGTGCTTGATCAGTCGGGCTGTGAAGACGTATGACTACATCAACCGCGTTGTTCTAATGCTTCCGCTTTTGGTCTATGAGGGTACGTGGACACACTCTCCCCTCTCGTTGCTATGCATCACCATGATCTTGCGTGTGCGTAGGATTTTTTTTGAAATTACTACGTTCCCCAACAATGGTATCAGAGCCTGGTTTTATGTGTAGATGTTATATGCACGAGTAGAACACAAGTGAGTTGTGGGCAATATAAGTCATACTGCTTACCAGCATGTCATACTTTGGTTCGGCGGTATTGTTGGATGAAGCGTTCTGGACCGACATTACGTGTACGCTTACGCGAGACTGGTTCTACCGACGTGCTTTGCACACAGGTGGCTGGCGGGTGTCAGTTTCTCCAACTTAGTTGAACCGAGTGTGGCTATGGCCGGTCCTTGCGAAGGTTAAAACAACACTAACTTGATGAACTATCGTTGTGGTTTTGATGCGTAGGTAAGAACGGTTCTTGCTCAGCCCGTAGCAGCCACGTAAAATTTGCAACAACAAAGTAGAGGACGTCTAACTTGTTTTTGCAGGGCATGTTGTGATGTGATATGATCAAGACGTGATGCTATATTTTATTGTATGAGATGATCATGTGTCGTACCCGAGTTATCGGCAACTTGCAGGAGCCATATGGTTGTCGCTTTATTGTATGAAATGCAAACGCCCTGTAATTGCTTTACTTTATCACTAAGTGGTAGCGATAGTCGTAGAAGCAATAGGTGGCGAAATGACAATGATGCTACGATGGAGATCAAGGTGTCGCGCTGGTGACGATGGTGATCACGACGGTGCTTCGGAGATGGAGATCACAAGCACAAGATGATGATGGCCATATCATATCACTTATATTGATTGCATGTGATGTTTATCCTTTATGCATCTTATTTTGCTTTGATTGACGGTAGCATTATAAGATGATCTCTCACTAAATTTCAAGAAGTGTTCTCCCTGAGTATGCACCATTGCGAAAGTTCTTCGTGCTGAGACACGACGTGATGATCGGGTGTGATAGGCTCTACATTCAAATACAACGGGTGCAAAACAGTTGCACACGCGGGAATACTGAGGTTAAACTTGACGAGCCAAGCTTATACAGATATGGCCTCGGAACACTGAGACCGAAAGGTCGAGCTTGAATCATATAGTAGATATGATCAACATAGTGATGTTCACCATTGAAAACTACTCCATCTCACGTGATGATCAGACATGGTTTAGTTGATTTGGATCACGTGATCACTTAGATGACTAGAGGGATGTCTGTCTAAGTGGGAGTTCTTTAGTAATATGATTAATTGAACCTAAATTTATCATGAACTTAGTCCTGGTAGTATTTTGCAAATTATGTTGTAGATCAATAGCTCGCGTTGTTGCTTTCATATGTTTATTTTGATATGTTCCTAGAGAAAATTATGTTGAAAGATGTTAGTAGCAATGATGCGGATTGGATCAGTGATCTGAGGATTGTCCTCATTGCTGCACAGAAGAATTATGTCCTTGATGCACCGCTAGGTGACGGACCTATTGCAGGAGCAGATGCAGACGTTATGAACGTTTGGCTAGCTCAGTATGATGACTACTTGATAGTTTAGTGCACCATGCTTAACGGCTTAGAATCGGGACTTCAAAGACGTTTTGAACGTCATGGACCATATGAGATGTTCCAGGAGTTGAAGTTAATATTTCAAGCAAATACCCGAGTTGAGAGATATGAAGTCTCCAACAAGTTCTATAGATAAAAGATGGAAGAGAATTACTGAACTAGTGAGCATGTGCTCAGATTGTCTGGGTTCTACAATCTCTTGAATCAAGTGGGAGTTAATCTTCTAGATAAGATAGTGATTGACAGAGTTCTCTAGTCACCATCACCAAGTTAGTAGAACTTCGTGATGAACTATAGTATGCAAAGGATGACAAAAATGATTCCTGAGCTCTTCGCGATGTTGAAATCAACGAAGGTAGAAATCAAGAAAGAGCATCAAGTGTTGATGATTGACAAGACCACTAGTTTCAAGAAAAGGGCAAAGGGAAAGAAAGGGAACTTCAAGTAGATTGACAAGCAAGTTGTCACTCCCACGAAGAAGCCCAAAGATGGACCGAAGCCTGAAACTGAGTGCTTACACTGCAAAGGAAATGGTCACTGGAAACGGAAATGCCCTGACTATTTGGTGGATAAGAAGGATGGAAAAGTGAACAAGGGTATATTTGATATACAGGTTATTGATGTGTGCCTTACTAGTGTTTATAGTAGCCCCTTAGTATTTGATACTTGTTCGGTTGCTAAGATTAGTAACTCAAAACAAGAGTTACATAATAAACAGAGACTAGTTGAGGGGAAGTGACGGTGAGTGTTGGAAGTAGTTCCAAGATTGATATGATCATCATCACACACTCCCTATACTTTCGGGATTAGTGTTAAACCTAAATAAATGTTATTTGGCATTTGCGTTGAGCATGAATAATTTGATCATGTTTATTGCAATACGGTTATTCATTTAAGGTCAGAGAATAATTGTTGTTCTGTTTACATGAATAAAACCTTCAATGGTCATACACCTAATGAAAATAGTTTGTTGGATCTCGATCGTAGTGATACACATATTCATAATATTGATGCCAAAATATGCAAAGTTAATAATGATAGTGCAAGCTTATTTGTGGCACTGCCATTTGGGTCATATAGGTGTAAAGCGCATGAAGATACTCCATAAAGATGGATTTTCAGAATCACTTGGTTATGAATCATTTGATGCTTGTGAACCGTGCCTTTTTGACTAAAACTCTGTTCTCCAGAACAATGGAATGAGCTACTGACTTGTTGGAAATAATACGTACTGATGTATATAGACCAATGAGTATTAAAGCTCGTGGCGGGTATCGTTATTTTCTGACCTTCACAGATGATTTGAGCAGATATGGGTATATCTACTTGATGAAACATAAGTATGAAATAGTTGAAAGGTTCAAAGAATTTCAGAGTGAAGTGGAAAATCATCGTAACAAGAAAATAAAGTTTCTACGATCTGATCATGGAGGAGAATATTTGAGCTACGAGTTTGTCCTTCATATAAAATAATATGGAATAGTTTCACAGCTCACGCCACATGGAACGCCACAACGTAACGGTGTGTCCGAACGTCATAACCGCACTTTATTTGGTATGGTGCGATCAATGATGTCTCTTACCGATTTACCAATATCATTTTCGGGTTATGCATTAGAGACAGCTGCACTCACTTGAAATAGGGCACCATTGAAATCCGTTGAGGCGATGCCTTATGAACTATTGTTTGGCAAGAAACCAAAGTTGTCGTTTCTTAAAGTTTGGGGCTGCAATGCTTATCTGAAAAAGTTTTAACCTGATAAGCTCGAACCCAAATCGAAGAAGTGCGTCTTAATAGAATACCCAAAGGAAACTGTTGGGTACACCTTCTATTACAGATCCGAAGGCAAAACATTTGTTGCTAAGAATGGATCCTTTCTAGAGAAGGAGTTTCTCTCAAAAGAAGTGAGTGGGAGGAAAGTAGAACTTGATGAGGTTGAAGGAAATATGCCCTAGAGGCAATAATATAGTTATTATTTATTTCCTCATATCATGATAAATGTTTATTATTCATGCTAGAATTGTATTAAACGGAAACATGATACATGTGTGAATACATAGACAAACATATAGTCACTAGTATGCCTCTACTTGACTAGCTCATTAATCAAAGATGGTTATGTTTCCTAACCATTGACATGTGTTGTCATTTGATTAATGGGATCACATCATTAGGAGAATGAGGTGATTGACATGACCCATCCCGTTAGCTTAGCACTTGATCGTTTAGTATTCTGCTATTGCTTCCTTCATGACTTATACATGTTCCTGTAACTATGAGAATTGTGTAACTCCCGTTTACCGGAGGAACACTTTGGGTACTACCAAACGTCACAACGTAACTGGGTGATTATAAAGGAGTACTACAGGTGTCTCCGAAGGTACATGTTGAGTTAGCATAATTCGAGATTAGGTTTTGTCACTCCGATTGTCGGAGAGGTATCTCTGGGCCCTCTCGGCAATGCTCATCACCTAAGCCTTGCAAGCATGTAACTAATGAGTTAGTTATAAGATGAAGTATTACAGAACGAGTAAAGAGACTTGTCGATAACGAGATTGAACTAGGTATTGGATACCGACGATCGAATCTCGGACAAGTAACATACCGATGACAAAGGGAACAACGTATGTTGTTATGCGGTTTGACCGATAAAGATCTTCGTAGAATATGTAGGAACCAATATGGGCATCCAGGTCCCGCTATTGGTTATTGACCAGAGATGTGTCTCAGTCATGTCTACATCGTTCTCGAACCGTAGGGTCCGCACGCTTAAGGTTTCGATGACAGTTATATTATGAGTTTATGTATTTTGATGTACCGAAGGTTGTTCGGAGTCCCGGATATGATTACGGACATGACGAGGAGTCTCGAAATGGTCGAGACATAAAGATTGATATATTGGACGGATATATTTGGACACCGGAAAGGTTCCGGAGAAGTTTGGAGCCCCGGGAGGTTACCGGAACCCCCCGGGAGGTATATGGGCCTTATTGGGCCCATGTAGGAGGAAGAGAGAAGGAGCAAGGGAAGGGGGCGCGCCCCCCCAAGCCCAATCCGAATTGGGGAGGGGGCCGGCCCCCCCTTTCCTTTCTCCTTCCCCCTCTTCCTATTACTACTACTAGTACTACTTCCTAATACTAGTACTCTTTCCTTCCCCCTCCAAATAAGATAAGGAAAAGAGAGGGAAACCTACTTGGAGTAGGTTTCCCCCTCCTCATGGCGCGCCCCCCTAGGGCCGGCCACCTCCTCCCTCCCTCCTTTATATACGGGGGTAGGGGGGCACCCTAGAACACACAAGTTGATCATTGATCGTTCCTTAGCCGTGTGCGGTGCCCCCCTCCACGATATTACACCTCGGTCATATTGTAGCGGTGCTTAGGCGAAGCCCTGCAACAGGAGAACATCAAGATCGTCACCACGCCGTCGTGCTGACGGAACTCCCCCTCGGCGCCTCTGCTGGATCGGAGATCGAGGGTGCGTCATCGAGCTGTACGCGTGTCAAGAACTCGGAGGTGCCGGAGTAACGGTACTTGGATCGGTTGAACCGGAGGACGTACGACTACTTCCTCTACGTTGCGTCAACGCTTCCGCTTCGGTCTACGAGGGTACGTAGACAACACTCTCCCCTCGTTGCTATATCATCACCATGATCTTGCGTGTGCGTAGGAAATTTTTTGAAATTACTACGTTCCCCAACAGTGGCATCCGAGCCTAGGTTTTATGCGTTGATGTTATATGCACGAGTAGAACACAAGTGAGTTGTGGACGATATAAGTCATACTGCCTACCAGCATGTCATACTTTGGTTCAGCGGTATTGTGAGATGAAGCGGCCCGGACCGACATTACGCGTACGCTTACGCGAGACTGGTTTCACCGTTACGAGCACTCGTGCTTAAAGGTGGCTGGCGGGTGTCTGTCTCTCTCACTTTAGTTGAACCGAGTGTGGCTACGCCCGGTCCTTGTGAAGGTTAAAACGGAGTCTATTTGACAAACTATCGTTGTGGTTTTGATGCGTAGGTGAGATTGGTTCTTGCTTAAGCCCGTAGCAGCCACGTAAAATTTGCAACAACAAAGTAGAGGACGTCTAACTTGTTTTTGCAGGGCATGTTGTGATGTGATATGGCCAAGACATGATGCTATATTTTATTGTATGAGATGATCATGTTTTGTAACCGAAGTTATCGGCAACTGGCAGGAGCCATATGGTTGTCGCTTTATTGTATGAAATGCAAACGCCCTGTAATTGCTTTACTTTATCACTAAGCGGTAGCGATAGTCGTAGAAGCAATAGATGGCGTAACGACAACGATGCTACGATGGAGATCAAGGTGTCGCGCCGGTGACGATGGTGATCACGACGGTGCTTCGAAGATGGAGATCACAAGCACAAGATGATGATGGCCATATCATATCACTTATATTGATTGCATGTGATGTTTATCCTTTATGCATCTTATCTTGCTTTGATTGACGGTAGCATTTTAAGATGATCTCTCACTAATTATCAAGAAGTGTTCTCCCTGAGTATGCACCGTTGCGAAAGTTCTTCGTGCTGAGACACCACGTGATGATCGGGTGTGATAGGCTCTACGTTCAAATACAACGGGTGCAAAACAGTTGCACACGCGGAATACTCAGGTTATACTTGACGAGCCTAGCATATACAGATATGGCCTCGGAACACGGGGACCGAAAGGTCGAGCGTGAATCATATAGTAGATATGATCAACATAGAGATGTTCACCATTGAAACTACTCCATCTCACGTGATGATCGGACATGGTTTAGTTGATTTGGATCACGTAATCACTTAGATGACTAGAGAGATGTCTGTCTAAGTGGGAGTTCTTTAGTAATATGATTAATTGAACTTAAATTTATCATGAACTTAGTACCTGATAGTATTTTGCTTGTCTATGTTTGTTTGTAGATAGATGGCTCGTGCTATTGTTCCGTTGAATTTTAATGCGTTCCTTGAGAAAGCAAAGTTGAAAGATGATGGTAGCAATTACACGGACTGGGTCCGTAACCTGAGGATTATCCTCATTGCTGCACAGAAGAGTTACGTCCTGGAAGCACCGCTGGGTGCCAGGCCTGCTGCTGATGCAACTGACGACGTTAAGAACGTCTGGCAGAGCAAAGCTGATGACTACTCTATAGTTCAGTGTGCCATGCTTTACGGCTTAGAACCGGGTCTTCAACGACGTTTTGAACGTCATGGGGCATATGAGATGTTCCAGGAGTTGAAGTTAATATTTCAAGCAAATGCCCGGATTGAGAGATATGAAGTCTCCAATAAGTTCTACAGCTGCAAGATGGAGGAGAACAGTTCTGTCAGTGAGCATATACTCAAAATGTCTGGGTATAATAATCACTTGATTCAACTGGGAGTTAATCTTCCGGATGATAGCGTCATTGACAGAATTCTCCAATCACTGCCACCAAGCTACAAGAGCTTTGTGATGAACTATAATATGCAAGGGATGAACAAGACTATTCCCGAGCTCTTCGCGATGCTGAAAGCCGCGGAGGTAGAAATCAAAAAGGAGCATCAAGTGTTGATGGTCAACAAGACCACTGGTTTCAAGAAAAGGGGCAAAGGGAAGAAGAAGGGGAACTTCAAAAGGAACGGCAAACAAGTTGCTGCTCAAGTGAAGAAACCCAAGTCTGGACCTAAGCCTGAAACTGAGTGCTTCTACTGCAAGCAGACTGGACACTGGAAGCGGAACTGCCCCAAGTATTTGGCGGATAAGAAGGATGGCAAAGTGAACAAAGGTATATGTGATATACATGTTATTGATGTGTACCTTACTAATGCTCGCAGTAGCACCTGGGTATTTGATACTGGTTCTGTTGCTAACATTTGCAACTCGAAACAGGGACTACGGATTAAGCGAAGATTAGCTAAGGACGAGGTGACGATGCGCGTGGGAAATGGTTCCAAAGTCGATGTGATCGCGGTCGGCACGCTACCTCTACATCTACCATCGGGATTAGTTTTAGACCTGAATAATTGTTATTTGGTGCCTGCGTTGAGCATGAACATTATATCTGGATCTTGTTTGATGCGAGACGGTTATTCATTTAAATCAGAGAATAATGGTTGTTCTATTTATATGAGTAATATCTTTTATGGTCATGCACCCTTGAAGAGTGGTCTATTTTTATTAAATCTCGATAGTAGTGATACACATATTCATAATGTTGAAGCCAAAAGATGCAGAGTTGATAATGATAGTGCAACATATTTGTGGCACTGCCGTTTAGGTCATATCGGTGTAAAACGCATGAAGAAACTCCATACTGATGGACTTCTGGAATCACTTGATTATGAATCACTTGGTACTTGCGAACCGTGCCTCATGGGCAAGATGACCAAAACACCGTTCTCCGGATCTATGGAGAGAGCAACAGATTTGTTGGAAATCATACATACAGATGTATGTGGTCCGATGAATGTTGAGGCTCGTGGCGGATATCGTTATTTCCTCACCTTCACAGATGATTTGAGCAGATATGGGTATATCTACTTGATGAAGCACAAGTCTGAAACATTTGAAAAGTTCAAAGAATTTCAGAGTGAAGTAGAAAATCATCGTAACAAGAAAATAAAGTTTCTACGATCTGATCGTGGAGGAGAATATTTGAGTTACGAGTTTGGTTTACATTTGAAACAATGTGGAATAGTTTCGCAACTCACGCCACCTGGAACACCACAGCGAAATGGTGTGTCCGAACGTCGTAATCGTACTTTACTTGATATGGTGCGATCTATGATGTCTCTTACCGATTTACCGCTATCGTTTTGGGGTTATGCTTTAGAGACGGCCGCATTCACGTTAAATAGGGCACCATCAAAATCCGTTGAGACGACGCCTTATGAACTGTGGTTTGGCAAGAAACCAAAGTTGTCGTTTCTCAAAGTTTGGGGCTGCGATGCTTATGTGAAGAAACTTCAACCAGATAAGCTCGAACCCAAATCGGAGAAATGTGTCTTCATAGGATACCCAAAGGAGACAATTGGGTACACCTTCTATCACAGATCTGAAGGCAAGATTTTCGTTGCTAAAATCGGATCCTTTCTAGAGAAGGAGTTTCTCTCGAAAGAAGTGAGTGGGAGGAAAGTAGAACTTGATGAGATAACTGTATCTACTCCCTTATTGGAAAGTAGTTCATCACAAGAACCGGTTCCTGTGACAACTACACCAATTAGTGAGGAAGCTAATGATATTGATCATGAAACTTCAGATCAAGTTTCTACTGAACCTCGTAGGTCTACCAGAGTAAGATCCGCACCAGAGTGGTACGGAAATCCTATTCTGGAAGTCATGTTACTAGACCATGATGAACCTACGAACTATGAGGAAGCGATGATGAGCCCAGATTCCGCAAAATGGCTAGAGGCCATGAAATCTGAGATAGGATCCATGTATGAAAACAAAGTATGGACTTTGGTTGACTTGCCCGATGATCGGCAAGCCATTGAGAATAAATGGATCTTTAAGAAGAAGACTGACGCTGATGGTAATGTTACTGTCTACAAAGCTCGACTTGTTGCAAAAGGTTTTCGACAAGTTCAAGGGGTTGACTACGATGAGACTTTCTCACCCGTAGCGATGCTTAAGTCTGTCCGAATCATGTTGGCTATTGCTGCATTTCATGATTATGAAATTTGGCAAATGGATGTCAAGACTGCATTCTTGAATGGATTTCTAGAAGAAGAGTTGTATATGATGCAACCTGAAGGTTTTGTTGATCCAAAAAGGTGCTGACAAAGTGTGCAAGCTCCAACGTTCCATTTATGGACTGGTGCAAGCATCTCGGAGTTGGAATAAACGTTTTGATAGTGTGATCAAAGCATATGGTTTTATACAGACTTTTGGAGAAGCCTGTATTTACAAGAAAGTGAGTGGGAGCTCTGTAGCATTTCTAGTTTTATATGTTGATGACATATTATTAATTGGAAATGATATAGAATTTCTGGATAGCATAAAGGGATACTTGAATAAAAGTTTTTCTATGAAAGACCTCGGTGAAGCTGCTTACATATTGGGCATCAAGATCTATAGAGATAGATCAAGACGCTTAATAGGACTTTCACAAAGTACATACCTTGACAAAATTTTGAAAAAGTTCAAAATGGATCAGGCAAAGAAAGGATTCTTGCCTGTGCTACAAGGTGTGAAGTTGAGTCAAACTCAATGCCCGACCACAGCAGAAGATAGAGAGAAAATGAAAGATGTTCCCTATGCTTCAGCCATAGGCTCTATCATGTATGCAATGCTGTGTACCAGACCTGACGTATGCTTAGCAATAAGCTTGGCAGGTAGGTACCAAAGTAATCCAGGAGTGGATCACTGGACAGCGGTCAAGAACATCCTGAAATACCTGAAAAGGACTAAGGATATGTTTCTCGTATATGGAGGTGACAAAGAGCTAGTCGTAAATGGTTACGTCGATGCAAGCTTTGACACTGATCCGGACGATTCTAAATCGCAGACCGGATACGTGTTTTTATTAAACGGTGGAGCTGTAAGTTGGTGCAGTTCTAAACAAAGCGTCGTGGCGGGATCTACATGTGAAGCGGAGTACATAGCTGCTTCTGAAGCAGCAAATGAAGGAGTCTGGATGAAGGAGTTCATTTCCGATCTAGGTGTCATACCTAGTGCATCGGGACCAATGAAGATCTTCTGTGACAATACTGGTGCAATTGCCTTGGCAAAGGAATCCAGATTTCACAAGAGGACCAAGCACATCAAGAGACGCTTCAATTCCATTCGGGACCAAGTCCAAGTGGGAGACATAGAGATTTGCAAGATACATACGGATCTGAATGTTGCAGACCCGTTGACTAAGCCTCTCTCACGAGCAAAACATGATCAGCACCAAGACTCCATGGGTGTTAGAATCATTACTATGTAATCTAGATTATTGACTCTAGTGCAAGTGGGAGACTGAAGGAAATATGCCCTAGAGGCAATAATAAAGTTATTATTTATTTCCTCATATCATGATAAATGTTTATTATTCATGCTAGAATTGTATTAACCGGAAACATGATACATGTGTGAATACATAGACAAACATATAGTCACTAGTATGCCTCTACTTGACTAGCTCATTAATCAAAGATGGTTATGTTTCCTAACCATTGACATGTGTTGTCATTTGATTAATGGGATCACATCATTAGGAGAATGAGGTGATTGACATGACCCATCCCGTTAGCTTAGCACTTGATCGTTTAGTATTCTGCTATTGCTTCCTTCATGACTTATACATGTTCCTGTAACTATGAGAATTGTGTAACTCCCGTTTACCGGAGGAACACTTTGGGTACTACCAAACGTCACAACGTAACTGGGTGATTATAAAGGAGTACTACAGGTGTCTCCGAAGGTACATGTTGAGTTAGCATAATTCGAGATTAGGTTTTGTCACTCCGATTGTCGGAGAGGTATCTCTGGGCCCTCTCGGCAATGCTCATCACCTAAGCCTTGCAAGCATGTAACTAATGAGTTAGTTATAAGATGAAGTATTACAGAACGAGTAAAGAGACTTGTCGAT
Source organism: Triticum aestivum (assembly GCF_018294505.1). Classification (NCBI taxonomy): domain Eukaryota; kingdom Viridiplantae; phylum Streptophyta; class Magnoliopsida; order Poales; family Poaceae; genus Triticum; species Triticum aestivum. Next base: position 731,246,043 of record NC_057803.1, on the reverse strand, counting down.
AACGAGATTGAACTAGGTATTGGATACCGACGATCGAATCTCGGACAAGTAACATACCGATGACAAAGGGAACAACGTATGTTGTTATGCGGTTTGACCGATAAAGATCTTCGTAGAATATGTAGGAACCAATATGGGCATCCAGGTCCCGCTATTGGTTATTGACCAGAGATGTGTCTCAGTCATGTCTACATCGTTCTCGAACCGTAGGGTCCGCACGCTTAAGGTTTCGATGACAGTTATATTATGAGTTTATGTATTTTGATGTACCGAAGGTTGTTCGGAGTCCCGGATATGATTACGGACATGACGAGGAGTCTCGAAATGGTCGAGACATAAAGATTGATATATTGGACGGATATATTTGGACACCGGAAAGGTTCCGGAGAAGTTTGGAGCCCCGGGAGGTTACCGGAACCCCCCGGGAGGTATATGGGCCTTATTGGGCCCATGTAGGAGGAAGAGAGAAGGAGCAAGGGAAGGGGGCGCGCCCTCCAAGCCCAATCCGAATTGGGGAGGGGGCCGGCCCCCCCTTTCCTTTCTCCTTCCCCCTCTTCCTATTACTACTACTAGTACTACTTCCTAATACTAGTACTCTTTCCTTCCCCCTCCAAATAAGATAAGGAAAAGAGAGGGAAACCTACTTGGAGTAGGTTTCCCCCTCCTCATGGCGCGCCCCCCCTAGGGCCGGCCACCTCCTCCCTCCCTCCTTTATATACGGGGGTAGGGGGGCACCCTAGGACACACAAGTTGATCATTGATCGTTCCTTAGCCGTGTGCGGTGCCCCCCTCCACGATATTACACCTCGGTCATATTGTAGCGGTGCTTAGGCGAAGCCCTGCAACAGGAGAACATCAAGATCGTCACCACGCCGTCGTGCTGACGGAACTCCCCCTCGGCGCCTCTGCTGGATCGGAGATCGAGGGTGCGTCATCGAGCTGTACGCGTGTCAAGAACTCGGAGGTGCCGGAGTAACGGTACTTGGATCGGTTGAACCGGAGGACGTACGACTACTTCCTCTATGTTGCGTCAACGCTTCCGCTTCGGTCTACGAGGGTACGTAGACAATACTCTCCCCTCGTTGCTATATCATCACCATGATCTTGCGTGTGCGTAGGAAATTTTTTGAAATTACTACGTTCCCCAACAGAGGTAACAGTACCAGCTCCCTTATTGGAAAGTAGTTCATCACAGAAATCAGTTCCAGTGATTCCTACACCAGTTAGTGAGGAAGCTAATGATGATGATCATGAAACTTCAGATTAAGTTACTACAGAACCTCGTAGGTCTTCCAAAGTATAGTCCGCACCAGAGTGGTACGGTAATCCTGTTATGGAAGTCATGTTACTAGACCACGATAAACCTACGAACTATGAGGAAGCGATGATGAGCCCAGATTCCGCGAAATGGCTGGAGGCCATGAAATCTGAGATAGGATCGATGTATGAGAACAAAGTGTGGACCTTGGTGGACTTGCCCGACGATCGGCAAGCCATAGAAAATAAATGGATCTTCAAGAGGAAAATGGACGTTGATAGTAGTGTTACTATCTACAAAGCTCGACTTGTCCCAAAAAGGTTTTCGACAAGTTCAAGGTGCTAACTCCAATGAGATTTTCTCAACTGAAGCGATGTTTAAGTCTGTCCGAATCATGTTAGCAATTGCCACATTTTATGAAATCTGGCAAATGGATGTCAAAACTGCATTCCTTAATGGTTTTCTTAAAAAAGAGTTGTATATGATGCAACCAGAAGGTTTTGTCGATCCAAAGGATGCTAACAAAGTGTGCAAGCTCCAGCAATCCCTTTATGGACTGGTGCAAGCCTCTCGGAGTTGGAATAAACGCTTTGATAGTGTGATCAAAGCATATGGTTTTATACAGACTTTTGGAGAAGCCTGTATTTACAAGAAAGTGAGTGGGAGCTCTGTAGCATTTCTAATATTATATGTGGACGACATATTATTGATTGGAAATGATATAGAATTTCTGGATAGCATAAAAGGATACTTGAATAAAAGTTTTTCAATGAAAGACTTCGGTGAAGCTGCTTACAAATTGCGCATCAAGATCTATAGAGATAGATCAAGACGCTTAATTGGACTTTCACAAAGTACATACCTTGATAAAGTTTTGAAAAAGTTCAAAATGGATCAAGCAAAGAAAGGGTTCTTGCCTCTAATACAAGGTGTGAAATTGAGTAAGACTCAAATCCCGACCACGGCAGAAAATAGAAAGAGAATGAAAATCATTCCCTATGCCTCAGTCATAGGTTCTATAAAAGTATGCCATGCTATGGACCAGACCTATTGTATACTCTGCCCTGGTTTGGCAAGGGAGTACAATAGTGATCTAGGAGTAGATCACTAGACATTGGTCAAAATTATCCTTAGTGGAATAAGGATATGTTTCTCGATTATGGAGGTGACAAGAGGTTCGTCGTAAAGGGTTACGTCGATGCAAGTTTTGACACTGATCCAAATAACTCTAAGTCTCAATCTGGATACATATTGAAAGTGGGAGCAATTAGCTAGAGTAGCTCCGTACAAAGCATTGTAGACATAGAATAATTTGCAAAATACACACGACACTGAATGTGACAGACCCGTTGACTAAACTTCTCTCACGAGCAAAACATGATCACACCTTAGTACTCTTTGGCTGTTAATCACATAGCGATGTGAACTAGATTATTGACTCTAGTAAACCCTTTGGGTGTTGGTCACATGACGATGTGAACTTTGGGTGTTAATCATATACAGATATGAATATTAGTCTTAAATCACATGGCGATGTGAACTAGATTATTGACTCTAGTGCAAGTGGGAGACTAAAGGAAATATGCCCTAGAGGCAATAATAAAGTTATTATTTATTTCCTTATTTCATGATAAATGTTTATCATTCATGATAGAATTGTATTAACCGGAAACATGATACATGTGTGAATACATAGACAAACATATTGTCACTAGTATGCCTCTACTAGACTAGCTAATTAATCAAAGATGGTTATGTTTCCTAACCATAGACATGAGTTGTCATTTGATTAAGGGGATCACATCATTAGTAGAATGATGTGATTGACATGACCCATTCCGTTAGCTTAGCACTTGATCGTTTAGTATGTTGCTATTGCTTTCTTCATGACTTATACATGTTCCTACAACTATGAGATTATGCAACTCCCGTTTACCGGAGGAACACTTTGTGTGCTACCAAACATCACAACGTAACTGGGTGATTATAAAGGAGCTCTACATGTGTCTCCAAAGGTACATGTTGAGTTGGCGTATTTCGAGATTAGGTTTTGTCACTCCGATAGTCAGAGAGGTATCTCTGGGCCCTCTCGGTAATGCACATCACTATAAGCCTGGCAAGCAATGTATCTAATGAGTTAGTTACGGAATGATGCATTACATAACGAGTAAAGAGACTTGCCGGTAACGAGATTGAACTAGGTATTGAGATACCGACGATCGAATCTTGGGCAAGTAACATACCGATGACAAAGGGAACAACGTATGTTGTTATGCGGTTTGACCGATAAAGATCTTCATAGAATATGTAGGAGCCAATATGAGCATCCAGGTTCTGCTATTGGTTATTGACCGGAAACGTGTCTCGGTCATATCTACATAGTTCTTGAACCCATAGGGTCCGCACGCTTAAGGTTTCGATGACAGTTATATTATGAGTTTTGATGTACCGAAGGTTGTTCGGAGTCCCGGATGTAATTACGGACATGACGAGGAGTCTCGAAATGGTCGAGACATGAAGATTGATATATTGGAAGCCTATATTTGGATATCGGAAGTGTTCCGGGTGAAATCGGGATTTTACCGAAGTACCGAGAGGTTACCGGAACCCCCCGGGGGCTTAATGGGCCTACATGGGCCATAGTGGAAATAGAGGGCAGCAAGGGGAGTGTGGGGCACGCCTCCCAAGGCCCAAACCGAATTGGTTTAGCACAAGGGGGGCCGGCCCCCCTCTTTCCTTCCCCCTCTCCTAGTCCAACAAGGAAGGAGCGAGTCCCTACTCCCGGTGGGAGTAGGACTCCCCATGGCACGCCCCCTCCTAGGCTAGCCGCCCCCTCCCCCCTTGCTCCTTTGTATACGGGGGCAGGGAGGCACCTCTAGACACGACAATTGATCTCTTGATCTCTTAGCCGTGTGCGGTGCCCCCCTCCACCATAGTCCTCCTCGATAATATTGTAGCGGTGCTTAGGCGAGGCCCTGCGACGGTAGAACATCAAGATCGTCACCACGTCGTCGTGCTGACGGAACTCTCCCTTGACACTCGGCTGGATCGGAGTTCGAGAGACGTCATCGAGCGGAACGTGTGCTAGAACTCGGAGGTGCCGTAGTTTCCGTGCTTGATCGGTCGGGCCGTGAAGACGTACGACTACATCAACCGCGTTGTTCTAACGCTTCCGTTTTCGGTCTACGAGGGTACGTGGACACACTCTCCCCTCTCGTTGCTATGCATCACCATGATCTTGCGTGTGCGTAGGAATTTTTTTGAAATTACTACATTCCCCAACATATACACCCTGTGTCCTTTGTCCCGATTAACCCCTTTAAGCTTCCTAGTTGCGATGACTCCACGACTAAGTCCTTTCACTAGGACATCTGACGTGACAATTCCATGACAGGATATAAACTTCCAACTCAAGTTTTTATTCAAGATTTATACTAGTAAGATCCTCAAAATTTTCAACGATAACCTCCCCAGATTCAGATATGGTGCCAAGAGACCAATCTAGCACACAAGCAAAAAGCAAACGGAAAGATGAACAAAAGAAGGGCGAATAAAAAGGCAAATATATTTGTGTTTTTCTGAAAATGTTTTAGAAGTGGGGGGAGGAAAACAAGAGGCAAATGGCAAATAATGTAAGTGCAAGAGATAAGAGATTATGACGGGTACTTGGTAGGCTTGATGTAGAACCTCCCGGCAATAGCGCCAGAAATTCTTCCAGCTACTTCTTGAGTTTGCGTTGATTTTTTCTTTGAAGAGGAAAGGGTGATGCAGCAAAGTTGAGATAAGTATTTCCCTGAGTTAAGAACCAAGGTATCAATCTAGTAGAAGGCACAAGCAAGTCTCCAATCTATGCACCTGCACAAACTAATAAACACTTGCACACAACGTGAAAAAGGGGTTGTGAATCCCTTGACGGTCACGAACAAGAGCGAGATCTAAAAGAGAAAGGTATAAAAGATAAATAAAAGAGCGAAGTAAAGTAAATATAAATAAATTGCAGCAAGGTCTTTTCGGGTTGTTTGCTTTATAGATCTGAAAATATATGATGGAAAATAGGCCCGGTGGCCATAGGTTTCACTAGAGGCTTCTTTTTTAAAAGAAAACATATGGTGGGTAAACAAATTACTGTCGAGCAATCTATTATATATAAAAAGTGCATTATGGGTTAACCAGAAAAAATTAAATATTCTAGAAAATCCCACAATAATCAGAAACACGCATCCATTAATTTGGTGGACCATCTTTTAGTCAGAAAATCGTGACCATATATCTTTTCAGAAGTTAAATTACCCACGTATGCTATTAAATATCATCTCTTCCTTACTCTAACCAAATCTCACGTCTAATAAAAAAACATCTCTTTCTATCTCTCTAACCTAATCAATCTCGCCCTCATCCCGAACTAAGAGCATCTCCAACAGCCGCGCTAAATAGCGCCGTGCCGCAAATTCGTCAGTTTTAGCGCGCGCGCAACGCGGCGGGTCGCTCCAGCGGGCGCGCAATAACGGCGCACGCGCTAAATTGATTTGGGCGCGCTGTCGGAATTGCCATCCCGCGCGGCGTATTTCGGGCGCCTAGTACAGCGCGCGGCACACTCGACCGCTCGCGCCGCACTCTCTCATTTCCTCCTTTCCTCCTCCTAGGCCCAGCGCGCGCCGGCGCCGGCGCCGCCCATGGACGCGCACACCGGCGCCCCGCTCTCCCCGCTATACAGCCGCGACCCCCCCCCCCCCGCCGCCGCCGGAAACCCTAGCGCGGGTAGCGTTGGCGTCGCCACCGCCGGAGCTCCGCCGAGCGCCGGCCTCGCGCGCAGCCTCTTCTTGCCGCCGCGGATGACCACGGCGACGGGTGGCGTCGCGCCGGCGCCGTCCCGTGCCGCCGCCGCACCGTTGAAGCTCCCCAATGCGGCGCGACCGAAGAAGGGCAAAACTTCGGCAAAGAAAAACAAGGCAGCGGACAGCTCCGGCGGCACGAAGGCGAGGGGAAAGAAGCTTGCAGGGCGTTCGACGGCCGCGGCGGCTACCGAAGCGCCGGCGAGCTCACTCGTTGACCCGGCCGCCGACGCGCACCATGTGTTCGAAGAAATGCCCCCAAGGTGAAAAATATTCTAACTTTTATTTTCTTTTTGTTTTTCAATGCATCATCACATATAGATAGCTTATTTGCATTGTTCAAAAAAATTTGTAGTCTCAATGATGATGCATACATGTCAACTATGGGTGTTGGGTCCAACAATTCGCATTGGTCTCAAACCAATGACATCCATTTGGAAGACCATGAGTTTGAGGTGGACGAGGAGGGTGAGGGCATTGTCGACGCGCCGAAAGGAAGAGCGGGCAATTACAGCACCAACGATGACAAGTTACTATGCAATACTTATTTGCAAGTGTCAAGGGATCCATCCATTGGAGGTGATCAAAGTAGAGATGCGTATTGGGGGCGAATGAAAGAATACTTTGATGCTCACAACATGAGTGGAATTGACCGCTCGGAGAGATCACTTCGGTCCCGATGATCCACAATCAACTCGGATTGTCAAAAGTGGGCGGCCGCACAAAAGTCAGTTGACAAGATTAACCCAAGTGGCACAAATGAGGATGATAGAGTAAGTGGCATCTCATATATGTTCATCTCATACTTGTTTTTGGTGTCCGAAGTGCTAACTTGTTTTGTTTTTCTTGTAGTTCAACATTGCACAAAACTTGTTCAAAGAAGAGACGAGGAAAACCAAGAAGGGGAAGATCAAGAAAGGAAGGTTCTTTACCTTGTCTCATTGCTATGAAGTGTTAAAGAATGATGAGAAATGGAAGAATCGTGATGGTTTGGATGATTTGCATTTGAGCAACAAACGCAAGGTGGATGACGATGAGGAGGAGGATGATGCATCAAGTGATGACGGCAAGAGAAGCCCCACACCCAACTCGGTTTCATACTCAAAGCCAAAACGACCGGATGGGTGCAAGAAAGACAAAACCGAAAAGAAGAAGAGGAAAGGAGATGATGAGCTCAAAAATGCTATGGAAGCTATTGTGAAGGCAAGAAAAGAAGCCAACGAGGTGAGGAAAATGGCAAGGAACCAAGATGCCGCGGCCGAGGAGAGGAGGTTGGCGGCCGAGGAGAGGAGGGTGGCTGCCGAGGAGAGGAAAGTGGCATTGGAGGAGAGGAAGGTGGGCATGGAGGAGCGATCTAGGTTGTTGGAATGGGAGAAGCATTTGTTCTTCTTGGACACATCTTCGTTCAATGGTGCGCAAAAGGAATATGTCAACCTTGCTCGTGAAGAAGTCTTGATCCAAAAAAGAGCCATGATCCGCACAATGGGTGGCGGTGGCCTTGGCGGCGCCATGGGAGGCATGGGTGGCTTCGGCGCCATGGGAGGCATGGGTGCACCTCCGGCCGCCATGGGAGGCATGGGTGGTTTCGGCGCCATGGGAGGTATGGGTGGCTTGGGCGCCATGGGAGGCATGGGCGCACCTCCGGCCGCCATGGGAGGCATGGGTGGCTTCGGTGCACCCTCTGACACTATGGCCGCCATGGGAGGCATGAGTTTCGCTACTCTTATGGGAGGCATGGGTGCACCTCCGGCCATGGGTGGAATGTCTTTTGATGTGCCTCCTCACACACATTCCCGTGAAGATGCCGTTGAAGATCTTGCCAACACCGTCGGAGCTTCACGTGATGCGATGCGTGATGAGGATAGGGAGGAAGATTCATCTTCGGAGGCGGAAGAATCGTCTTCGGAAGATGAGGACAAAGACGAAGAAGATGTTTGATGTGTCTTTCATTTATATGTCTTGAACTTTTACTTTGCATTTTGAACTTGGTTGGATGAACTTGTGGGCATGACTTGGTTGGAAGATGTTTGTGGACAAATTTCACATGTTCATTGCATTTGATAATTGTTTCGAAACCTAAGTCGCGCGCGCCGGGCGAGTCGCGCGCGTTGTATTTCTGCGCGCTGCTGGAGCGGCGCGCGCGCGCTGCATTATAGCGCGGCTGCTGGAGCCAGCGCTCGCGGCCGCGCTAAACCAGCCGAAGCGCGCGCGACAAACAAGTTTTTTGCGCGCGGCGTGTAGCGCGGCTGTTGGAGATGGTCTAATCTCTCCCTTGCACGTCGGGCTTGCAAGTAGGGAGACATACGTTCATCGCCACCGAAAAGATCTTCCATCAATCAGCTTTTCTGCCGAGGAGGTCACGAGTGCATGAAGGTCGACGTACAGCGGGTGGCAGGTTCAGTGCCTCAACGACAACGAGCGCTATCACCAGGCCAGTGCTGACCTCCTGCGGCTGCTCGGCGGCTCGGCCAGATGGATGCAGGACGACGTGGCCGGGGTGACTTCGTGGCCGAGCTAGGCTTTCCATTGCTGAGTTGAAGGTCAAGCGTGCACACAGGGCCGGCCCTGGGGAGGGGGGTCCCCCAAGTGCAGGCCCCCCCCCCCCCCCCCCCCCCCCCACAGGTATATGTATGGCAGGCTAGCTGCCTAGCTGGGCTTTCACGCAGGCAGCTAGGCTGATAGCCCGAGCTCACACCCAGCAATCGATTTCAAATTTAAAAAAAAGAGCGATCGCGATCCCCTGTTCCATGATTTTCCATCACGCAGTACCAGCCCTAGGCCGCCGACGCCATGCAGCCGCATGCCGCCTCATGGCTCCTTAATTCATTCTAATCCAGTTCGCCGGCGCCGTTGATTACAATTCCAGGGGCCCCATCATCATCTGCTTTGCTCAACTGAACTGCTCTCGGACTCTAGCCTCTAGGCCCTGTATAGGGGCACAAGCACTGACCCTCGTCAGAATTCAGGGACCATCAAGTATATCAAAATTATGTTGCCGTTCCTTGTTGCATAGCCAGCACCGTCCAACAATTGATGCAACCATTTCTTTTTTTAAGCAGTGTGTTATCATGTCGTCCAGAAACATGAAGTATCCATCGGGTAGCAACAAAAAAAAGTTGTGGATCGGATAAGTTGGTACAATCACAATGCGGAGATATTCACAAATTTATCGAGAGTAATACTCCACTTCTTCGATAAGATGGTGAGTTAGCAATGATTGTCATAAAGGAAGAGGAAGAGCAACCAACTAATGGAAATTTGGAATCGGGTCAGCAACAACAAGAAGAAATTTTGAACTTGAAGAGTGTTGCAAAAAATTTGCAAAAACTTTCTTGATGGTTCATCTGATGTTGAGGATATGATCTTATTTTTTAATTGAAAATTATGAGATTTACTTTTCCAGTTGGTGTAATGTCTACAATGGAGATTTTCAAGCATGTGAGAAAAGTTGATTGTAACTCCAATATCTCCATTGCTTATCGCATCTTATTTACTGTGCACGTGACAGTTGCATCGTCCGAATGAAACTTTTCGAAGATGAAATCACTGAAGAGAGGTTAAATGGTTTTGGCTAAATATGCATCGAGAAGAATTTATTGTTATGTAAGCATATTCATGTTATTGTCATGATGTCTATATTAAGGGGCCCAGCATTTAGTTTCGCCTCGGGCCCCCAAAATTTCAGGACCGGCTCTGCGTGCACATCTTGAGGCCCCATGCTGCCATGATGCAGAACCTCACGCATACGCTCCCTACACGCACGAAGCCCTACAAGCCGCCGCCCAAACCTGAAGAGCTTGCTAAGCAGGTAGAGCTTGCTACAGAGGGCGTTCCTGAAGAGTTTTGGGACACACGGCAATACCCAAACTGTGGACCCGGAGAGCCGGCAGGTGGGAGACGTACATGCATGGCACGCATAGGCATGAAGTTTCCATTCTTAATCACTTGGAGTTTGATAATCAGTGAATCAGGAAATTAGACATAGAGAGACGAGAGATGTAGAGACTGTCAGCAAAATAAAAAGGAACTTGTCGTTACATGGATGGAGCAATTGTAAACATGTTATTTTTCTATGTGCATGTTAATCCAAATGAGCAAAATCATTAAACACGCCATTGAACCACAAATAGGGCTAAATTTTAACCATTAATTTAGCGCTAAAAGGCAGCATACCTTGAAATTTTTAGGCTTTCGGAACCACATCGCGCTGGACCACTTGCAGAGTAAAATCGCTACTCCGGGCCGGGAGGAAGAAAGGGGCAAGCACCCCATGTCCAGCTGCTATGCTGCAACCACCACGATCAAGGAGTAAGGCGATAGGTGGCGTCTTCCCGTGCGAACATGCTGTATTATAATAGTTGACCAGTGGCAGTAGCAGCAGTACGCAACAGGTGGACGATCATGGCAGAGGCCACGACGACAACCACCGCGTCAAGGGGCATCCGTGAGTTCTTCACTCTGACAAACTTAATCCACCTTTTGCAATTCTCTATGATAAATTATTAATAGGATGTCCGGTTACTTGGTTGTCTGCATGTATATATGTGATAAAAAAACATGATACCCGTTTGTTCATTACTATTTCATTCTTTCATGATTCTAGCAAAGCCGCTTTAGCTTTTCATAGTTGCTGGAGAAGCCCCCACTAAATAGCTTAGCCTGCCGTTTTAAACTTTCCACATGGTACGGAGTAGATTCTTTTTCTTAGAGCCTGCATAACAAATCAATCTATCAGTCTACAGATCGCATTCACGCCCCACTGACCACGTCTTCTTCGTCCCTACTAATATGGTTCATGTATAGTTTTGCACTAATAGAAAAAAATGAGATGACTCGACCACATAGTTTTGCACTAATAGAAAAAAAATGAGATAACTAGTGTAGTGTCAAAAAGCATCTTACATTATGGGACGGAGGGAGTACAAACCACTGATTAGTTGAAAATTGTGACAATCTATTATTGCACATAGTTAAGCTTATAGTACAAACAATGGAATGAGTTTCACGCAATATACTTCTACATTTCTAAATATTTACTCATGAGTTTTGATGTATGAACGACCGACTGGCTAAATAACGTGTAGAAACACCATATCTGAGTGTAAGATGACATTGTTACATGTAGAGTACATACAATTGTTTTTTTTCATGATTCAATAAATTAAATTCTATTAAATAGGTTTCCCCTGTGCTGTACACTTGCTGAGATGAAAGAAAAACGAGAAGCACACTACATATTCTCCCAAACTTGCAAAGCCTTTCATCTCTGATCCAGCGGGCCATCATTAAACTAATGTGGTTCCTATATGCTAGACACCATCGCAGAGAGAAAAGGGAAGAGAATATGATAAAAGTTCTGTAAAATTAACATACAATTGCTGAAATTGTGGCCTATTAAGCTAATGGAGTATAACCTATTAGATTTTTATAATCAGTACCTAATCCGTCCCATGTGCATTGCACATAGTCAAGTCACAAACACGTGTGATTATACAATCTCTCAATTAGTGTACCCGCACATATTACTCCAAGGTGTAACATTCCACAATCTCAATTGCTACATGTGAATCACAAAGGGAAGTTGATCGATCAAATCAGTATATGGTTCTTTATCCAAAATAAGCTATGGGGAAGATGAGCAGTGGGATGAGCAAATTGATGTTCATTCATCCTGTGTTGGCACCACTGCTATGCTATGCTATGACCTGCCATGCCTGTACCGAGAAGCAACTTGAGGTGCAGTTGTGGGCACGCGTCAATAGAAAGTGCCATTAGAAGCCTCCAGGTTCAATCAGTTACACAACAATGGTGTATCGTGTTACTACTTGACTTACACCATTCACATAAAGATGGGGCAAAAGGGAAAGTAAGAGAGCGATAAAAATGCCATGAAAAGAATTGCACGGGAAAGACCAAAAAAGGGCTACAATGAAAACATGATATGGACTAGGAGCAATATCCTCAAACTATTATGAAATTTTTAATGATCAGTCAACAGTAAAAAATCGTAAACATTGGAACATTTTGTTTCTATAAAAGATGCATTAAATTAGACGACAAATAAATTTAATGAAAAATGTGGCCCGCATTATTTGGAATGATTAACCCCATAAATAATGCACATTTTGTTATATAGGTACTATTATTGATAACAAATTTTAAATCAAAACAATTGAACATACAATGTTGCCCGCGCAAAGTTCTAGCCCGTGCATTGAGCGGGCCACTCTCCTAGTTGATAGAAAAGCACATAATTATGACGATATCTAAGACAATGATCATTAATATAGGCATCACTTCCGTGACAAGTAGACCAACTCCTGCCTACATTTGCTACTATTAGTCCACACATCTAGAGTATAAAGTTCATAAGAACGGAGTAAAGCTTTAAGCAAGATGACATGATGTAGAGGGATAAACTCAAGCAATATGATGAAAACCCCATCTTTTTATCCTTGATGGCAACAATACAATACGTGCCTCGCTACCCCTACTATGTCATTGGGTGAGGACACCGCAAGATTGAACCCAAAACTAAGCACCTCCCCCATTGCAAGAAAAACCAATCTAGTTGGCCAATCCAAACCGATAATTTGAAGAGAAATACAAAGATATTTAATCATGCATAAAAGAGTTCAGAGAAGACTCAAATAATATTCATAGATAATCTGATCATAAATCCACAATTCATCGGTTCTCGACAAACACACCGCAAAATAATATTACATCGGATAGAAATCCAACAACATCGAGGAGAACATTATATTGAAGATCAAAGAGAGTGAAGAATCCATATTGCTACTAGCTATGGACCCATAAGTTTGAGGTAAACTACGCACGCTTCATCGGAAGGGCACCAATGTTTATGTAGATGCCCTCTGTGATCGAATCCCCCTCCGGCAGAGTGTCAGAAAAGGCCCCAAGATGGGATCTCATGGGAACAGAGGCTTGCGGCGGCAGAAAAGTATTTTGGTGGACACTTATGATGTTGGGGAATATTTGAGAATTTATAGTGCAAAGATTAGGGTTAGGAGACCTCCGAGGGTCCCACAAGCCCTCAGGGCGCGCCCCCCTTGGGCGCGCCTGGCAGGCTTGTGGCCACCTCGTGAACCTTTTGGGCCCCTCTACAAGTCCTCTGGATGTCTTCTGGTCCAAGAAAAATCATCGCGAAAGTTTTATTCCGTTTGGATTCTGTTTGGTATTCCTTTTCTGTAGAACTCAAAAACAAGGAAAAAACAAAAACTGACACTGGACTCTAGGTTAATAGGTTAGTTCCAAAAATAATATAAAATAGCATATTAATGCATATAAAACATCCAAAACAGATAATATAATAGCATGGAACAATAAAAAATTATAGATACATTGGAGACATATCATAGAACAATCTTGCTTTTCAGGGCAAGACGATATGATCAAAAGAGGGAGGGATTTACACAATCTAACTCATTGATCGAGTGCACCAAGAAAAATGGACTAGGTAGTACGATCAATCATAGAATGATGATTCAGTAACCAACACGCTAAGGATGAAATTTAATGTCCATTAAGTATGAAGCAACAGGGTTGCTAAGAGTATTGATTTCACACATCACAGTTCACTTGTGGGCATTCCGGTTACCACAAAACGAAGACCGAGAAATCAATTATGATGGCGTGAAGTATCACTGTACCAGGAATTCATAAGATAGTGTGTAGTTCCCGTGATATTCTTTACTTGAAAGGGATAACACTCCAAGGTAGAATAGACAAGAAGCTGGATTGACTTTGTTGATCCGCGGAATAAAAATGTAGTAGCCGGACGATGTGTGTAATGCATTGTTTATGTCTGAGGGCTCAGATTTGCCAAGTCTAGTTATAGAAGCTCTGATATTGCCTTTGTAGTGCTTTTGGGCAATTCTTCTATTTTCAATGCATGCAGTGAAGTGATCCGAGCAAACCTGGCCACTCTCTTGCTTTTGAGATTTCCCAGAGCCTCTCCTCCCTCGCCACCGCCGGAGCATTTTTTTGCTACATTGTCTGTATTGCCTAGGCAGTGATGGATATGCAGATCTTCTCGCTTCTTGTCATCACAGGCCCGCTCATGCGAGCATGGTTTCTGATTGCAAACGACGTTCACTTCAAGACTATGTATGTGAACAGCGATGAGATGCATTATGCACTACCGCTTGACGCAGAGGATATGGTTGTGCAGCGGTTGCGATGGAGTTCTAGCTTAACACATGTATCTATTGGGAATGCGAAAAAGTGGTGGCGATAACACATGATTGACTTTGATTTAGTGGTGCTTCTCGAGTACCCGATCTTGAGCTCTGGGGTGTAAAATCTTGGTAAGACCTGAGTTGGTTATACCTGGAAATGATGATGTTTTTGCTTTGTTACCTTGTTGAAGGCATTGCTCGGATATGCTCAGATTTGTTCTTCAGTGTGAGAACCTAGAATCTGACATTTGGTTGTTGGATCCAGTGATGGCGGCGCTTGGGCATCATTCCCTTTCTAAAGGCGTTGTTGTTGAAGAATCTCGTTGCCATTGTGGTGTCAAGAGATGGTTGGTGTGAATATGGTCATTGCTGTAGTTTGTCAATAGTTTTTTTTCTCGCTTTAAAGCTCTTTGTTCCTCGCTTAGGCATAACTTTGGTCTTGAATCACTTTGCTATTTGCCAGCGGCTTTATTTGTGTGTGTGCGTTTGTGTTGGCTATGTGCATCCTAAATATACAGAAGCCGGGTGTGTATTCATTATGTTTTTATCCATTTGATGCTTCATTTTGAGTTAATAAAATACACGCTTTGTTAAATAAACCAAATGAAAGAAAGGTTTATCGTCGCTATCTAACAGGCTGGAAATACCCAGTCCAATTGCAGATGCTCTTACCACGCTAGCCTTCTGTGTGAACATATTATTATTTTATTTTTGAGGGTAATGTGCACATATTATTTTATTTTATTTGCGGGAGAAAACTTTCTGTCTATTCATCATCTGTCACAACAATACATAGAACATCAGAAGTAACAAAAAATATTGGTAGTGGACCACCTAGCGATGATTAAAAACACTGGAGCGAGCCGAAGGCGCACCGTCGTCATCGCCCCTTCCTCGCAGAAGCCAGGCAAACGTTGTTGTAGTAGACAGTCAGAAAATCGTCGTTCTAAGGCCCCGCATACCAGCGCACCAAAATAGCATCCGCCGCCGATGAGGAGATGTGTATATCGGAATGATCAAACATGTAGACACACAACCAAAGACGAATGAAGGCTGGATCCAAAAGATCCAGCAATGACCAGCACCGATCGAATCCCGCGAGATCTGATGAAGACAAAACACCACATGCCTTTTGATGACGCTATATGCATCAACACGATGGGAATCAGACATTTTTCGAAAAGGGGGGGACTCCCCGGCCTCTGCATCAGAACGATACATACAACCACCTTTATAAATAAGCAAATAGGTTCAACAAGGTCTTAACGTCTGCATCAGAATGTGTCTAGCTGTTTCGGACTTTATCCTAGAAAGCCACGTTCCAAATAACGTGTTGACAGAATTCAGAGGAGTAATGTTAAAGGCAATGTGCACCGTCTGCCACAGCACTTTGGCCAACGGGCAATCAAGAAAAAGGTGTTTGATAGTTTCATCCCGATCACAAAAACTACACCTAGTAGATCCTGTCCAGTTGCGCCTTACCAAGTTATCCTTTGTTAATATGACTTGTTTATGTACGAACCACATAAACACCTTAATTTTCAAAAGAACTTTGACTTTCCAAACATTTTCAGAACTAGGAATGGCGCTAGAGTTGATAACATCGATATACATCAATTTAACTATGAACTCTCCAGACCTAGTGAGCTTCCAGCGCAACTGATCGGGCTGATGAGATAGTTGCACCTCCATCAGTCTACTCACTAAATGGAGCCACGCTTCCGAATGATTGCCGGCAAGCGTTCTCCTAAAATGAATATTAAGGGGGATGGACTGAAGTATCGTTGCAACATAAGCATCACGTCGTTGAACAATACTATACAGGGACGGGTACTAAAGCGCCAGTGGCGTCTCCCCAAGCCAGGTATCCTTCCAGAAACGTGTGGTAGTACCATTGCCGATAATAAACTTTGTCCTATTTAAAAAGGCTGATTTGACTCTCATGAGCCCCTTCCAGAAAGGCGAGTCCGTCGGTCTCACTGTCACCCGGGACAAAGTTTTGGATTACAGATACTTACTACGGAGAATCTGCGCCCACGTGGCATCAGTCTCAACTGATAACTTATATAGCCACTTGCTGAGAAGGCATCTGTTCTTGACTTCAAGATTTTCAATGCCAAGACCCCCTTGGTCTTTTGGTCGACAAATGATATCCCATTTGGCGAGTCTGTATTTTCTTTTTAGTTCATCGCTTTGCCAGAAGAATCGGGATCGATAGAAGTCCAGTCTCTTCCTAACACCAACTGGGACTTCGAAGAAAGACAAGAGAAACATAGGCATACTCATGAGCACCGAACTAATAAGAATCAAACGGCCTCCGTATGACATGAGCTTGCCCTTCCAGCAATTCAGTTTCTTCTCAAACCGATCCCCGATACACTTCCATTCTCTGTTTGTTAGCTTACGGTGGTGAATGGGTATACCTAGGTATGTGAAAGGTAAAGACCCCAATTCGCATCCAAACAGTTTCATATAAGCCTCTTGTTCCTCGTTGGCTCTACCAGAACAGAACAATTCGCTTTTGTGAAAGTTAATCATCAACCCGGTCAATTGTTCAAATAAGCATAACACCAGCTTCATATTTCTCGCTTTTGCCTAGTCGTGCTCCATAAAGATGATCGTATCATCAACGTACTGTAGGATAGACACACCTCCATCAACTAGATGAGGCACCAAGCCACCCACCTGACCAGCCTACTTAGCCCTTCCTATCAGAATTGCCAACATATCAACCACAATGTTGAACAAAATAGGATACATTGGATCACCATGTCTCAGACCCTTATGTGTATGGAAATAATGACCTATGTCGTCATTCACTTTAATTCCAACACTCCCTTTTTGGGTGAAGGATTCTACTTGGCATCGCCAGGCTTCATCAAAACCCTTCATACGTAAGGCCTGTTGAAGGAAAGGCCATTTGACTTTATCGTACGCTTTCTCGAAATCCACCTTAAGAACAACTCCATCTAGTTTTTTCGTGTGAATCTCATGGAGCGTTTCATGAAGGACCACAACCCCTTCTAGGATGTTTCTGTCCGGCATGAAAGCAGTTTGGGAGTGCTGCACCACAGAATGCGCAATCTGTGTGAGACTATTAGTCCCAACCTTGGTAAAGGTTTTGAAACTAACATTAAGAAGACAGATGGGCCTGAACTGCTCAATTCTCACAGGCTCTGTTTTCTTAGGAAGCAGGGTTATCGTTCCAAAATTCAGGTGAAATAACTGAAGCTGTCCAGAGAAAAGATCATGAAACATTGGTAACAAATCCCCCTTAATAATATGCCGGCATTTTTTATAAAACTCCGCCAGAAATCCATCCGGGCCTGGAGCCTTATTATTTTTCATTTGCGAAATGGCCTCAAACACCTCTTTCTCGGAGAAAGGGGTTGTCAAAATATCATTCTCATCAGCAGCAAGTTGTGGAACATCCTCAATTCTAGACTCATCCAGAGATACACAGTTATCCTCTGGAGGCCCAAACAACTGCTTGTAGTATTCAGTAATGTATAATTTTAGGTTCTCCTGTCCTAAGATTGTTCCTTCGTCTTGTTCAAGCTGAAAGATCCTCTTCTTTCTATGCTTGCCACTGGCGATCATGTGAAAGAATTGATTGTTCGCGTCCCCCTGGACAACTCGGCGAACCTTAGCCCGCAGCGCCCACTTTAATTCCTCTTCACAGGGAAGCTCTTTCAATCTCATCTCCGCCTCAAGCTTAGCATGAAGCTCCTGGGCCGCAGAACCATGGATTTGGCTTTTACATCTAAGGACTGAATAAGGATAAGAAGCCTTTCCTTTTCGATCTTATAAATCCCACTAAGATGCTTAACCCACCCACGTAGGAAACTTCTCACGTGCCATATCTTATTCTGCCAACGCTCAAGCACAGTCCTGCCTCCTGCATCCTTAGCCCATTTCCAGGCTACGAGATCTAAGAAGCCTTCTCGTTCAAACCAAGCCAGTCCGAACGAAAACGAGTTTTTGTTTCCTAAGTGGGTTGCCTCACTAGAGTCCACAAATAAAGGCGTGTGGTCTGAAATACCACGCGAAAGTGCCTGCACCGTTACCAAGGGAAACTTCTGCTCCCATTCGATGCTAGCTAGAACTCGATCCAGCTTTTCAAACGTCGGATTTGGCAACGCGTTGGCCCAGGTGAATTTTCTACCCGAAAGCTCTATCGCTCTCAGATCCAAGCTTTCAATAATGGTATTAAACATAAACGACCACCTCCCATCGAAATTATCATTGTTTTTTTCCTCTCGCCTTCTAGTAATGTTGAAATCACCCCAACCAGGATCGGTAGCTGCTCAGAGCCGCAAATCTGAACAAGATCTGCCAAGAACCCAGGTTTGAGTTCGGGCTGCGCGGCACCATATACTGCCACCAGAGCCCAATTGAATCCATCGGCCTTCGACCGCGCCCGAAACTTGACATCGAAGTCTCCCATCACCACACTTCGGACTTCGAGCGAATCGCATCTAACTCCGAGTAAGATCCCACCCGATCTTCCTCTCGGAGGCAGATAATGCCAATCAAAATCAATACCTCCCGAAAGAATATTAAGAAACTGTGACGAAAAATTATCTCTACCAGTTTCCGACAATGCAATAAAATCTAGCCTATGCTCGATAGACGCCTCTGCAAGAAACTTTCTTTTAGCCAAGTCATTCAGACCTCTGCTATTCCAAAAGATGGAGACATTACTTGTACCGGAGACATTGCCGCCGGCACACAACCCTAAAGCGCTCAACCAAACAGAAACGAGAGTGAGGTCCCTCCCGCCAATGAGGGGCTAGGGTCCTCTGCATCTCCATTGACTAAAGACCATGGGAGACGAGTCGGACCGCCAATGTGAACACATTATTAGTTGTAGGCTGCACCCATGACACCCACCGGGTTCGGAGCAGCGTGGATAGGGCCTGACCCTGCTTTAGCAAAACCGAAAAATATTTTGTAAGATACTCGTGCTCTCTATCCGCGCTATTTCTTCTAATCTATTTTACTCCCTCCGTCCCAAAATATTTGTCGGAGAAATGGACAAAAATGGATGTATCTACAACTAAAATACATCTAGATACATCCATTTGTCCGACAAGTATTTCCGGACGGAGGGAGTAGTTTATTCATATGGTTGGTGTGATGTGACGGGTTGGCATCATTGCTAGCAAAGTCGTATGCTCCTGAGTTGCTGAACCATTTTCTGTATGCACGAGATTCGATCCATGAGGGCGGAGGAGGGGAGGGAAGAATCAGTATCAGTAATGATCTTTTGATCAGGCAAGAGAGAATTCCGGTGGGGAGATGATCGAATTAACTGCGGTTGCCACGGTGGCCGCCAAGATCGCGCCTAAGCTCGCCGTCTTTTTTCCGAGAAGACGCAGGCTACTAGGGGAACTGGAGTATGACATCGAACACATCCAAAGGGAGTGTTCGATCATTGCTGCCGCCATAGCAGATGATGGCAATCATCCCCATTCGAGCGACGCCGCGGAGGCGCATCAGGAATGGATCAAGATCGTGCGTGACTTGGCGTACGACATTGATGACTGCATCGACCGCTTCATACACCGCGTCTCGGCGGCGCCCGTCGCCGACGCCGGGTGGATCCGTCGGAAAGCACACCGGCTGAAGACGGTGAGGGCCCGTCGCAAGTTTGCTGCGGCAATCGTTCGTCTCAGGAAGCGGTCAGACGAGGCTTCCGAGATGAGAAAGAAGTACACCGATCTGGCGTACGGACACGGCCGTGCCGCCGCCGTTTTCGAGTCAGGAGCACCGGAGGCCGAGGCGGAGCCCGAGGCGTACACAGATACCCCCGTCGGTATGGAAGCGCCCGAGGAAGAGCTCATGGATCTGATAAGGGAAAAGCCGCAAGGTGAACCTGACAGGCTCAAGGTGATCTCCCTTGTCGGATTCGGTGGTATCGGCAAGTCTCAGCTTGCCAAGCGTGTGTACGGCACAATTGACGAAAGCCAATACCCAGCACGGGCTTGGGTCCGAGCTGCAGAGAAAGGCCCAGAAGATCTTCTCCAATCGATATTGCAGGAACTTGGAGCGCATACCACCACCATTAACTCAAGCTCCAGCAACAGTAAGCTCTGTGCAACCATACAAAAGCGCCTTGGGACCCAGAGGTATATGAAATTAATTATGCTTCCATTATAATTTCCTTTCTGTCTTTTTATTTGGCGGTGTGTTTCCATTTGATTTCTGGAAAAACTTGTGAATCTGAAACTGTAACTCTGCTCTTACCCTCTTCCCCTGAAACTCTGAATCGGCTGCCCTCTTTCTTCTCTAAATTCTATACTTTCTGTCATCAACTCTGTACCCTGTGAAGAGAGAAATACCAATTAGGTGGGCGTGTATGCTGGTTCATAATATATGGCAAATCTTAAACAACATGAAAGTATTAAACGAAAATTAGAAGAATCTAAATTTT
Organism: Triticum aestivum; assembly: GCF_018294505.1. Taxonomy (NCBI): domain Eukaryota; kingdom Viridiplantae; phylum Streptophyta; class Magnoliopsida; order Poales; family Poaceae; genus Triticum; species Triticum aestivum. The sequence continues at coordinate 731,225,316 of NC_057803.1, read as the reverse complement.
CGTATATTAGTATATCTTTTCTTTTCAGGCACAAAGGAGAGTTTTTGGGTACTCGATAAAAGAACAAACTTCAGTACTCTAAAGAAGTGATTGTTTTAGCAATATTACTTGGGTTTCCTTGTGCTATCCGATAGTTGATTTGCCTGAAGATTCTAACTCGTTTCCATCGTTTGTAGGTTCTTCATTGTAATTGATGGCATGCGGGAAGACTTTTGGGTCGATATAAAAGATGCTTTCCCTGTGTTTCCTGGGGTCGACAGTAGAGTGCTCGTCACAACGGCCAGGCAGACCATAGCAATCAAGAGCAGCAGTCGTGATGGTCATGTGTATGTAATGAGAACTCTTGCCGACGACCACTCAAGACAATTGTTCTATGAGGAAGCTTCCTTGGTGTATCCACCAACAATTGGTGATAAGAAGCTGAGTTCAGAAGTAATAAAGAGATGCGATGGTCTGCCCCTTGCTCTTGTTACCACAGCACGGTTGTTGCACGGTGAATCCAGACCAGAACAATGGGCAGATCTGGGAGGAAACCTTGGCGAACATCTGGAGAACAATAAGAAGTTAGCAAGTATGCATGGTGTGCTCGTCCGTAGCTACACCGGCCTAAGTAAGCAGCATATCAAGACATGCTTGTTATATCTGGGTATTTACCCAAGTGGCCGCCCAATCAGGAGAGGAAGCCTGATAAGGCGATGGTCCGCTGAAGGTTTCATCACAGCAGAGCACAAGCGCAGTGCCCGGGAGGTCGCTGTTGGTAATTTCAACGAGCTGGTCGACTGGAGCATCATCCAGCCTATTGATGGCAGCGGCAGCAGCAGAGCAGAGGTGAAGGCATGCCAAACTCATGGCATAATGCTCGAGTTCCTCCTGCACAAGTCCATGTGTGAGAATTTTGTTACCTTGTTGTACGATGATGTTCCCCCACCCAGTAAAGTCCGTTGGCTCTCTCTGCATAATGGAAGTGCTGCAAGCTCCAGAATTAATCCAAATGATGTACCCTTTCTCCGTTCTCTGACAATCTTCGGCAAGGTGCATAAATCTGTCTTGAATTTTTCCAAATATAAATTGATGAGAGTTTTGGATTTAGAAGAGTGTCATCAACACTTGGAGGACAAGCATCTCAAGGGGATATGTAGCAACCTGTTGCTACTCAGGTACCTAAGCCTCCGGGGCGCTTCTAAAATTACAGTCATTCCCAAAGAGGTCAAGAAGCTTCAACTTTTGGAGACACTGGATGTAAGAGGAACGAATATAGAGATTCTGCCCACGCCAGTCATGCAGCTACCATGTCTAATTCATCTGTTTGGAAAGTTCAAGCTCCCACAAGGTGTAGGAAGCCGGAAAATGCGTAAGCTACAGGCTTGGTTGCAAGAGGAAGAGAACAGTAAACTGCAAACGGTAGCAGGATTTGTTGTGGACGACAAGAGCCAGGGATTTGCACAGCTGATGGGTGAAATGAAGAAACTGACGAAGGTGAAAATATGGTGTGAGTCGTCTACCACCGATGCCAGCAGCTACTTAAGGCATGTCTCAAAGGCCATTAAGAAGTTCAGGAGAGGCACCGATTCTTCTGACAACTTAAGTCATCTCTCAGAGGCCATCAAGGAGTTCATCGACAGAGGCACCGACCAGAACAAATCTCGTTCACTCTCACTGAACATGAACGGTGCATGGTGTCAGGACTTCCTAGATTTCTCCCTGGAAAATGACTCATCCAGCTATCTTAGCTCGCTCAAGCTACAAGGAAACAACATATCCAGCCTTCCTCCGTTTATTAGCATGCTAGGTGGTCTCACTAAGCTTTGTCTTTCATTCTCTCATCTTCAGCTGAGCAGCGGCATTCTTGAAGCCCTGAACAACGTATGCGGCCTGAAGTACCTCAAGCTGAATGCAACTCGACTGGACGATCTCGTTATTCAAGAGGATGCACTCGGAAGCCTGAAACGCCTATGCATCGTGGTGGAAGTCATGAGTGGGCTGGTAATCGAAGAGGGGGCTCTGCCAGACCTCGAGTCCCTTCAGCTTCTATGCAAGGATCTGAATGGCTTTAGCAGCATGAGGATCCAGTCCTTGCCACGTCTTAAGGAGGTCGTCCTTCATGATGGAGTGAGCCAAGGAACAAAAGAGGAGTGGAAAGGAGCAACAAAGAACCACTCCAGACGTCCCAAGCTCTTGTTTGTCACGAAACAAATGGTTGATGATCATTTCAAACCGATGGGAATTGAGGCTGCTCCGGAAATTAGCCCTGCGGCGACAGCTACTGACACGATGGTTGTGGAAAGCGAGCCTGCAGAGAATTCTAAGAGCCCTGTGGTACCACCTACCGATACCACGTTATTGGTGACAACGCAGCCCGACGCTATTTCTACTCGAGAGTCTGGTACTCCCTCCGTCCGGAAATACTTTTCATCAAAATGAATAAATGGGGATATATTTAGATGTATATTAGTTCTAGATAGATCCCTTTTTATCCATTTTGATGACAAGTACTTTCAGACTGAGGGAGTAATAACTAATAAGTGACGTGCCCTCTTTGGTCGTGTTGATTCTTTGGTCGTGTTGATTTGTATATACTCTCTCTTCATGCATGTACTATATGACAGTTTTTATGTGCAGTACAAGTCGTTACTACTTCTGAGACGGTTGATGCTCGGGACCTGATAGGAACTGAGTCTGCTGCGGAAAATAGTACAGTGGCAACAACTACTAATACGACCAAAAAGATTGATGTGGAAAGTGAGCCTGTGGGAAATTCTGAGAGCCCAGCAGCACCGCCTACTGATACGATGTTATCAATGACAACGCCGCCCAATGTCATTTCTACTCGGGGGAGTGGTAAATAAGTGATGTACATCTTATTTTGTTTAATTACTTGTACTTTGATTAATTACTGGTGTCGTTGTGTTGAGTTATATATACTCCCTATTCATGCAAGCATATTACATTTCTTATTGTGCAGTACAACTTAATGGTGGTTGCCAACATGATGATGATGGGAAGGATCTGGATGAGATTGAGGACTCCGAAGACTTTGCTACGAAAAATGGTCTGACAACTCATGTGATAGATCAGATGAGCAAGGAAAGTTATAAAGTGGAGATGGAAGGACCATGTTTAGAGGGTCTGCATAGGGAAGATGGCACCCAGGTAATTTGCACATAAAAATTGTTTTAGATTCTTCCAATTCTCGTCTCTTAGTGATGTAATCCCTCTACCCGGATATATAGGGTCTGATTTGTATTTCGAGATTTCCTTTCACCATCGATAATATCAATAACTTATGAGACGTATGCTATAAAAATTGTACCATTGGTAACTCTTTTCAAATATGTGCTTTTATTTATAACCAGCAAGGAGAAATCTGACAGTGATTAGAGATATTCGGGTTCTTCCTGTTTCTTTTAATGATTTATGCAGTTGGATTTCGGGAGTTTACTAGAGATGTTAGAAATTTGATGGTTGTTGGAGCAGTTGTTTTTAGTTTTGACTTTCGACCATATGTTTCCTACTACTACTACTATGGGTTTTCCGTTGTCTAATTGGTTATTGCCTGAACTGGTTTGCAGAAACGAGGACTACAAAACAAACAGCGTCTGCGCGTGAGGTTGTCATCTCTGGTGGCAGTTGGGATCTTTCGTCAAGGAAATCGACGGGGGCGATTGGTGCATCGTCTGGGTTAATTTTGCTTGTGACGGGACTGAGGTGTGCTTTGACTATCAGGTTGGCATTTTAAGTATAGCTTATGTTGCTTCGATAGGTGGGAGCGTTGGATATTGCTATCAATTTCTCACGCGTTATTGGTGGACCCTCAGGTTCTGGGTGTACGAGACTGCTACGTCTATGGGGACTTGTCTCCTCAAGTTGATGAAGTTCTTCCAATAAATTTACCTTGAATCCACATGAGCATTTTCATGAATGCTGATTTAGTGGTTGTCTGCTGCAACAAAGTTCGCATGTATGTTGTTGGATATATATAATTGGTTCTATTCGACTTTGACATTTACTATTTGATTGCCAATGCCAGAATACAAACATTATCATATCAACTGTCGAAGTTAGGTGCGTATTTAACCTTTTTTTACTTCTGTTATTGTGTGTCGATCGAACCATTGTTTTCATGAATGCAATCAGGAAAACACCCTTCTCTTCCAGGAAAAAAAAAATACTTGATGATGTTTCTTCCAAATTACCTGCACTGATTTTATTTGTGTTGCACAGCAAGCACGGCAATACTCCGTGGCCGATTAGAACATGGTAAGTGTGTCGACAAGGAGATACTCCCTCTGTTATTATTTACTCCGCATATTAGAGTTAACTGAAGTCAAACCTTGTAAAGTTTGACCAAGTTTATAGAAAAGAATATAAATATTTACCATAACAAATCTATATGATGCGAAAGTACGTTCAATGATGAATCTAATGGTATTGATTTGTTATTGTACATGTTAATTTTTTTGTCTATGAACTTCGTCAAAGTTTATAAACCATGACTTTGATCAAAGCTAATATGCAGAGTAAATAAAAACGAATGGAGTATGGTATTGTGATTCACATCTCCAAAGGGTTTGGGCATACCTAGCATCAGCTGGCTTAGCAAATACAGTATAATGTTGCATCTGAATCCCTAAACTTGGTTACAGATCAAGGGAACAGGGGACTAGACATGGGAATTTGGGATGTGGGTTTCTTCTTCTTCCCCTGTTTGGTAATGGGAACATTGTCTTGTCTGGTCCTGAACACGCGGTTTTTTCCCCCGGGCCCCTCCCCTCACGTTAATGGTGACCAATCAACGAATACACACCAGCGCATGCTAGAGCATAAACATACTCCACATTTTTGCCACTCCATCCACGCCCGCCCAATTCAGAAAGCATCAGATAGAAACCCTAGCCTAGCTGGGTACAGAGTACAGACAGAGCACTTACAAATCAAAGCTGCCATGACTGGACCTCTGCCCCCTAACACAGGATGACGACGACGGGAGTCCTCTCGCCGGCATGCCTCCTCCTCCAGTCAGTCGGCTTTCTCCACACCGTCCTCTGGTCTGCTCAAGAGACCAACTGAATAAGGTCTGAAGCAGAGTAAGCTGCCACGCCCAGCCTATTTATGTAATCGGCACCAATCGCGGCGCAGATCGGACGGCCACCAAGGTTACTCTGCTCTCTAGTACTGAATCTGTTCAACTCAAATAACGTGATGGAGCTAGTAGCTACATATGTGTGTCCCTTTACTTTATTTATTTATCGAGAAAAATAGGTTTTTGCGTTCTTTCTTCAGGACATGGGTATGAACAATCCAATCTTCAGCGGATCGAAAGTTTGGATATGAGACACGTTAATGGCGGTCAGGAAGGTGCTGGGAAAGGATCCGGCTTGCCTGCTCCCTTCCCATGCTCCCACTTCATCCTACGGCTGTCCTTTTTTTTTCTAATCTAATCATCCCCTGATTTTTAAGGGATGGGACCGGGTCTTATTTTCTTCCAATTAAATCAAGCTACGTACGCGAGAGCATGAGAAGGGAGCAGGCAAGTCTCGTCCGCCGGGAAAGAGGTTGTTGAGGCCAAATGACTTACTACCTTGATACGACTGCCGATCTTAATTTCCAATGTCCATGATTGCTGGACTTAAAGTGGCAACAATTTACGCAGGTTTAGTCCCTTATTCCCATCCCAAATTCTGGAACAACAGCAATTGCCTCCATGCATACCTGCTGGCTGTAGGCTGCGGAAGCATACCTGCTGTCTTTTCTTGTTGTTTGTCCCCATCCGGGAAAAGTTGTCCCCGACAACAATTTACGAAACCCCCTTCGGTTTAATCCGACAGACGACGCAGCCCGCACCGCTCCCCCTAGATCTTGCGACGGCCGTGGTGACGTCCTCTCCCGCGGCCTCCTTCTCCGTCGCCTCGCCGCGCGCCCGGCTGCCTTCTTCCCCTCATCTCGCCGCCTTTCTTCGTCGGCGTTTCCTGATCCCGACAGGGGGGGAGGGGAGGGGAGTTCAAGAGGAAAGGGGGATCCCCTTCTCTGCAAAGCGCTCTATTTGCCGGCTACGGTGGCAGCGCTCATGTCCTGGAGGCCATGTGGACGACGGCGGTGATGAGCGAGCCCATGTGGACGACGGCATCGGCTGTGACCTGGACGCCTCCTGCCCTTCCCCTTCCCCATTGCATCTTTCCTTCCCGTCTTCCCGTCCAGTTCCTTCCCCCACGCCACCGCCGCCGTTCCGAGCATCTGCAAACTCCGTCGCCCGCCCAGAAGCAAGCAGAGCAGGTAGCACCTCCTCCTCCTTTTCTCCTTCGCCGATCTCTGCTACTTGTGCAGTACAGAATCCCCTGCTCCTTGTTGCCTGCATCGGCCATGGCAGCTAGGGATCTCTCCCTTTCCCCGTGGATCTAGAAACCGCCCAGCAGCTGCTCGCGCTTTTGCCCAAGATTCGCCTGCCGTGCATAGCTTGCTCGCCAGCCACACTTGTTAATTAGGATTAGCAATTTACCCAAGCCACTCTTGTGTGAAAACTGAAATGCCACAGTTTGGGTTTAGTTCTGATGTGTGACAACAACCCAGAAAATGTTTTAGGTTGCTCCTTAACAGACTGGTTTAATGAACAGATAATAAACTTAATTTATTTTCTTTGGATTATGCAAAATCAAGTGATAACCATATCTGAAGAGAGATTTCACATCCAATAGCCGAGTGGCTTGTCAGTTTTAACTTATTGTTATGGAATTTGTTGTCAATTTCTTAAAGTGCCATTTGCTGTCAATTTCTGAATTTGGTGTCATTAATATGTACAATTCGGATAAAATACAGTAACATTGTTGTTAACTTCTGAATTTGTTGTGAATCTATAGGGACCTGGAGAAAGCAACACATTTGCTAAGCCTAGCTGCTTGATCCTGAAAGAATTTCCAGATGCTTGTTACTCCTAGATGCTTGACTTGGAGTATCTTGGAGTATTTGTTGGAGTATGCCATATGCTGGATGTTGGAGCATTTGTCTATAGTATCTTGGTTGATTGAAGATATTGTAATGACCATGTACAAGTGAACAGAGAGATTTGTACTGGCACATTTGTTCAGTACAAATTCTTCGTTTCTTCTTCTTCTTAGCCCTTGTAATGATGAGAGAGAGAGAGAGAGAGAGAGAGCAAATGATGGTTGATGAATGATGTAACCCCAAACCCCTTATTGAAGATATTATTTCTCTCAACTGGAGTATTTGTCTTTACATCTTATCAGAAATACTGGAGTATTAGTCTAACAAAATACTCCTAGCTGTAGTCCCTCGAATAACTTTGTACTTTGACAGAGTTTTTCTGTCTCACATCATAAATCTGAAAATCAGTAAAGTGTTGCTTCTTGCTTAGAATAACATTTGACATAAGGGAGAAATAATGTTTCTGAACTGGTTGATTTAGCCCATTTCTGGTTGGAGTAGATAGTGACTACTGTCAATAAAATGGGTTGCTTGATTCAGCCCATTTTACTGGTGTTCAATAACCTGTGAACAAAATTCAGGTTCCAATAGTGATAAATTAAATCTTGTTAGTATATTTCATTGGATCTCTTGCAATTTCTTCTTCATAGTTTTGGATTGGTCGCGCCTTCATCTTCTTGCAATTTCTGTATATATTTACTTTCTTTGTCAGTTAATCATGCCATGCATATTCAGGTGCAAGGTAACCTCTGCATGGAACCCAATGTTCTTATCCAAGAAGAAGAAGAAGAAGAAGAAGAAGAAGAAGAAGAAGAAGAAGAAGGCATTGAAGATGCTCAAGACCCTGTACAAGAGCTCCAAGCATATGCTTTAGATTCTTCTTCTTCTTACAAATTCTTAGCTTCTTCTTCTTCTTACTCCTTGTAATGACCCTGTACATCTTGTAATGACCATTAAATAAGATATTATTTCTCCAACTAGAGTTGTGTCTTTACATCTTATCATAAGATTTTATTGTCAAATGAATTCAAATAAATGTAGCTAATTCAAATAATTCCAAATAAATCCAAATAATCCAAATTATTCCAAATTAATTCAAATAACTAAGAAGAATAAGGAGAAGAAGGAGAAGAAGAAGGAGAAGAAGAAGAAGAAGAAGAAGGAGGAGGAGAAGAAGAAGAATAAGAAGAAGGAGGAGAAGAAGGAGAAGCAGAAGAAGAAGGAGGAGAAAAAGAAGAATAAGAAGAAGGAGGAGAAGTAGGAGAAGCGGAAGAAGAAGAAGAAGAAGAAGAAGAAGAAGAAGAAGAAGGAGAAGAAGAAGAAGAAGAAGATTCAAATAATTTGCTTCTATGATTAACTACTCAAGCTCAATTTTTAATTAACTTAATTCAAATAATTCCAGCTTAATTCAACTAAATCCAACTTAATTCAAATAATTCCAACTTAATTCAACTAAATCCAACTTAATTGAAATAATTCCAACTTTTCCTTTTCCTTTATTTTCAAATAAATCCAACAAGACATACACATGACATACACATATACACAAGACATACAGATGATACATGACATACACATCACATACTGCTATCCTTTCTTTTTCTTTTCCCTTTCCCTTTCTTTTTTCCTTTCTCTATATACTCATTTCCTTGTTCTATAATGACCTTGGTGTCAGTAATTAGCTCAGGACTACAATATACACCGATTATTTCCTCTCCAGCATTCTGTAGACGTTCCTTATGCAGATGTGGTATCTTGTAGTTGTTTCCTCCTTGATCTTTCATCACTTCGACCATCACTGCTTGTGACGTCATAAAGCTTTTGAACATCTTATGGGAATCATAGTTCTCAAACTCCTCCTCTACACCCTGCACCAATTCCTGGATATTCGTAGGTGTTCTTCAGTCGGTTAGGGATTGGAGGGAGCAGTGGAAGCAAAGATCTAACACACTGATCTCAGTATTGTTTGGTGGTTGTTGCAAATAGTCGAATATCCAGATCTGTCTGTGCCACGGCTTCTAGAAAACCAAATCATTAGGGAGGACATGTGGTGTTGCATTATCTTGTTGAATGAAGATCGTTGTGTCCTCGTCACTGTTAGGCCATTTTTCTTGAATGGCAGGGATTACTTTATTGATAAGGTAATCTCTGCACATGGGTCTAGTAACTTTGACCGGCCTCAACTCTATTGTCCCCTATCTCTGTTCTGGCTTGTTCGTTCTACCTCGGTCTCTACCACGAACGGCCAAATGCCAAGCTTTCCATCAAATCTCATCTCCCCATCTTCATTGTAGCGAGGTTTGGCCACGGCTGTTAGAAACATTACCTTCCCAATGCTGTGAGTATTGTGCACAGTTCGATTTGGTTCTTCTTCTCGAGGCAGTACGTAGTAGCTACTCTTCACTCGGGTCATGTCATACCATTTCTCATCGATGTGGACCATATTTGTCATTGGTTTGAAACTTGGCCAAGGACTTGATATCCATCTTTCATCCCTCATGGATAGGCAAAACTTTAATCTCTCTATCTTGTTCTGTGGCTTGAGGGTGGGTTTGATGGTGCTCATGATGCGTTTCAACTCTTGCAACTGAAATCTATCATGTAGGGTTGATCGGGGCACACCTAAACACCTTGCTAGAGAACGGATTGTTCTTCTTTTGTTCAAAGGGATTGTGGCTGTTCTCGCTAGATCCAGCTCTTTTCTCTTTCTACCACTATCTTCTTTTTAGTTGAAACATCAACTTCTTGGCCTGTTGCAAGCTGTTCTTTGGCTCGATTCATAGTCTTGTAACCGTTCGCAGGAGAACATTCAGCATAGTTGAAATGAGCACCCTGTCATACAGATGAACATGTCCATCTCTAAGCTCGATTACTCGCAGAGAAAAGTAAACACCATGTCTCTCCTTGTCTGTCAGGTCTTTCCCTCTTGGATTGCCTTCTGCGTCAGCTTCTTGAGCTTCTTTCCAATTCTTCTTGTGCCTCTTGAGCATCTTCTTGTGCCTCTTGAGCTTCTTCCTCTTCAAGAAACAAATTCAACTCAATGTCTTCATCCCCCTCTTCTGGGATCAAGTTCAAATCAATAGCTTCACCTGGCCGAGCTTGTTCTTCTTCTTGAGCTCCATCCTCCTCTTCCAGGATCAAGTTAAAATCAATATGTCACCTTGCTGAGCTTGTTCCTCTTGTTGAGCTTCATCATCCTCTTCCGGGATCAAGTTCAAATCCATAGTTGTGTGCTCCTATCTAATCTCACAACAAGAGTATACAGAAGATGATTGGTTAGCTTATAATCATAACAAGAAAACCATGAATAATCCTAGACAAAAAGCAAAGAAACCAAGAAAGGGAAAAGTAGGTATTAAAAGTACCCCTTGTAGTTTAGAAGGGCCCCTTATTTTTTCAGATTCTTCTATGATCAATGCAGAGGCTAATGGGATAATGGCTAGTGAAAAGGAGTCTATTTGGATAGTGGAAGGGGAATCAAATTGCCTCGGGACAAATTCGACTATGGTAATTAAATCTTCAGTGTATTGTACCTCGGGAAACTAAATTTTCATAAGCAACAAAGAGAAACTACAAGTGTTATTTCTACAAGAACCAATAGATTTTTACTACATCTTTTTTTCCAGCAACTACAGGTCCTACTACATCTACATGATTTAGTCACTGAATCACACACAAGAATGTACGCTGACCTCTCCTCTTTCTCTAAATTAAACTCAAGGTCACTGACTTTCACTTGTTACACAAGATTTAAACTGAATGCCACTGAATTAAACTGAATTGCAATCTAGCCATTTTGTTCTCTGCTACAAGTATCTTAACTGTCTCTGAATTTACAAGAACTAATTAAACTGAATTTAGTCAATATTAACTCTGGAGCATGTTGGGGAACGTAGTAATTTGAAAAAATTTCCTACGCACACGCAAGATCATGGTGATGGTATAGCAACGAGAGGGGAGAGTGTTTTCCACGTACCCTCGTAGACCGTAAGCGGAAGCGTTATGACAACGCGGTTGATGTAGTCGTACGTCTTCACGATCCGACCGATCCAAGTACCGAACGTACGGCACCTCCGTGTTCAGCACACGTTCAGCTCGATGACGTTCCCCGGGCTCCAATCCAGCAAAGCGTCGGGGATGAGTTCCGTCAGCACGACGGCGTGGTGACGATGATGATGTTCTTCCGGCGCAGGGCTTCGCCTAAACTCCACGATGATATGACCGAGGTGGAATATGGTGGAGGGGGGCACCGCACACGGCTAAGGAACGATCCGTAGATCAACTTGTGTGTTCTAGGGGTGCCCCCTCCCCCGTATATAAAGGGGGAGAGGAGGAGGGGGCCGGCCAAGGGGAGAGGCGCGCCCTAGGGGGGGCAATCCTACTCCAAGTAGGTTTGCCCCCCCCCCCCTTTCCTATTAGGAGTAGGAGAGGGAAGGAAGAGAGGGGAGGGAAGAAGGAAGGGGGGGGGGGGCGGCCCCCCTGCCAATTTGGATTGGGCTTGGGGGGGGCTCCCCCTCCTTTGCCCCTTCTCCCTCCTTTCCACTAAGGCCCAATAAGGCCCATATACTTACCGGGGGGTTCCGGTAACCTCCCGGAGCTCCGGTATATTCCCAATCTCATCCGGAACCTTTCCGGTATCCAAATATATCTGTCCAAGATATCAATCTTTATGTCTCGACCATTTCGAGACTCCTCGTCATGTCCGTGATCACATCCAGGACTTCGAACAAACTTCGGTACATCAAAACTTATAAACTCATAATAAAACTCTCATCGTAATGTTAAGCGTGTGGACCCTATGGGTTCGAGAACTACGTAGACATGACCTAGAACTATTCTCGGTCAATAACCAATAGCGGAACCTGGATGTCCATATTGGTTCCTACATATTCTACGAAGATCTTTATCGGTCAAACCGCATAACAACATATGTTGTTCCCTTTGTCATCGGTATGTTACTTGCCCGAGATTCGATCGTCGGTATCCAATACCTAGTTCAATCTCGTTACCGGCAAGTCTTTTTACTCGTTCCGTAATACATCATTTCATAACTAGCTCATTAGTTAAAATGCTTGCAAGTCTTAAGTGATGTGTATTACCGAGAGGGCCCAGAGATACCTCTCCGACAATCGGAGTGACAAAAGCTAATCTTGAATTATGCCAACTCAACATGTACCTTTGGAGACACCTGTAGAGCACCTTTATAATCACCCAGTTACGTTGTGATGTTTGGTAGCACACAAAGTGTTCCTCCGGTAAACGGGAGTTTCATAATCTCATAGTTACAGGAACATGTATAAGTTATGAAGAAAGCAATAGCAACATACTAAACGATCAAGTGCTAGGCTAACGGAATGGGTCATGTCAATCACATCATTCTCCTAATGATGTGATCCCATTAATCAAATGACAACACATGTCTATGGTTAGGAAACATAACCATCTTTGATTAATGAGCTAGTCAAGTAGAGGCATACTAGTGACTATATGTTTGTCTATGTATTCACACATGTATCATGTTTCCGGTTAATACAATTCTAGCATGAATAATAAACATTTATCATGATATAACGAAATAAATAATAACTTTATTATTGCCTCTAGGGTATATTTCCTTCAGTCTCCCACTTGCACTAGAGTCAATAATCTAGTTCACATCATCATGTGATTCAACACCAATATTCACATCTGTATGTGATTAACACCCATAGTTCACATCGTCATGTGATCAACACCCAATGAGTTTACTAGAGTCAATAATCTAGTTCACATCGCTATGTGATTAACACCCAAAGAGTACTAAGGTGTGATCATGTTTTGCTTGTGAGAGAAGCTTAGTCAACGGGTTTGTCACATTCAGAGTCGTATGTATTTTGCAAATATTATATGTCTACAATGCTCTGCACGGAGCTACTCTAGCTAATTTCTCCCACTTCCAATATGTAACCAGATTGAGACTTAGAGTCATCTGGATCAGTGTAAAAGTTTGCACCGATGTAACTTTTACGACGAACTCTTTTATCACCTCCATAATCGAGAAACATCTCCTTCGTCCTTACTAAGGATATTCTTGACTGCTGTCCAGTGATCAACTATTAGATCAAAATTGTATTCCTTTGCCAAACACAGAGCAAGGTATACAATAGGTCTGGTTCACAGCTAGCATACTTTATAGAACCTATGACTGAGGCATAGGGAATGACTTTTCATTCTCTTTCTATTTTCTGCCATAGTCGGGTTTTGAGTCTTACTCAATTTCATACCTTTGCAACACAGGCAAGAACTCTTTCTTTGACTGTTCCATTTTGAACTACTTCAAAATCTTGTCAAGGTATGTACTTATTGAAAAATCTTATCAAGCATCTTGATCTATCTCTATAGATCTTGATGCTCAATGTGTAAGCCGCTTCATCGAGGTCTTTCTTTGAAAAACTCCCTTCAAACACTTCTTATGCTTTCCAGAAAATTCTACATCATTTCCGATCAACAATATGTCATTCACATATACTTATCAGAAAGGTTGTAGTGCTCCCACTCACTTTCTTGTAAATACAGGCCTTTCCAAAAGTCTGTATAAAACCATATGCTTTAATCAACTCATCAAAGCGTATATTCCAACTCTGAGATGCTTGCACCAGTCCATTGATGGATCGCTGGAGCTTGCACATTTTGTTAGCACCTTTAGGATTAACAAAACCTTTTGGCTGCATCATATACAACTCTTCTTCCAGAAATCCATTCAAGAATGCAGTTTTGACATCCATTTGCCAAATTTCATAAAATGTGGAAATTGCTAACATGATTCAGACAAACTTAAGCTTCGATACGAGTGAGAAAATCTCATCGTATTCAACACCTTGAACTTGTTGAAAACCTTTCGCAACAAGTTGAGCTTAGTAGATAGTAACACTACTATCAGTGTCCGTCTTCCTCTTGAAGATCCATTTATTTAACATGGCTTGCTGATCATCGAGCAAGTCAATCAAAGTCCATACTTTGTTCTCATACATGGATCATATCTCAGATTTTATGGTCTCAAGCCATTTCTTGGAATCTGGGCTCATCATCGCTTCCTCATAGTTCGTAGGTTCATCATGGTCTAGTAACATGACTTCCAGAACATGATTACTGTACCACTCTGGTGCGGATCTTACTCTGGTAGACCTACGAGGTTCAGTAGAAACTTGATCTGAAGTTTCATGATCAATATCATTAACTTCCTCACTAATTGGTGTAGGAATCACTGGAACTGATTTCTGTGATGAACTACTTTCCAATAAGGGAGAAGGTACAATTACCTCATCAAGTTCTACTTTCCTCCCACTCACTTCTTTCGAGAGAAACTTCTTCTCTAGAAAGGATCCATCTTAGCAACGAATAACTTGCCTCCGGATCTGTGATAGAAGGTGTACCCAATAGTTACCTTTGGGTATTCTATGAAGACGCACTTCTTCGATTTGGGTTCGAGCTTATCAGGTTGAAACTTTTTCACATAAGCATCACAACCCCAAACTTTAAGAAACGACAACTTTGGTTTCTCGCCAAACCACAGTTCATAAGGCGTCGTCTCAACGGATTTCGATGGTGCCCTATTTAAAGTGAATGCAACTGTCTCTAATGCATAATCCCAAAACGATAGTGGTAAACCGATAAGAGATATCATGGATTGCACTATATCCAATAAAGTACGGTTATGACGTTCGGACACACCATTAAGCTGTGGTGTTCTAGGTGGCATGAGTTTGTGAAACTATTCCACATTGTTTTAATTGAAGACCAAACTCGTAACTCAAATATTCTCCTCCACGATCAGATCGTAGAAACTTTATTTTCTTGTTACGATGATTCTCTACTTCACTCTGAAATTCTTTGAACTTTTCAAATGTTTCAGACTTGTGTTTCATTAAGAAGATATACTCATATCTGCTCAAATCATCTCGTGAAGGTCAGAAAATAACGATACCCGCCACGAGCATCAATACTCACTGGACCGCATATATCAGTATGTATTATTTCCAATAAGTGACTAGCTCGTTCCATTGTTCCGGAGAACGGAGTTTTAGTCATCTTGCCCATAAGGCACAGTTCGCAAGCATCAAATGATTCATAACCAAGTGATTCCAAAAATCCATATTTATGGAGTTTCTTCATGCGCTTTACACCGATATGACCCAAACAGCAGTGCCACAAATAAGTTGCACTATCATTATCAACTTTGCATCTTTTGGCATCAATATTATGATTATGTGTATCACTACGATCGAGATCCAACAAACTATTTTCATTGGGTGTATGACCATCGAAGGCTTTATTCATGTAAACAAAATAACAATTATTCTTTGACTTTAAATGAATAACCATATTGCAATAAACATGATCAAATCATATTCATGCTCAACGCAAATGCCAAATAACATTTATTTAGGTTTAACACTAATCCCGAAAGTATAGGGAGTGTGCGATGATGATCATATCAATCTTGGAACCAATTCCAACACACATCATCACTTCACCCTCAACTAGTCTCTGTTTATTCTGTAACTCCTGTTTCGAGTTACTAATATTTAGCAACCGAACAAGTATCAAATACTCAGGGGTTACTATAAACACTAGTAAGGTACACATCAATAACATGTATATCAAATATACCCTTGTTCACTTTGCCATCCTTCTTATCCACCAAATATTCAGGGCATTTCCACTTACAGTGACCATTTCCTTTGCAGTATAATCATTCAGTTTCAGGCTTTGGTCCAGCTTTGGGCTTATTCGCGGGAGTGACAACTTGCTTGTCATTCTACTTGAAGTTTCCCTTTCTTCCCCTTTGCCCTTTTCTTGAAACTAGTGATCTTGTCAACCATCAACACTTGATGCTCTTTCTTGATTTCTACCTTCGTTGATTTCAACATCACGAAGAGCTCAGGAATCGTTTTTGTCATCCCTTGCATACTGTAGTTCATCACAAAGCTCTACTTACTTGGTGATGGTGACTAGAGAACTCTGTCAATCACTATCTTATCTGGAAGATTAACTCCCACTTGATTCAAGTGATTGTAGTATCCAGACAATCTGAGCACATTCTCAATAGTTGAGCGATTCTCCTCCATCTTTTAGCCATAGAACTTGTTGGAGACTTCATATCTCTCAACTCGGGTATTTGCTTGAAATATTAACTTCAACTCCTGGAACATCTCATATGGTCCATGACGTTCAAAAGGTCTTTGAAGTCCCGATTCTAAGCCGTTAAGCATGGTGCACTAAACTATCAAGTAGTCATCATATTGAGCTAGCCAAACGTTCATAACATCTGCATCTGCTCCTGCAATAGGTCTGTCACCCAGTGGTGCATTAAGGACATAATTCTTCTGTGCAGCAATGAGGATAAACCTCAGATCACGTACCAAGTCCGCATCATTGCTACTAACATCTTTTCAACTTAGTTTTTTCTCTAGGAACACATATAAAACATAGGGAAGCAAAAACATAGGGAAGCAACAACGCGAGCTATTGATCTACAACATAATTTGCAAAATACTACCATGACTAAGTTCATGATAAATTTAAGTTCAATTAATCATATTACTTAAGAACTCCCACTTAGATAGACATCACTCTAATCCTCTAAGTGATTACGTGATCCATATCAACTACACCATGTCCGATCATCATGTGAGATGGAGTAGTTTCAACAGTGAACATCAATATGTTGATCATATCTACTATATGATTCATGCTCGACCTTTCGGTCTCCGTGTTCCGAGGCCATATCTGTTATATGCTAGGCTCGTCAAGTTTAACCTGAGTATTCTGCATGTGCAACTGTTTTGCACCCATTGTATTTGAACGTAGAGCCTATCACACCCGATCATCACGTGGTGTCTCAGCACGAAGAACTTTCGCAACGGTGCATACTCAGGGAGAACACTTCTTGATAATTAGTGAGAGATCATCTTAAAATGCTACCACCGAACTAAGCAAAATAAGATGCATAAAGGATAAACATCACATGCAATCACTATAAGTGATATGATATGGCCATCATCATCTTGTGCTTGTGATCTCCATCTTCAAAGCACCGTCGTGATCACCATCGTCACCGGCGCGACACCTTGATCTCCATCGTAGCATCATTGTCGTTAGGCCATCTATTGCTTCTACGACTATCGCTACCGCTTAGTGATAAAGTAAAGCAATTACAGGGCGTTTGCAGTTCATACAATAAAGCGACAACCATATGGCTCCTGCCAGTTGCCGATAACTTCGGTTACAAAACATGATCATCTCATACAATAAAATATAGCATCACGTCTTGACCATATCACATCACAACATGCCCTGCAAAAATAAGTTAGACGTCCTCTACTTTGTTGTTGCAAGTTTTACGTGGCTGCTACGGGCTGAGCAAGAACCGTTCTTACCTACGCATCAAAAACACAACGATAGTTTGTCAAGTTAGTGCTGTTTTAACCTTCGCAAGGACCGGGCGTAGCCACACTCGGTTCAACTAGAGTTGGAGAAACAGACACCCGCTAGTCACCTGTGTGCAAAGCACGGCGGTAAAACCAGTCTCGCGTAAGCGTACGCGTAATGTCGGTCCGGGCCGCTTCATCCAACAATACCGTTGAACCAAAGTATGACATGCTGGTAAGCAGTATGACTTGTATCGCCCACAACTCACTTGTGTTCTACTCATGCATATAACATCAACGCATAAAACCTAGGCTCTGATGCCACTGTTGGGGAACGTAGTAATTTCAAAAAAATTCCTACGCACACGCAAGATCATGGTGATGGTATAGCAACGAGAGGGGAGAGTGTTGTCCATGTACCCTCGTAGACCGTAAGCGGAAGCGTTATGATAACGCGGTTGATGTAGTCGTACGTCTTCATGATCCGACCGATCCAAGTACCGAACGTACGGCACCTTCGTGTTCAGCACACGTTCAGCTCGATGACGTTCCCCGGGCTCCAATCCAGCAAAGCGTCGGGGATGAGTTCCGTCAGCACGACGGCGTGGTGACGATGATGATGTTCTTCTGGCGCAGGGCTTCGCCTAAACTCCGCGACGATATGACCGAGGTGGAATATGGTGGAGGGGGGCACCGCACACGGCTAAGGAACGATCCGTAGATCAACTTGTGTGTTCTAGGGGTGCCCCCTCCCCCGTATATAAAGGGGGAGAGGAGGAGGGAGCCGGCCAAGGGGAGAGGCGCGCCCTATGGGGGCAATCCTACTCCAAGTAGGTTTGGCCCCCCCTTTCCTATTAGGAGTAGGAGAGGGAAGGAAGAGAGGGGAGGGAAGAAGGAAAGGGGGGGGGGGGCGGCCCCCCTCCCAATTCGGATTGGGCTTGGGGGGGCGCCCCCTCCTTTGCCCCTTCTCCCTCCTTTCCACTAAGGCCCAATAAGGCCCATATACTTACCGGGGGGTTCCGGTAACCTCCCGAAGCTCCGGTATATTCCCAATCTCATCCGGAACCTTTCCGGTATCCAAATATATCCGTCCAATATATCAATCTTTATGTCTCGACCATTTCAAGACTCCTCGTCATGTCCGTGATCACATCCGGGACTCCGAACAAACTTTGGTACATCAAAACTTATAAACTCATAATAAAACTGTCATCGTAACTTTAAGCGTGCGGACCCTACGGGTTCAAGAACTATGTAGACATGACCTAGAACTATTCTCGGTCAATAACCAATAGCGGAACCTGGATGTCCATATTGGTTCCTACATATTCTACTAAGATCTTTATCGGTCAAACCGCATAACAACATACGTTGTTCCCTTTGTCATCGGTATGTTACTTACCCGAGATTCGATCATCGGTATCCAATACCTAGTTCAATCTCATTACCGGCAAGTCTTTTTACTCGTTCCGTAATACATCATTTCATAACTAGCTCATTAGTTACAATGCTTGCAAGGCTTAAGTGATGTGTATTACCGAGAGGGCCCAGAGATACCTCTCCGACAATCGGAGTGACAAAACCTAATCTCGAATTATGCCAACTCAACATGTACCTTTGGAGACACCTGTAGAGCACCTTTATAATCACCCAGTTACGTTGTGACGTTTGGTAGCACACAAAGTGTTCCTCCGGTAAACGGGAGTTGCATAATCTCATAGTTACAGGAACATGTATAAGTTATGAAGAAAGCAATAGCAACATACTAAACAATCATGTGCTAGGCTAACGGAATGGGTCATGTCAATCACATGATTCTCCTAATGATGTGATCCCATTAATCAAATAACAACACATGTCTATGGTTAGGAAACATAACCATGTTTGATTAATGAGCTAGTCAAGTAGAGGCATACTAGTGACTATATGTTTGTCTATGTATTCACACATGTATCATGTTTCCGGTTAATACAATTCTAGCATGAATAATAAACATTTATCATGATATAAGGAAATAAATAATAACTTTATTATTGCCTCTAGGGCATATTTCCTTCAGAGCATGGCAGTGGTAGCCATGGCGCGAAGCATGATGAAGGCTACGACGATGCCTGGCAAATCAAATCCCTTTCCTTACTTCTGAAACCCCAAATAGTGTCCCCAAAAGAATAGTGCAGTAAGCAGGCTCCAGGCTCTCATCAACAAAGTCATCGCAAACACCAGCATCACATCAGAAGCAGCACAAATAACACTGCAATTTCTTTTGTCCAAACAAATCCTAATTCACTCTCAAATGTACAACCCTGCATCTGAAAGTACAAAGCTTCCCCAAGACATTAGACCTAAAAACAACATTTACTTTCACTTTGTGGTAGTTTGGGATAATCATCAGAGGCCGCTGCAAGAACCAAACTAACAACACAAAGCACGAAGAGCTAAGAATCAAAGAGAAAGGGAAAACCAGAGAAGAAAAAGGCATTAACCACAGAGCTAACAATAGAAAATGCGGATGTTCAGTCATGCAGGTAATCATGCTCCAGAGTTAATATGCACCAAAACACACAAAAACATATAGGTACAACATGTCTTAAGAGACCCACGGTGACTTTGCATCATTTATTACAAGCACTAATTAAACTGAATTTACAATCTACCCTTGTTTCTCTGAATTGCAATCTAATCACATTAGCAGAAAGTATCTTAGATCTTTTTTCTTCAGATTTTTTCCTTTCTTTTATTCTCTGGATTTAATTAGTGCTTGCATCAGCAGAAAGTATCACCACAAATCATCAACCAAGTGCAGCAATGGATATCAACAGACTGATTGAAATTGCTTCTTCAGTCAGAGAGGAACAACAATAGTAGAAATGGAGCACGAGCAATACCCTCTTCAGAGAGGATCAACAGAAACACAGGCAGCAGCGCGAGCTCCACCAACGAGCATGGAGCATGGGCGCTCGTGGGCGTCACTTGGGTGCCGGCGCTGCTGGTTTTTGTTCACCGGAGAAGCCACGTGACGACCTCCAGCGGCGGCGAGCGGCGGACCATGACGGCCAAGCGAAATAGCAAGCAATCGAGAGGGAAAAGGTGGCCCGGAGGACCAGCATATAACGGCTCGGGGAAGACAGGGGAGGCGCGATGGCGTCAACCTCATGTGGGGAAGCGGTGGCCGGAGTGGGAGGAGACGGGAGCGATTCTGTCGACCCACGGCTTCCCAACAAGCGCGGCTCGAGGATGGTGTACCTCTCGTCGAGGCGGAGTTGCTAGTCTGCTCGGGGATGAGGTGGTCCAGCTGTGGGCGGCGATGGGCGAGCTGTGCATGTGGGCAGCGGTGGTTGCCTCCTTCGCACGTGGTGGGCGGCGCTGGGCCCGACGGTGGCTCGCGGTGGCCTATCAAGGGGAAGGAGAAGGGTCTGTTTGCGACTGATTTAAAAGTCCAAGGGTTTTTTTGTAAAAAAAGAAATTGAACTAGGGAAGGACAACTTTTCCCGGACGGAGGGAGTATAATGGTTGACGGTATTCCATTTCGTTTTTTTCTAGAATATGCACTAGCATGTGTATCATGCATTAAAGAAGGAGATAGGGGGAAAGAGCCCCATCCACCGGAGATTAAAGTTTACATGTGTTTACAACGACACCACCACCATCCTGCCCGACAAGGGTGGCCAAAGACTACCTAACTACTCGCACAAGCCCACCTAGCAAGCGTTGACAGGAAGTATTCTGTTCCGTTTTTCCCTAAAATGAAGCTTAAGGCTTATATCTGTGTGGCTTGTGAAAGTGCGTTATATCGATTAGAGGGGGGTGAATAGGCGATTTTTATGAATTCTTCACTGAGGAATTTGCTGGTGAGGAAATTCCTACATGAAGAACTACTTGCAGCGGAATAAGTACTCAACAGTAAACATAGCAGAACACAAGCATAGTCATCATGATGAAATGAAGACAAGCACAGAGTACAGAAAGCGTAAGCACATGATAACACATGATGAAGGTGGACAAACTGAAGATATTGAACTGAGGAAATTGAGAAAGCCTTCAGTCAAAGTCTTCAAACAGATATGAGCAAGCAAACAACAACTAAGATGAGGAAATAAAAGAGTTGAGGAAATAGAACCAGTAAGGTTGGTGAAGACAATGATTTGGTAGACCGGTTCCAACTGTTGTCTGAGTTGTACGTCTGGTTGAAGCGACTAGGTATTTAAACCCGAGGACACACAGTCCCGGACACACAGTCCTCACCGTACTCTCCTTGAGCTAAGGTCACACAGACCTCGCCCCATCACTCGTGGTATGTCTTCAGGTGACTTCCAAACTCTCACAGACTAGGTCACTCGGCGATCCACAATTCCTCTTGGATGCTCTAGACCCTGACGCCTAACCGTCTGGAAGAAGCACAGTCTTCAAAGGTAATAAGCGTCGGATCCTCGCAGGATCAATCTCTTCAGTGATGCTCAATCACTTTGGGTTGTAGGTGTGTTGGGTTTGGGTTTTCCTCACTTGATGATTTTCGCTCAAAGTCCTCAGAGGATGGGATGCTCTCAAATGACAAGTGTCAGTTTCTCTCGGAGCAGTCAACCAGCTAGTGGTTGTGGGGGCTGCTATTTATAGCCTAGGGACCAGACCGACATGATAATACATAAATGCCCTTCAATGATATGACCATTAGGAGGGTAGATATTTTGGGACAGCTGGCGCATAGCATAGCAACGGTCGGAATTTTGACTCTCAAATTCCTCAAGGCTATCATGTTCCTCACTATGTAGGCAATCCGCACTGCCAAATTCCTAACTCCCCAGTCAGAAAAAATTCCTCAGAGACCAGAAGAACTACGTCTCTGTCACTGAAGAATATGGCTGAACTGTATGAGATTTCCAATGGCTTCACTCGAAGGGATTGGTAGGTGTAGGATTTTGAGTTGAGCATCACATGGAAATTTTTCCTTAGTATTTCCTCGACCCCCTTTAACAGTACGGTGTTTCCTATGACTCAAGAAAGAGAAAATGAAACTACAAAAAGAAAAGTCTTCACGCTTCATGTTCCTCGAATGATTGCCAAGTTTTCAAGGTCACACCAATTTCTTTACTTTCACAGTCTTCAGAAAGTCTTGAGAAAGTCTTCAGAAAGTCTTTAAAAATCCAAAATCTTCAGTCGAAGAACTTCATTTTGAGGGGTCGACTTTCTCTGTAAATATCAAACTCCTCATAGACTTATAGACCTGTGTACACTCACAAACGCATCTCTCCCTTAGCCTATAAGTCTTCAATACACCAAAATCTCTAAGGGGCACTACATGCACTTACAACTTGGTTGTGGGGGATCTGTACATCTTAACTGAGGTTTGTGTTACAAAGAAGGGGTTGGACATGTATGGCAGAGTGTTTATGTTTCGCAGTGCGGCAGAAACTGAGGAGCACCCATGTTTCCCGGGATCTGTTTCTGAATTTGTGCTGCGTGGTGAAGTGTACACTGGATACTCATGTTGCTCCTATTTTTATCTTTGGATTTGGAATTTTGGATCGAACACCAGGGGCTGATCGACCACCCCCTGTTGAGCGGGCTGTGTGTTATCATGTTTCTTTTGATGGTCTATCTATCTATGTAGCTGAGTTGTGAATCTTACCTTCCGGAGATCCATTGATGATGATTTTAATTATGTCTGTCTTTTGAGACCGGGGCCTGAACTCGACTCCATTCTGGCTGCCAGCGAGAAGTGAAGGCAGAAGGCAGTGGACAAAGATGGGAAATCAAGCATCTGCTTTGCTCTATTTGCCTCTTGCTAGCTTTCCTATGCTTTGCTCTGTTTTTCCTATCTCTGCATACTTACATGTTGCTTTCTCTGATTTTGCTCTGTTTTCTAGACTCTGAGTATTTGGCTGCAGACTCAGGTCCGTTTTAGGCGTCCACTCGGGGCCTGACAGACAATCTTCCTCCTTCCGACCACGGGATGGACGGAAGGACAGATGGAGAGATGCTGCCTTCCTCCTCACGTTCATGGCGGAATACACACTAGACTGTATGATACTCGTCAGTTGCAGGAATCCTACCTTCCCACAGTCCACTGACCCAACACTTAGAGCATCTCCAATAAAAGATATATATGCAAAAACACCTAACTTTTGCATCTTTGAGGCCTAAAAGCCCCTCTCCAACAGATGATGTAGATGTAAAAAAAACATCTCTGCCTCCTGGAGATGTAAAATACAACACCTCACGTTGCAAATTTGCATCTCCGAGTGCAGGAGATGTAAAATGGTCGCCTGCACGCCAACCGTTGTTCATTTCATTTCCTCCGCTCATTCTTCTTCCGCCCGCCGCCTCGTGACAGATCCGCCGTCTCCTCCACCCCGCCGTCCTCTGCTATCTTCGGAGATGCAAAACTAGTCTACGGTCGGCCGCGACAGATATCCACTCTCGCGACATGCCCGGCAGCCCGCTCATCGGATTGCCGATAGCCCTGCAGGAACATGCTTCAACGAGATGAGAACAATAGCCTCCCTCCGCTCCATGAAGCATAGATCATGGTTGGCTTTGGGGCGGCGGGGGGAGGGGGGTGTACGATTGCCGTGGTCTACGCCCATGCTCGCCGGGCAAAGACATCGGCTGTGTAACTCGGCGACGCCATGGCGGTGGCCTTCGTGGGACCCAAGCGGCGGTGACCTCCCATGATCTAGTTTCCTTCGCTGTTCGCGGTGACTGCGGAGATGCCGGCCTCCGCCAACATGGCTTCTTTCCCCACCTACCTGATGAATTGCCGCCATTGCTCGCAGTTGATTTGCCAGGAGACGGCGTTGTTCAGGCTGGAGGGCGAGGAAGGGGTGGCGATGGCGATGGTGGTGGCGCTGGATCTGGAGGGTTTGTCAGCAAGCCAACCTATATGGCTCGTCGGGCAACCCAGGCAGATGCAATACCGAAGAACTCTTTCTTCTCTTCGCTGGAGGCCATGGCGGGTGTTGTACAAGGAGGAGATGGAGAAAGCGCAGGTGAGGTGTGGTTTAGCCCAGCGTCTGGATACGTTTATATAGGAGGCAGATGCGAGGAGTCCGCTGGAGAGTTGTTTAATCCTCACCGGCACAGGAACATACGTGTGGCGCTCAAGGCGCTGGAGTAATTCCTCGGCACATGCACCATTTAATGGATGTAGGCGGGCAGACAGATGTCGTTTCAATGCAGAGAGAAGGCATGCGCAGCGGGTGTCGCTCTCGGTCGGTTGGCCACTTCAAAGCCTGCTCTCGTAGCGGTTGTGTCTGCTTTGGGCCGGCATGAAATGCGGGCAGCTGACTTCGGGGGAAAGAACGCGGGCACATGAAAGGGTTTTTTGGTAGCTAGGTTAGTCAGACGCGGGCGTGCTCCAAAACTCCCCTAGTTTGTGTCCGGTTCACGGGAAAAAGTTCGTTCAGACTACTGAACGTATCAATGCAGCACTGCGTTGGATGACAAAACAAGTCCAGACCGCGCAGTCCGGATTGTTTGCGGGTTATTTGAGAGTCATTTAGGATACCTTGAAGTAGTTATTTTGTGCATCTCGCACTAGTAGAAAAACACCTATTAGTCCCGGTTCGTAAGGGCCTTTAGTCCCGGTTCATGAACCGGGACTAATGGGTCGTTACTAATACCTCCACCCATTAGTCCCGGTTCAAACACGAACCGGGACAGATGTGCCTCCACGTGGCCGGTGCACCGAGCCCACTCAGGGGGGCCTTTGGTCCCGGTTGGTGGCACCAACAGGGACCAAAAGCCCATGTTTTTTTAGAAAAGTGTCTGCTTTAGGGGTTTGGGGGTTATTTTTAGGTTGTTATTAGCTAGCTAATAGAGAGATGTGTCCTCTCTTATATCTTCGTCCTTGGTTTACCAATGCTGCTGCTATATATGTTCATTTCACCCGCTGATATAATAACTCATGCATGCTCACATCATACATCATCATATATAATAATAAGTCCTACTAATCATGCATCATCATACAACTTCTACTCGTTATTAATAATAAGTCATATAATCATCATCCTCATAGTCATCGAACCCAACCCTACACAATTGTTTTTAGCACATGATCATCAGTATCAGGTAGGACCTAAACACCCTTAAGGCAAAATAGCATAAAACAATATAGACCCTGACTCTCCATTATGAAGAATGGCGATCATCCTGTCTCCAATTCTTTCCCTTCGCTGCTTTTTGCTTCCAAGAAGCTCCTTACGACTCTCCATACATTTTTTCCATTCTTTAATTGTCATGTCTCCACTTCTTTTAGAAACCCGGTATGGACAGTTGAGATTCGTAGGAAGACCTGGTTGTATGTTCAAAACATGAAGGGTACCGTGCGTATACATCAGATGAGGCACATAATCATTCGGGATTATCTGTTGAAAAACATAGTAATAACTTCATAGTTAGCAATGATGTACTAATTTTAGAAGTATGCAAAAAGATGCACGGATGTCGTAATAGTAAAAAATCTTACCAGGGTATCTCCATGGTAGTCACCGTAGTTCAACACGTGCACTAGTGGCACGTATTGACCATAATGTTGAGGAGTTTGATTGTAGATATTGTAATTCTCAAGATCACTACAAAATGCGACCAGATGATTTTTCTCCTGATAAGTTAATTCGGAGCCTTTGGTGTAGTAGGTTCTGTCTACCATCTTCCACACATTCTTTGAAGAATGAAAATAAGTTGTCAATGGAAATAAGTTGTCAACTATTTTGAAATAAACAATATAAATTACTTAATAACTATGTTAAGCTCACATGGGGGAAGAATTAGAGGTGTATCCACAAGGACCCAAATCGAAGGTCTCTCTTGCTCGATTGTAGGATCACCAAGATCCATGGTGACAAGCATACCCTCATCAAAACCATACATCTTGCAAAGTGCTTCCCAATTTTTGCGACCAAAATGGGTCACACTCTGAGCATTGTACAGCTTTACTTGAAAATCCACACCATGATGGGTACTTAGGATAATTTTTTTGCTTTCCATACTTTCATGGTCTTCAAAACCCATCCTCTCCAAGACATAGCGTCTTGCAAAGCATGGGATAAGCTAGTCGAATTGGAAAAGATGAAAAATACACGTTAAAATAGTTGAAGTCATGCTTAATTACAAAAAAAACTATTGTCGTCGTTGCGTACCGTATGAACATCGAAGGTCTCCTCGAGCTTAATGATGAAGCGCCGATCTTCGTCCAGCTCAATGAACCCGCCGCACATACCTCGGTTGTCGTGGCACCAGTCGCACTCCCCCAGGCGGTTTTTGTCGTCCGAGTACGACATTTCCGGCCTGTGTTAATAATTCAAATATTAAACTAGATCATTATTCTTAATCACGGGTTGACTATCGGTGATGTACGTAGCTCCTCCTTTCATTCCCGAGTGCATTATTACACCAAATTGTCTAGCACACGGGAATGAAGGAGAACTTATCCAATATGAGCCTTCAATAAGCTAAACAAAATCATAAAATAAGCAAAATCAAATCATAAAATAAAGTAGTATTCAATAGCATGCATTCAATAATTATAAGCAAAAGTACATCATCTCTTGGTGTCCGTATATCGTCGAATATTATCACTAATATAGCATCACTAATACAACTAGAACCGTAGCGCCCGACGGGTATCGTCGCGGGCGGTGGACACCCAAAGATAAGGAACCATCACAGGATCATAGCTCCAGTGAGATCCCTAAAGAACCTGCCAGGTATTGTCGAACCTGCCCTTCAATGCAACCATGTAGCGACGGACGTGCTCGTCCTCCTCGCTGACACGGTGACGTACCACCTCCGTGGTGTCCGGAAGCCTCAGCACCATCACTGGCCCACGCAACCGCCACCAAACAAGGATCGGGTCAACAACGGGCTCCCTCCTCACCAACCTACGTCCCCCGGAAGGTAGCACCTCCCAATACCAGCCCGGCGGAGCCCAGTCCCGAACATGGCCCTGATCAAGCAGGCCTCCACCGCCGAGTCGACGACGACGAGGATGCGGGATAGGCATCGCCGACGTTGATGCGGGAACTACTTCTATATATAGTTAAATAAAGTAGTTTTATTAATTAAATCAACTATCTAGTTCAACTACTAAGCACTTACTATAAATAAGTAAAGTAGTACTTACTAAAAACTAACTACTTCTATATATAGTAAAATAAATTAGTTTATTAAATCAACTAGCTAGTTCAACTATATATGAAGCATTTACTATAAATAATATAAAATAGTACTTACTAAAAATAAACTAGTATTTTTCTAACTAATTATATTGAACACTTTCTCTTCTTATTTTTTTTCTTTTTCTAAATACTATGAACAAAAAAATCATTAAAATTCTATGAACAAAATTAATTACACAATCTAAATATCACCAAAAAATCTATTAACAATAATATCACCAAACATGCATATTCAACAATAATATCACCAAAAAAATCTATTAAAAGAAAAAAATCTAACATAATATGAACAAATTAATTACACAATCTAAATTAACATACTATGAACTATATATCTAAATTACTACACGTCTAATCTAACAAAAAAATCTATGAACTACAAAAAAATCTAAAAAAATCTAACGAAAATCATAAAAAGTTGCTCACGGCGACGGCGACGGCGAGGTGCGTCGCGGGGCGGCGACGGCGTCGGTGCGGCAGGGCGGGGCGGCGACGGCGCGGGGCGGGGCGGGGTGGCGACGGCGTCGGGGTGGGGCGGGGCGGCGACGGCGTCGGGGCGGGGCGGCGACGGCGAGGTGGCGGAAGGGGACGGCGTGCGGCGTCGGGAGAGGAGGAGGAGAGAACGAAGTGGGGATGCGGTTCTGAAATTTTCCTAAGTGCTACTTATATAGCAAAGGATTTGGTCCCAGTTCGTGGCACAAACCGGGACCAATGCCCCTTTAGTCCCGGTCGGTGCCACCAACCGGGACCAAAGGCCTCTTTTCAGTAGCCCAAAGGGCGGGAATCGAAGACCTTTGGTCCCGGTTGATGGCCCCAACCGGGACAAAAGAGGGGCATTGGTCCCGGTTGGTGCCACCAACCGGGACCAATGCACCCGTCTAATTACTTATTTATTTTCTACAGCTGTTTTTAGTTGATTCTTTCGGTAGCTGTTTTTAATTAGTCCCACCTCACCAAGCGAGAGGCACTCACAGCGGTTTATAAGCCCTGAGTGCAGAGACGATGAAGAAGAGGCTCAATGCTCACCTGCACGTTGCTTAGCTTCAAGCCTTGAGGATTAGGGTAGACTGCACGGAGCTATGTGCAGTGCAGTTTACTCTATTCCGAAAGGCTTGAAACTAATTAACGAGCATTGCGCCTCTTTTTTATTTTTAATGACTTACTACAACTCAGAAATAAAAAGAAAACAATATATATAGCAGAAAAGAAAAAAAACTATATAAAAAACTACTCAGAAATAAATAGAAAAAATATAGTTGTGATTAACTTTACTAAAAAATGAGCATAGATGCTTATTTTTAATGACTTATTACAACTCAGAAATAAATAAAAGAAAAAATAGTTGTGATTAACTTTACTAAAAAAATGAGCATAGATGCTTATTTTTAATGACTTATTACAACTCAGAAATAAATAGAAGAAAAAATAGTTGTGATTAACTTTACTAAAAAAATGAGTATAGATGCTTATTTTTAATGACTTATTACAACTCAGAAATAAATAGAAGAAAAAATAGTTGTGGTTAACTTTACTAAAAAAATGAGCATAGATCCTTATTTTTAATGACTTATTATAACTCAGAAATAAATAGAAGAAAAAATAGTTGTGATTAACTTTACTAAAAAAATGAGCATAGATGCTTATTTTTAATGACTTATTACAACTCAGAAATAAATAGAATAAAAAATAGTTGTGATTAACTTTACTAAAAAATGAGCATATATGCTTATTTTTAATGACTTATTACAACTCAGAAATAAATAGAAGAAAAAATAGTTGTGATTAACTTTACTAAAAAATGAGCATAGATGCTTATTTTTAATGACTTATTACAACTCAGAAATAAAAAGAAAAAACTAAATACAGCAGAAAAGAAAAAAAACTATATACAAAACTACTCAAAAATAAGTAGAAGAAAAAATAGTTGTGATTAACTTTACTAAAAAAATGAGCATAGATGCTTATTTTTAATGACTTGTTACAACTCAGAAATAAATAGAAGAAAAAATAGTTGTGATTAACTTTACTAAAAAAATGAGCACAGATGCTTATTTTTAATGACTTATTACAACTCAGAAATAAAAAGAAAAAAATAAATATAGCAGAAAAGAAAAAAAACTATATAAAAAACTACTCAGAAATAAATAGAAGAAAAAATAGTTTTGATTAACTTTACTAAAAAATGAGCATAAATGCTTATTTTTAATGACTTATTACAACTCAGAAATAAATAGAAGGAAAAATAGTTGTGATTAACTTTACTAAAAAATGAGCATAGATGCTTATTTTCAATGACTTATTAAAACTCAGAAATAATAATAATAAAATAACAGAAAAGAAAAAAACTATATAAAAAACTACTCAGAAATAAATAGAAGAAAAAATAGTTGTGATTAACTGTACTAAAAAAATGAGCATAGATGCGCTTATATAGAAAATTCAACCTAAATTCATAATAAATTTCTACTAGCTTCAGAGAAATTCAGTATGAATTTAGGTCAAATTCCCTGTATAAGGGCATCTATTTTCATTTTGAGAGGAGCTCAACAAGGCAGAGAGGGAGGGGCTTATAAACCGGTGTGAGCCCCCTTCGGTTGGCGAGGTGGGACTAAACTCTAGCCGCAATGAGGACCAACCCTTTAGTCTCGGTTGGTGGTATGAACCGGGACTAATGGGCAGCCTTTGGTCCCGGTTCATGCCTCCAACCGGGACCAATAGTGGTGGGCCAGGAGCGAGGACCATTGGTCCCGGTTCATCCCACCAATCGGGACCAAAAGGTCCAGACGAATCGGGACCAATGGCCCACGTGGCCCGGCCGCCCCTCGGGGCTCACGAATCGGGTCCAATGCCCCCATTGGTCCCGGTTCTGGACTGAACCGGGACTAATGGGCTGGCCCTGCCTGGACCATTGCCCCCTTTTCTACTAGTGTCGGGAGTAAAGAGCCGAAGGGAATGAAGCTCTCACGGAGCTCAGGGACTCTTGGTCATCGATCGGATTTCTCCCGCAACACTGACCGTCCGATCTTGGGCTTGGGTCATCTGGGACATTGGATCTTCAGCGGGTCGTTATGGGCAGTAAGATGAGAGAAATTTTCAAATTGCATTTCTTTGTAATATCCATACCCGCCACCAGGGCAGTTTCTTCATTGCACGTCCTAGGAGACAGGTACCTATAAAATAGATAGACCCATTAATATCCTCGCTTCCTCTTCCCCTAACCCTAACCCTAGTCCCTCTCGACGCCACCCCTCCCCTCTACCTCCTCCCCGCCTGCCGATTTCCCTGCTGCTTTCCCATCAAGCTCGTGCGTCATGGGTGAGAATGGGAGAGAGAAAGAGCAGGGCTCGTCAGATTTGGAAGGACGGGTCGCTCCCATCATCCATGTCGTTGCCTCCTGTTGACACCAGATTTTGGCACAGTCAATAACTTATTTAAGATGGCCTCAAATGGAGAAGTGATCTTCATGAAAGAGTTCCGTATTGTCGATATGAACATCTTTGAAGTTTGGGTCATCACAGTCTGATTTCATCTCGAAGGCCGAAACTATGCTCAAAGTACTAAGATCTTATATTCAGAGTACAGTTTGGCTGATTAAGCCCCCAAGATGACCTCAAATAGAAAAATTATCTACACGGATTGTCTTCGTCTCGTCGAAATGATCGGTTTTCATATAAAAATCGTTCCAATACAAGTTCGTATGCAAAAGTTAGAGCCATCGGAATACAGCCCTGTCAGGAGGCAAAAACTGGCGCGCCCCACCAGACACCCTGTCTGATGGGTAGCGCGAGGGATAGCCTGTTTTGCGCGACCGATTTGACCCTCAAGATGATGCATGATCAAAAAACATTCAACATAAAAGTTGTTCGTCTCGTCGAAACAGTCAAGATTACTTTTGGGCTCGTTTCCATCTGAGATCGTTTACCATCACAAAAAAGACCCGCAAGGTGCAGCCAGTTTAAACCGAACAGTTTTGGGAAGTTCGGACAAAACCAATCCGAATTTGACTTGGGTTTTGGACGTGAATCCAAGCCTTTTCCTTGCACGGGAAGTCTAGCCGCCTCTTATATACCTAAGGGGTGACGGCCGATTGAACAACACCAATCGAACAAACACATCTAATACTTTTTCGTGTTCATCTACTTTTATCTCTCCCCTTGTATCTTTCTTCTCGTTCTTCGTCGTTCTTCAAGATTAGAGGCTGCGAATCCACGAGGCTCTAGGGGCGGTAAGGCCGACCTCGAGTAGCCAGTCGTCGCCGTGAGCCCTGACGGGGTCCCTCCCGGGCGAGCGGGGCGTCTGGTCCCAAAAGCGCCGACTTGCTGTCTTGCGTATCGCGCTGGAAGTCGGCCTCCCTCGGTGTGAGTTGCGGAGCATCTCCCTCGGTGCCGCGGGTACACATCAACGTGTACGTGTGACGAAGCTTTGAACGGTCTCTGGCCTATTCATGCTACGAAAGGATCGTCATCTAGGGTTTGCAATCTACAAAGGTAATATGAATACCCAATTCCCTACTATAGATGCAAATAATTCATATGGTGTTACTAGATTGTTCAATGAGTACACTCTATCGGCCAGCCCTAGTTTTTTCAATAATGCATCTAATTACGTGCAAGGGCCGATTCAAAGTAATTTGCATGCTTTAAGTTCTTATGATACTAGTAACCTACACCATATGTATCCCAACTCTCATGCATCGGCAACCCCACAAATTGTTATGCTGATGAACAACATGGTGAGTTCAGTTAATAAATTTGAAACACCTCATGTTAGAATCTCCAATGCCATGCAAGAAAGTGTTTCACCCTTTTATTCATCGGCAAGTAATGTGCAATATACTAATCCAACCATGCCGATGAACGAGAGAATTGGCCATGCTGCTACTAGTTATTCGGCCAGTTACTCTCAAACGTCATATGCTACACCTCATGTTAGTAATTCTTCGGCACCATACACAACTGTAGATGCTCATAATTCGGCTTCACACCTTCCTGGTTATAGCTGAATGATTGTAAATTTTACAGGAGCGGTTGTGCCCAATATTGTAGAAGATGAGGTAGTGGTGGCTGCATTGAAGAGTTTATCCCAAAATAAGAGAATTAGTGCTCTTTGCCTTGAACAACATGAAAAGGGGCTATTTCCTGATTATGCCGCAATAAAAGCTAGAGTTTTGCAAGAAGATGAATCTTTGCCAATTGATAAAATTGGCGAGCAAAATGATGGTCTTACAACAATGCATATGCCTTCACCCATACTACATCATATTATACACCCCCTACACAATTGCAAAATTTCGGCAACACCCGTGTGTCATTGCCGAAAGAATCTAAAAGCATTGGGGGGCAATCATATCCGGGGTGGGCTGAAATTGAGAAAAAACTTAAAGCTAATTTTGCCGCTCGCCGTCAGAAACAAATAGAAAAAGAATTGGCTCGGATAAAAGAAGCATTGCCAATTGGTAGTATCAATGAAAAGAAGGATGATTCGGAACATGAAAGTGCTTCAGTTGAAAAATCTGAATCAAGTAGTATATATTCTGAATCCATCAAATCCAACGAGGCAAGCATTATTGAGAAAGGGCATGGCAAGCATAGGAAAACAACGGTGCTTGATTTTTCTGAAGTTAATGGAACCTACTTCCTGCCCTATGAGTTCCGTGCCGTAGAAATTGACAAGCTTCAAGGACAAGAACAAGTAGCCAAACAAAGTTCGGCCGACAAAAATCTTCAAAGCAATGATGCACGGATTCAAGAAAAAGATGATGACAAGGTGTTGGGGAGCCATCCAAAGACGGAGCAAGATGTTCTTCAAATGGCACCACCATCATGCTCTCCCAACATATTTGAAGAGGTATGCATAGAGAGTAATTTACCTATTTTCAGATTTGGTCGCAACTTCATTATTGATGCATCTATAAGAAATATTCTCATAAGTAATTTTGAAAGATCAATGAAGAAGGGTAATTTACTTGTTAAAAAATTGTTATGGAACATATCAGTCAAACCATTGCGCCATTTATAAAGACCGATAATGACTTATTATTACAGCCAAAGCTTTCCCCGTTGCTTTATCTAAACTTCATATCTAGTTGGGTAGCTTTGCTTATTTCGTACTTGGCTTGCACTTGGTCTCAACTGAGACATGTATGTTATAAATATCTTCGTTTCAGAAATTTAAAGCCAAGGTTAAATTCTATTGAGAAAATGGATGCTAATACAATATCTTATCCAAAGACGTCGGAGATAGAGTGGAAAACACAATGCATAGCCGAATGGGGAGATTCCAAATCTGAACCATTCATTTGCTTATCTCCAAAGCCGTTCAAATAGCAAGATCGGCTAGAAAACAAGAAGTATACCTTAAATTCAAGCATGTGTGATCAAATATTTGATTTGTTGCTGAAAAATAATTACATTACAATTCTCGATCACCATGTTAAGCCGTCAATCCAAGGATGAATGTATTGTAAATTGCATGATTCGTCCAAACATAATTTTGAGGATTGCAACATGTTTCGGCAAATAGTCAAATCGGCCATTGAAAAAGGACGATTGAAGTTTGTTGAAACACCAAGAGATGACCAGTCTATTCCGATTGGTTCCGATGGCAAAAGGTTATTGCACCGGCTGCTTCAAGCCGATCCATTTAAAGAGAATGTAAAAACTGCAGGTGATGGGATCAAGGTTTCAAGTGAAGAAGTTGTTGAAGAGCATAATGAACATAATCTTGAGGGCGAGAATTCCATCGAAGCTACAATGGAGACAACAAGGACTGGGGGACAGCAAGCAAATCCAATGATCGATGAAAGCACACCAAAAGAAAACAAAGGCCGAAATAAGCGCAAGTGTAAGAGATCAAAAATCACCTTTGCTGAACTATTGGATAAATATCAAAAGATGAGTGAAGAGAAGAATGCTTATCGGCCAAATCATGCAAAGAAACCAAGATTACCCCCAAGGCGCAAATATGAGGATTGGTATTGGCAAAGTGATAATTTTAATGCAACATATTCATATCCTTATTTTGGGCTGCCAATGCCAATGCCGTGGATGCCTCCCTATGCTCATATAGATACATATTCATCATGGGACAGGTATGGTACAAGGGCACATTCTCCATCTTATTCTAGACCATCTCACCAATACTATGCAGCTCCAAGAAGATCAACATTTGAACAATCATGCATCAAAGACCGTTTCAATCATAAGGAATCGGTCCAAAGCTCAAGGAAGAAAAAATAGGTGGTAAAGCAAGTTTACCGCGTGAAAAGAGATGGTCGTAAGTGTGCTACTTCAGATTTGATCTCAAATAACAAAGAGCCAATTAAAGTGTTGACATTGGATACAAAAGGCAAAGAAGTGAAACAATCAATTGATAAAAATCAGAGTCCCAAATCTGAGGAAAAGAAGTTGAGTGTGCACAAGGCCCAAAAAGAGTGGCCATTGCTTCAAACAAAATCACAGCCGGGGTGCCCACTCGGCTTATCGTATTGGCGAAAGAAGGAATTACAAAAACTTAGTGCACAAGAGCTGAAAAAGAAGAACATGGCATGGGTTCCAAAGAGGAGCAGTCAAAATGAAAGTGATGTGCAACCTTCTATTGCAACAAGTGTTACAAAAGTGAAGAAAGAGAAGGATGGAAGCCAAAAACAGTTAAGCCGAAGGTTTGCATCACCCCATCAAAATCTTCGGTTAG
Organism: Triticum aestivum; assembly: GCF_018294505.1. Classification (NCBI taxonomy): domain Eukaryota; kingdom Viridiplantae; phylum Streptophyta; class Magnoliopsida; order Poales; family Poaceae; genus Triticum; species Triticum aestivum. The sequence goes on along the minus strand of NC_057803.1, from coordinate 731,190,104 downwards.
CACATCATCCATATTCTTCAACCATACCATTGATGCCTTTGCCATGGAATTCATCATCAGGTATGATAAATTACCCTCCCTGGATTTATTTTAATCCATGGAAGCGACATAATTTTCTGCATCATGAGAGGGTATTACCAAATCTCTATACATTTTATTAGCTACTTTTTTTCTTGCTAATCCAAAGGGCCGAAATATTTGTTTGCTATTTCATTTGTTTATTTCGGCTATGCATGATTTGGTGAATGAATTCTACATGGGCATTATGTTGATGGCCGGTATTTATCTATCGCCCTAAGAATATGTCAAAGCATGGCTCATGTAGTATCCTAACATCGTCCTTAGTTCAATTAGAGGCCAAAACGAGGTACATGTTCATTGATATTGCCCTTGTCTTTCTAGTACTATGGAGATTATTTTCGATGGTAAATTTGTGGCAATGGCCAAGGTGTTGGTGTTGCTTATTTATCTCCATATGGAGTTATTTTGTGAAGTCTCAGGCCGCTTATAATATTTTTGCACAATCATCAAAGCCGAATAAGCATTGTCATTCGGATTGGAGCTTTGCCTTGATATAGGTGCTATACATATTGAGGCTTCCGGTGATTCTTATTAGTAGTGGAACAAATATCCAAGGGTTATCAATGTTTTGACGGATCACTTATAGTTTATCTTTTGGTATGTCTAGATGCAAGATTTACCTTGGGTTGCTTTGAAATTGTTCATATATCTAGGCATGACAATTCGAAAGAGTTGGCACAGTAAGCGTCCGGCTACTATGTTAACCATGGTGTATTGCATTTCTATCAATAGCCGATGCTAGGTCTTGTCAACATAGGTAAGGCTAAATCGAAGCCCATCGCTTCGGCCACTAATGAAATTTTTATGCAGGCGAAGTAAGGATTGGAGGAAGTTCATTCTTGATTATCTGCAAAATCCTAGCGAAAGGGCGAACAATATGGTTCGGAGGATGGTTTTGATCTATGGAACCTTATCACCGGATTGTTATAGAACCTGAGAAGTTTTCACCCAAGTTTGCATCAAGAGGTTCAAACAAGCAATGGCCGATATAAACTTATCGTCCTAAGCATATGCAAAATGGCCGATGGAGTGTTGACATCGTCCTTAGAACAAGCTATGCGGAAGTTATTTTTCGGCACACAAACTTTGCCGAAAAACAGGGGGGCATGTGTTGACACCAGATTTTGGCACGGTCAATAACTTATTTAAGATAGCCTCAAATGGAGAAGTGATCTTCATGAAAGAGTTCCGTATTGTCGATATGAACATCTTTGAAGTTTCGGTCATCGCAGTCCGATTTCATCTCGAAGGCCGAAACTATGCTCAAAGTACTAAGATCTTATATTCAGAGTACAGTTTGGCTGATTAAGCCCCCAAGATGACCTCAAATAGAAAAATTATCTACACGGATTGTCTTCATATCGTCGAAACGATCGATTATGATATAAAAATCGTTCCAATCCAAGTTCGTAGAGGCAAAAACTGGCGCGCCCCACCAGACACCCTGTCTGATGGGTAGCGCGAGGGATAGCCTGTTTTGCGCGACCGATTTGACCCTCAAGATGACCTCTTATCAAAAAACATTCAACATAACAGTTGTTCGTCTCGTCGAAACGGTAAAGATTGCTTTTGGGCTCGTTTCCATCCGAGATCGTTTACCATCACAAAAAAGACCCGCAAGGTGCAGCCAGTTTAAACCGAACAGTTTTGGAAAGTTCGGACAAAACCAATTCGAATTTGACTAGGATTTTGGACGTGAATCCAAGCCTTTTCCTTGCACGGGAAGTCCAGCCGCCTCTTATATACCTAAGGGGTGACGGCCGATTGAACAACACCAATCCAACAAATACATCTAATACTTTTTCGTGTTCATCTACTTTTATCTCTCCCCTTGTATCTTTCTTCTCGTTCTTCGTCGTTCTTCAAGATTGGAGGCTGCGAATCCACGAGGCTCTAGGGGCGGTAAGGCCGACCTCGAGCAGCCAATCGTCGCCGCGAGCCTTGACGGGGTCCCTCCCGGGCGAGCAGGGCGTCTGGTCCCAAAAGCGCCGGCTTGCTGTCTTGCGTATCGCGCTGGAAGTCGGCCTCCCGCGGTGTGAGTTGCGGAGCATCTCCCTGGCGCCGCGGGTACACATCGACGTGTACGTGTGACGCGTTCCAGCGCCAACACCTCCTCCGCCTGGGAGGCCATGGACAGAGGGAGCCATCTCCGTCGCCTCCCCTACTTATTCCTCCTCTGTTCATGCGTCCCCAAGAAGCAAGGTGTGCTGTTGCTCCTCCCTACCAATTGCTCCGTACACTTCTTGATGTTGCTATTGCTCTCGTCCCTCCACGGCAACAGATGTGCTGCTGCTGTTGCAGATTGAAAGTTGTATGCTGCTGCTTCTGCTGTAAATTTGATTGTTTGTAGATTTGTGTGCCGCCTCCCGCTGCAGCTGTAAATTTGATTATGTGTAGCTTAATTTGTATGCCAGCGCTGCTGCTGTATGGTTAATGCATGTATGTTTTGTGAGCTGCTGCTGTTGTTGAATATGTCTTTCTAATTTGCAGATTCGTTGCCATCAAGTCGAAGATTCTACATCAGATGGTACTATTTTTAGTTGCAGTCTTTTTTCTTTGTTCACTGTACATAAAATAAGACATAAAACAAATCCAGCTAATATGGATATATGTTCCTTTACTTATCCTATATGTTGGTCTTAGTTGCTTCTTTTCTGGTTACTAATCTTTTACCACATGTCTGTTTGTTTTCCACTAATCCTATGTGTCCAATGCCACCATTGGCTTATTAAGCCCATAATTTGGATTTGTACTAATAATTCTGCCTAAGCCACCACCACGGGATTGAACTCATGAGGTTGTAAGGATCTTGCAATTTACTCTTGTATTTAAGAGTGATTTCTTTCTTAGTTTTTCTTTTAATCTTTCTTATTATCATTTTTGTTTCATGGCTGTAGCACATAATGGCAAGTGACTGCAATTCTGAAAGCTGGTACGAGGGTATTCTTTGTCATCGTCTTATTATTGTGATATGTACGCTGTTTCTTTCACTCAAACCATGAAAAAGTTGTTTCTTTCAGTTGTTTGCTTCGGCTCATCAAGACATACTAATTCTTCCTCTATGAAGTAGAGAGTGATTAGACTCTGACAGAAGATCTTATTACATACTCATTTTTGGACCAGTTGTGTTGTCTGAACTCTATGATTTTTTATCCCATCACATGTATGAATTGCATGGAACATAAATGAGGCTGGTAATTAAAATAGATTTGCTACTATCTCATTTCAGTTTTCTTCTATTAGAATAAGGATATGCCTAAATTGAGAGTTGTTCATACTTCGCGATGATGGATTTAGCTACTGGTTAAATAAGTACTATGGTCTAAGCATACTGATGATTAATGGCCTCTATCAACTATAAAGCACAGGGGTCTGCATGACATAGTTATCATTTATAGTACTGTATACATAAGGCGCTAGTTCGCTTTAGTACACTATTTGTTGCTTATCATCTCTCACACCTTTCTACATATTTTTTTGTGACGTGTTAAATCTGTCATGATCTTGCACTATATATTCTTATTTTCTTCATCATATGTAGTTCCAAGAATCTTGGTTCTAACTCCATCCTCCTCCAGTCTGGATATGGTAGATGCTTATTAATTTCCTTGTGTGATTGTAACATGTGTAAAGCTATTAAGACAACATGATTAATGCACTGTCCTTAAGTACTTGCCTACCAATATTAAGCTGGCAATTTCATATTTTTGCTGATATTAAACTTGATCAATAAAAACTGTGAGTATAGTAACATAATTATAAATTTGTGAGCTTGTTTTTTTACTAGCAAATGATATTTTATTCTTTTTGTGTAAATTACAATCTCTATAAATCATCATGTACAAATAATAACTAAAGTATATAGCAGATTTAACAATATTCATAGGATCTATAGATGAATTTGTTCTCTTTGCAAACAAGTAATATATTCACTAGAAAGGATAAATAACTATTCCTCAATCAATCCATGTCTTTTGTACCAAAAGAAAACAAATTACAATGCCTATCCAATGAGAAATGAATGTAGGCATTTCGCAAGTGCCTTCGCATGGCATTCAGAACTTATATTTGGTCCTTGCACCAAGCTGCTTTGGTTGTAATTTATGAGACATATTATTTCCACTCAAAATATTATCTACTGATAATCCGATGGCTCTATTAGTTTCGATGCACATATCATTTTTAGTTTTATTTGTGTAGCCAAAACTTATCTTGGATTCTTGCTCTTAAATGGACGCTCTTACTTTTGTGTACTTATTAATTATTATTGATTTGTGCATTTTCTAGTCCTTTCGAACTTTTTTGTTTTCTCGATTCCTTTTAGTGAAGTGCATCGCTTGCACTTTCTGCGCCTCATGAGAAAAGCATGGTGAAAGTACACAGTGACTGGATTTTAGCGCTAACAACTGAGAGCCAATTATCAAGGAGGTAGCTAGTCCAGCACAGAAACAACATTCAGAAATTTTGGAAAATGATATTGAAGATTATGATCCAGATATTGGTTAAATTCAGTTGGTATTTCAGCAGTATATGGATCATAATCTTCAATATCATTTTCCAAAGTGCTGGACTTGCTGGCTCCTCGATAATTGGATTAGATTTGTTAATCCTTTTCCTGTGTACTTTCCTCAAGCCACAAATCATATATTAGAATTCAGAGTGGGCATGCTACCACTCACTTCATCAATAGGAATCGGGAAAATAGAAGAAAATTCAGAAGAACGAGAATTTTACAAAAGGAGTTCCAAGTTAAGACCAAGAATCCAAGATAAGTTTTAGGTGCACAATAGAAAGAAAAATGATGTTTATCAAAACCAATAGAACCAACTAATTAGCACTAAGTTGTAGTTTGTGTGAAACTAATGTGTCTCTCAAATCTCAATCAAAATAAGGCAGTTTGGTGCAAGGATCGAATCTAAGTTGTGAAAGCTTAATGCCTACGTTCACTTCTCATTGGACAAGCATTGCAATTTGGTTTGTTTTTGGTACATAACACCTGCATTGATTGTGGAAAAATATTTAGTTACCCTTTTGACGGAATATTTATTTAGTATTATATTATGTAAATAAAGAATAATTCTTTTGAGCATCTACAGGTTACTCAACTGACCTTAGTTCAACATTGCGTCATTCATCGTCCCAATTCATTCATGTAAAAGATGCACTCCCATACAAAGTCCTACTAAATCAATGACACGTATTTTGGGACAGAGGGAGTTCCTACTGAAAATGTTAACGCTACTAGCACAATGCCTGTGCGTTACCACGAACTGATTAAGAGTATAAGTTTGAGTTGGAGTCACATTTTTACAATTTTTATTTGTTCATTCTGCAAGTGTTGGTCTCACATGAAAGTAGTACTATACTACTTGTTTATTTGTTTTAGGTCTCACATGCAAGTAAAAGCTCATTTGTTTATTTATGTATCTTGGAAGGTTTTTGGTCCCACAAGTGGGCAAGGGTATATTTTTTATTGATGAAGATTGTTCGTCCCACATGTGGATAAGGGTGTATTTTTTATTGATGAAGGTTGTTGGTTTCACACATGAACTCACCACCAACTCCAACCTTTATAAGTGGGAAAGATATGTACTGCAGAAGTCATGCCAACAAATGTTCATTCCCACCACACCGATTTTGATGACTCCCCCGGTGGGCTTCTTCATATCCTCACATTAGAAACAGATTACAAAGATAAATCATTTTTCTTTGGTGGTTCGGACGGCTGCAGTGTAGGAGCATGTGTTGTTCTAAGAGCCATAGCCGAAATCCTGAAATCCGGAAGTTGTGATCCTGATACGAGAGAGCAGTTTGGCAAAATTATCCATTTAGATTGTTTTCAGTGGAAAAATAGAAGAGACGTGCATAGGGCAATTGCGGAGGAGTTACACCTTTGCCATTTAATGCGCGTGTTTGATAAGCAAGACGAGGATGATGATTTTAGAGGGATAGACGTCAGCTCCAGAGTAGATATACCAAGCATCGTACGTGAGATCAATGCTTCTCAAGGAAATGAAAGATTTCTGAAGATTTTTCATTATGGGGGAGAAGAAGACATTGATCTGGCAGGGTGTGGTATTCCTAATCGTGAATTTGGACCCTATGCTTCCGGAAAACTGTTATGGAGCAGTTATGGAGGCTTTCAGGTCTTAGAGAGAAAAGAGAAGTTAAGTCCAACTCTTCTTGTGTCAGAACAATTATTTTGAATTCCTGGTTCAAGAAAGATGTGAGTCAACTATTGTATCGTTCATTGCTATCGGTTGTTTCTTGCCAAGGTCCTAAGCCGACGGTGGACTGCGAGAAGGACTGGTGGGACAGGTTCGAGTGGGATGGCTTCGAGGCCAACCATGAGCCATCTCTCTTCTGGACATGCCATTCAGGTTACTAGAAGAAGACCCTTTCGAGGGACTCTGTTCTAAGGTATACGATTCATTTGGCATGGGTTATGCTATCTGCATTGATAGATTAAGCAACTAGTATAATTAAATCTCATAATTTGATTCTTTCTGTTCCCATTCATTGTTTCCATTCATTGATAGATGGAGCATGGAAAGGGAGGTCGACCGGCTTACACGGATCATGGATCAGTCTATCTCTGTTGCAATCATGTTGTGATATCATCACGGCTCTTGGAGTGTTTGTTTCCCATTTTCAGTCTCTATTTGGCAGTGAAGTGTGTTTGTTACAAGCTCCGTCTGCAATGTGGTGAGGTGTTGCCACGTACTTGCGCATGGAGGATATAAATGGCGTGCCTTCTTAAGCAGGATACATATATACCTGATGTGGGTATGCTTGATTGGATAAGATTGGATTGGTGTGTGATTGTCAAGCAGGCACTGGATTGCTTGCTTGGTTTCGAGCTCCAGCTTGGTGTGGTGTCACTACTGTAGGATGCTGCTAACGCGACACTACGATCAGAGACTCGTTGACGAAACTGTGTGCAATGCATTAATCGCAAACGGTGCTGTAAAAAAGGTCAAAAAAGTGCAAAACGTTTGCGATGACGGATGCATCAAACACGGTTACATTTTAGTTCCGTGTGTGATGTACGGCATACAGTTCAGTGCAATTAACCGTTTGTGATGAGGAGCAACAAAAGAAACGGGCAGCCAGATAAAGGTGTGTGCGATAAACAGTATACAGTTCACTAGGATGAACTATTTGTGATTAAGCAACACAAAAGAAACGGTCAGCCAAATCAAGGTGTGTGCCATATACGGCATGCGGTTCACGCGGATGAACTGTTTGTGTTGAGACAAGAGAACATAAATGGTTCGATATAACAAGATGTGTGTGATACGCGGCAAACAGGACTGTAATCTGAAATGTGTGCGAAGACCGATAATAACACAGAGGATTGCTGCTAATAAGACGTGTGTGTTGTGAGATGGGATTGCATACAGAACAACAACATATATATTACATGCATGATTAACCAAATTAAACATCCAATTACATAGGTGGCTACTACAACCATGGCATTTGCACACACCAAAGTAAACTATTACATGAATAATTTCATAGGTGGCTACTACACACGTGACACTTCCACACATCAATAAAGTAAACTATATATTACATGCATGATTAACTAGCATAAATGATCATCTGATCATCATCTACTTCTTGTGATGCTTGCTCTGCTTGTGGCTCGATCCGGACTTGTCGATTTGGGTAACAAGGCACTTCCTCATGTCAACGATCCACCTGTACATCTCGAAGCATGTGTACATGCTCTTGGCCGCGAACCTGAGTTGAGGTTCATCCAGTCGCCGCACCCAGGCCCTGTGCCAGGATACGGCACTTGTTCTCTGGGCATCCTGCTTCATCTTTTCGTAGTAGGGGTCGATAATGGCCGAGGCGAGTTTGACTAGGGAGTCCTTCTTCGAGATGCCCCAGACCCTGTAGTGTTCAAGGATTTCAACAAGGTTCTCGCAGGCCAAGCCCGTAACACTGAGCGCTTTTACATCGTCAGTGGTTTCCACCGTGGCGAACTTGTAGTCGGTGCTGTTGACAAACCTTTTGAAACGGTCGCAAGGCTCTCTAGCCATGCAGTAGTGGTAGATGAGGTCATGATGGCGCACGCACAACTGGGCGGTGGCAACCTTCTGATCTATGCCGGGACTACCGTCGGTGTACTGGAGGTCGATACCGACCACCTTGTACTTGTCTCCAGCAAGCAACTGCTCAACGGTGTAGATGTAGTCGTCTACCATGGCCGGGTCGATGGTGTACACCACCGAGAGATCTGTCTCCCTCGCGTGGGTCTCCACTTTATGCTCGCCGAACTTCATTGGAGCGCCGCTAGACATCCCCTCTCTATGTGTCGTCGTGGGTGTGTTTGTTGTGTTGTGGGGCGCGATCGTGTTGTGGCCCCCAACACGATCGTGCGCAGGCCCAACAGCTGGCAGAGTACGCGCGGAGGGATGCAAGCAGAGTGCTCCGCGGTCGCCTCAATGGAGAGCAACCATATATATGCATATAGAAGTTGAACACGCAAAGGAGAGGTGTCCACAACCAGAGCGAGCACAGTGCTGTCCTCCTCCTCCTCAACTCAGTGCGCCGGGCCACCTACCGGCGGCTAAGGATCGGCGGCTTTTGTGGCAAGGTCAAGGTTCTTCTCAGCAAAAGCTTCCCAGGCTTCCAGCCGGTTGAAGAAGGCCAACGTCGTAGCGTCCTCACTGGCTTTGTAGATACCTATGTACACGATTTTCTCGTACACGTGGATGTGTAGGTCGACGAATTCTTGTAGGGCGAGGCGCCTCGCGGTGATCGTGACCTCCAGCTTGACATTCTTTGTGGTGTCGGCGGGCAGTCGTAGGGCTGCTACGTCTTGAGCTTGCGTTGGTTTTCCTCGAAGAGGAGATGGTGATGCAGTAGAGTAGCGTAAGTATTTCCCTCAGTTTTTGAGAACCAAGGTATCAATTCAGTAGGAGGCTCCTCAAAAGTCCCACGCACCTACACAAACAAATTGAGAACTCGCAACCAACGCAATAAAGGGGTCGTCAATCCCTTCATGGCCACTTGCAAAAGTGAGATCTAATAAAGATAGTAAGATAAGATACATATATTTTTGGTATTATATAATATAGATGCAAAAAGTAAAGATGCAAATGAAAGTAGATTGGAAGCAAAAATGATAAGAGATAGACTCGGGGGACATAGGTTTCACTAGTGGCTTCTCTCAAGATAGCATAAGTATTACGGCGGGTGAACAAATTACTGTCGAGCAATTGATAGAAAAGCGAATAATTTTGAGATTATCTAGGCATGATCATGTATATAGGCATCACGTCCGCAACAAGTAGACCGACTGCATCTACTACTATTACTCCACACATCGACCGACTATTGCCTGCATCTAGAGTATTAAGTTCATAAGAACAGAGTAACGCATTAAGCAAGATGACATGATGTAGAGGGATAAACTCAAGCAATATGATATAAACCCCATCTTGTTATCCTCGATGGCAACAATACAATACGTGCCTTGCAACCCTTCCTGTCACTGGGTAAGGACACCGCAAGATTGAACCCAAAGCTAAACACTTCTCCCATGGCAAGAAAGATCAATCTAGTAGGCCAAACCAAACTGATAATTCGAAGAGACTTGCAAAGATAACTCAATCACACATAAAACAGAGAAGATTCAAGTATTATTCATAGATAAACTTGATCATAAACCCACAGTTCATCGGGTCTCGACAAACACACCGCAAAAAGAGTTTACATCGAATAGATCTCCACAAGAGAGGGGGAGAACATTGTATTGAGATGCAAAAAGAGAGAAGAAGCCATCTAGCTAATAACTATGGACCCATAGGTCTGTGGTAAACTACTCACAACTCATCGGAGGGGCATGGATGTTGATGTAGAAGCCCTCCGTGGTTGATTCCCCCTTCGGCAGAGTGTCGACGAAGGCTCCAAGATGAGAGCTCGCAGATACAGAAGGTTACGGTGGTGGAAATTGTGTTTCGTCTGGCCCCTGGATGTTTTCGGGGTACATAGGCTTATATAGGAGGAAGAAGTACATCGGTGGACGCCCAAGGGGCCCACGAGACAGGGGGGCGTGCCCTATAGGGGGGGGGCGCCCTCCTATCTCGTGGGAGCCTCGGCAGCTTCTTGACTTGCACTCCAAGTCCTCTGGATCACGTTCGTTCCAAAAATCACGCTCCCGAAGGTTTCATTCCGTTTGGACTCCGTTTGATATTCCTTTTCTTCGAAATACTGAAATAGGCAAAAAAACATCAATATGGGCTGGGCCTCCGGTTAGTAGGTTAGTCCCAAAAATGATATAAATGTGTAAAATAAGGCCCATAAACATCCAAAAAGGGTAATATAATAGCATGGAATAATCAAAAATTATAGATACGTTGGAGACGTATCAAGCATCCCCAAGTTAATTCATGCTCGTCCTCGAGTAGGTAAATGATAAAAAGAGAATTTTTGATGTGGAATGCTACCTAGCATAATTCATAATGTAATTTTCTTTATTGTGGCATGAATGTTCAGATCCAAATGATTCAAAATAAAAGTTCATATTGATAAAAGAAATAGTAACACTTCAAGCATACCAATCAAAGTAATCATGATTCTCAAAATAACATGGCAAACGAAAGTTCATCCCTAGAAAATCGTATAGTTAGGCTATGCTTCATTTTCGTCACACAAAGATGTTCCCAACTTCTATACCCCCGATAACAAGCCAAGCAATTGTTTCATACTTAAATAATCTCAAACTTTTTCAACCTTCACGCAATACATGAGCGTGAGCCATGGATATAACACTATGGGTGGAATAGAATATGATGATGGGGATTGTGTGGAGAAGACAAAAAAGGAGAAAGTCTCACATTGACGAGGATAATCAATGGGCTATGGAGATGCCCATCAATTGATGTCAACATGAAGAGTAGGGATTGCCATGCAACGGATGCACTAGAGCTATAAATGAATGCTCAACAAAAGAAAACTAGTGGGTGTGCATCCAACCTGCTTGCTCACGAAGACCTAGGGCATTTGAGGAAGCCCATCGTAGGAATATACAAGCCAAGTTCTATAATGAAAAATTCCCACTAGTATGAAAAAGACAACTTATGAGACTCACTATATGAAAAACATGGTGCTACTTTGAAGCACAATATATGAGACTCGCTACATGAAGAACAAGGTGCTACTTTGAAGCACAAGTGTGGAAAAAGAGATAGTAACATTGCCCTTTTTTTGGGCCTTTATTTTTTTCTTTCTTTTGGCCTTTCTTCTTCTTTTTTTCTTTGGGCAATGTTCTAATAATGATGATCATCACACTTTCGTTGATTACAACATATGAATTACAACTCGAAACTACAACAAGATATGACTCTATATGAATGGCTCCAGCGGTGTACCGGGATGGTGCAATGAATCAAGAGTGACATGTCTGGAAAATAATGCATGGTGGCTTTGCCACAAATACGATGTCAACTACATGATCATGCAATGGCAATATGACAAAAGTAAAGTATGTCATGATGAAGAACGGAACAGTGGAAAGTTGCATTGCAATATATCTCGGAATGGCTATGGAAATGCCATAATAGGTAGGTATGGTGGCTGTTTTGAGGTAGATATAAGGAGGTTTATGTGTGATAGAGCGTATCGTATCACGGGGTTTGGATGAACCGGCGAAGTTTGCACCAACTCTCAAGGTGAGAAAGGGCAATGCACGGTACCGAAGAGGCTAGCAATGGCGGAAAGGTAAAAGTGTGTATAATCTATGGACTCAACATTAGTCAAAAGAACTCATATACTTATTGCAAAAATTTAGAAGTCATCAAAAATCAAGTACTACGCGCATGCTCCTAGGGGGATAGATTGGTAGGAAAAGACCATCGCTCGTCCCCGACCGCCACTCATAAGGATGCACAAGCCAGGTACACTTCATGTTTCAAATTCGTTACACAACTTTAACCATACGTGCATGCTACGGGACTTGCTAACTTCAACACAAGCATTCTTTAAATTCATAATCACCCAACTAGCATGACTTTAATATCACTACCTCCATATCTCAAAACAATTATCAAGTATCAAATTTATCATAGCATCCAATTCACTTCCTATCATAGTTTTTATTATACCCAACTTGGATGCCTACCATTCTAGGACCAATTTTATTACCATAGAAAATACCATGATGTTCTAAAAGACTCTCAAAATAATTTAAGTGAAGCATGAGAGACTAGTAATTTCTTCAAAATTAAGTCACCATCGTGCTCTAAAAGATATAAGTGAAGCACTAGAGCAAAAACTATCAAGCTCAAAAGATATAAGTGAATCACATTCTAATCAAATAGGCTTATCCCAAAAGGTATGTACAGCAAGGATGATTGTGGTAAACTTAAAATCAAAGACTAGAATAATACACGATGCTCCAAGCAAAACACATATCATGTGGCGAATAAAAATATAGCTCCAAGTAAAGTTAACAATGAACGAAGACTAAAGAGGGGATGCCTTCCTGGGGCATCCCCAAGCTTAGGCTTTTGTCTATTCTTGAATATCTTGGGGTGCCTTGGGCATCCACAAGCTTAGGCTCTTGCCACCCTTTATTCCATAGTCCATAAAATCTTTACCCAAAACTTGAAAACTTCACAACACAAAACTCAACAGGAAATCTTATAAGCTCCGTTAGTGAAAGAAAACAAAACCACCACATAAGGTACTGCAACGAACTCATTATTTATTTATTTTGGTGTTAGACCTACTGTATTCCAACTTCTCTATGGTTTATAAATTATTTTACTAGCCATAGATGCATCAAAATAAGCAAACGACACACGAAAAATAGAATCTGTCAAAAACAGAACAGTCTGTAGCAATATGTAACTAACGCAAACTTCTGGAACTCTAAAAATCCTAAAAAAATAGGAAGTCCTGGAAATTTTTTTTATTGATCAGCAGCAAAACGAATCAACGCAAAAGCACGTTCCTGTGATTTAACAAAATTATATTCGTGCGTGCAAAGTTTCTGTTTTTCAGCAGAATCAAATCAACTAACATCATAGGTTATCCTATAGGTTCTACTTGGCACAAACACTAATTAAAAGATAAAAACACATCTAAACGGAAGGTAGAACCAAGATTTATTACTAAACATGAGCAAAAACAAAAACACAAAGAAAATTGGGTTGCCTCCGAAACTAGCGCTATCGTTTAACGCCCCTAGCTAGGCATAAAAGCGAAGATAGATCTAACGGGTGCCATCTTTGGCACTAAATTCATAAGTAGCTCGCATGATAGATTCATAAAGTAATTTGACTTTCTTTCTTGGAAAGTGTTCCATGCCTTTCTTTAATGGAAATTGGAATCTAATATTCCCTTCCTTCATATCAATAATGGCTCCAACCGTTCTAATGAAAGGTCTACCGAGAATAATAGGGCAAGAAACATTGCAATCTATATCAAGAACGATAAAATCCACGGGCACCAAATATTTATTTGCAACATTGAGAACATCATTGATCCTTCCCATTGGCTTTTTAATGGTGGAATCCACAAGATGCAAATTTAAAGAGCAATCATCAAGATCATGGAAACCTAGAATATCACATAAAGTTTTCGGAATCGTGGAAACACTAGCACCCAAATCACACAAAGAAAAACACTCATGATCTTTAATTCTAATCTTTATAGTAGGTTCCCACTCATCATTAAGTTTTCTAGGTATAGAAACTTCCAAATTAAGTTTTTCATCATAAGATTGCATCAAGGCATCAACAATATGTTTGGTAAAAGCTTTACTTTGACTATAAGCATGAGGAGAATTAACAACGGATTGCAACAAGGAAATACAACCTTCTAAAGAACAATAATCATAAGCAAATTCCTTGAAATCCGAGATAGTGGGTTCAATACTATTTAAAATCGTGACCTCTCCAATCCCACTTTTACCAAATTTAGCATCAAGATCTAAAAACTCCGAATTCTTAGGACGCCTTCTAGGTAAAGTTGACTCATCATCAGTCCCATAATTCTCAAGATTCATATTGCAAAACATAGATCTAATAGGAGACGCATCAATAACTTTAAGATCCTCATCATTATTTTCGTTTAACTTTTCTGGTTTAGCGGCCATCTTATTGACTAAGGTTGCTTGCTTATCAGAAATTTTGGCTATAGCACTTTCAAGCCGGGTAATTTGAGGGTTAACACCATAAAATTCTTTATTCATATCATCAAGCTCTTTGTTCATAAAACCCAAAAAACCTTTTTGTTCCTTAAGCTCTTTTCTAAAGAAATTATTATGCTCAAATTGCAAATTCATAAAGCTTCTAATATTTGATTCAATCTCTTCCATCCTTCTGAGAAGGTGGTCAGGACCCTTAGGCGAAGCCATCAGGACAAACAGGCACACAAACAAGCAAAAAAAGGCAAGCGAAAAGAGATGAGGAGATTGGGAAAGAGAGGACGAATAAAACGGAAAGGGTGAAGTGGGGGAGAGGAAAACGAGAGGCAAATGGCAAATCTATACCGACTAATAAAGAAAGGTGCGTTTTTTTCGATTTTTTCATTCGTTCACCATCGAAAAGATTTTTTTCTAATCGAGGTGGTACTAAAGTTTTGTTCGTTCGTCTATTACAAAAGGAAAACGCCTGATTACGTACATGGGTCACTCGAAGTGTGGCATAGGAAAGCCAGCCCAGTTATTTTCGTGTCCATGTAGGTGGGAAAAACCTATTTGTCGCCGAGACGTGAGATAGTCACCAATTCGCATAGGGGGGCCAACCTGGGCTGGCCCGTTTTTTTTGTTTGGTGTGATGTTTCTATTTTTCATTTTCATTTCTTTCTCTTCCTCCTTGGTATTTTTTCCTTTCAATTTTTTCCTTTTTTTGTAAATTCATAATTTTTTAAAATTTCATAATATGATAAAAAATTGATTTTTTTTAAAAAAGTTCAGAATTATAAAATTTATTCAATTTTGAAAAATGTTCAGAACATGAAATATTTGTTGACATTCCAAAATAGTCGCAAATTCGCACAGGGCATCCTAGCTGGGCTGAACCGTTTTATTTTTTTGTTCTATGTTATGTTTCTATTATTCCTTTTCCATTTCTGTCTATTTTTATTTCCTTTTCTTTTGTATTTTTTTCAAGTTTATTTTTTGTTCTACCTTTTTTTCGTAAATTCAAAATTTTCATAAAAATTCATAATATCAAAAAAATTATATTTTCTAAAAATGTTTGGGATTTTAAAATATATACCGTTTAAAAAAATGTTCAGAACATTAAATCTTTCTTCTCATTCAAAAATTGGTTTAGATTTTTAAAACAATGTTCCTTTTTTTCTTTGTGTTTTCCAAAGTTGTTCGAGATTTTTTTTAAAAAAGAATTTGAGAAATGTTCCAAGTACGAAAAATATTCTTGTTTTAGTGAAATGTTCGCAAATTCAGAATAATGTCAAGAAACACATTTCCAAAAATTGTTCTAAATGTTCAAAATATGTTTCATTTTTCAAAAATATAATAAATTCAAAACATGTTTGTGCTATTATAAAAGGTTTATGTTTTGAAATAAAATTGTGAATTTTGAGTGTTTCATATTTTGTTGTGTATTTATGAAAATGTAAAAATTCCAATTTTTTTTGGGATTTTCAAAATTATTCATGTTTTCAGGAATGTTCAACAATTTATATTTTTTAAACAGTTCAAAAAAAATGTTTCCAATCTGACCTTAGAGTATGATCTTAAAGGTTTGAGCTGGCCATTGTTTGGTAGTACTCATTTCTTTGAGGGCTTGATTTTGATCCCTCAACTCATCATTTTTTTGATTTTTTTTCGTGCCTTACAAACACAGGTCATCTTCGCGCCTACCAGTATGCGTCCCATGTGCTATTTTACGCAACTAGCGTCATATAGTAGCCCCCATGCAGTTGGCCCAAGAAACAAATTGGTCCGTCGCGTAGGTTGTATTATGCCTCAGCCGCGCTCCCCTACCGGGTCGTCCGAGGGAGCAATTTCTTTCCTTGGGGCAAAAAAAGAGAATATAGTGGTTTGGCTCGAATAAAAAAATTGTGGGCACACTTGCGCTAAAATAATCAAGGAAAATAAACCATAATAGAGAAGGGACATTAGTGTCTGGTTATGCACTAAATATGCTAATGAAATGGATTTATGCGCTACAATTAGTAATCCATCCGGTTATGCCATCATAAGAAAGAATGGTCAAAGCAACTGTGCCCCGAAGGTCACCGCATAGCTACCAAATGAGGAGGCAGACACAACCCCTAGACAGAGGCAAACCTGAACGAAAAAAAGGCACGAGTTGGATGGTCGCCGCCACTCCGACTAACGCCACCACTATCAAGATCTCGCGGAACAAACATGACCCACGAGAAGACCACAACTCCTCTCTCTATTGCACCGCTATGGAGATCATTTTTGGTGGACACATCAATTATCTCTCCCATTGCTTCTCCAAAGAAACATCTCTCCCATTGCAATGCACGGGCATAAGTGCCAGTACTAATAAAGCAAGGTGCGTTTCTCTGAGTTTTTCATCCGTTCACCGCCAAAAGATTATTATTTTTCTATCCGAGGTGGTACTAAACTTTCTATGTTCGTTTATTAGCAAAGGAAAAGCAATTTGTGCCGAATTTCATACATGGGCCGCGCGCACTATGGCCCCGTCAAGTCAGCCCATTTTTTCCTGCCCATGTAGCAATAAAAAATCCTATTTCCCGCACAAGGCGGTAAATAGTTTCAGGTACACACATGACGCCCAGAACTCAGCGGCGTATTTATGCTTGTGTTCCGTTTCCATTTTTCTTTTTCTATTTCGTTCTCTTTTGTTTCCTATTTCTTTTTTATTTTTCCAATTCTAAGTCTATTTGCTACTTTTTTCTTCTGAAATACACAATTTTCAAAAAATGTTTGCAATTTCATTTTACTCAAAAAATCATAAAATTTTACGGATTACATAAATGTGTTCCTATTCTAAAAAATGTTTGGATTTCTTTTGTTGTGAGAATAAAATTTCAAAATTTTAAAAATATTCCCATTTGTTAAAAAATGACTGTATTATTAGAAAAATTAATATTTAGAAAAATGCATTTTAAAAATGTTCCAAATTCTGAAAATATTTTTGTTTTCGTGATATGTTCAAAAATTGAAAATAATGTTTGCATTAAAGAAAACAATTACTAAAACTCTTCTGAATCTTCAAAACATGTTCCTATATTTATTTTTTTTGACTATGAAGACAGTAGGAAAGGTTCCTACTGCATATATATTACCAAACCTCAAGGGGTATAATTACATGTGTGTGTTACATACATGGGTACTGGTTGCACCACTCAAAAAAAAGCACTAGAGAGTACACAAGCACCTATTGTATGGATTCAAGTATAGCAGTAACAATATGCTCTTTGGAGGGTTTCACTCTATATCTAAGATTAGAGAAGTCCAACTTAAATCTCTGTTTCCAGGCTGTGACAGAAGGCTTGATCTTCCTGAAGTGGTTGTTATTTCGCTCCTTCCAGAGACTCTAGGCCGACGTCAAAAAGATATCCATCCACATCTTTCTAGGTTGCATGCTTTTTTGATGTTTGATCATATCAAGTCTGTCATGCTGTGTGGTCCATGTTAAACCAAGAGCTCGCCAGCATTCCCGACTGAAAGTGCAAAGAAAGAATAGGTGTTCCACCGTTTCTTCGATGTGATGGCCACACAAGAGGCAATCATTGTTTGTATCAATGTTGTAGTGCCTCCTCTTGAGCATGTTTCTGGTGTTGAGACGATCAACGAGTAGGAACCACCCAAAGGTCTTAATCTTGGGAGTACTTTTTGCTTTCCACAGCCAGCCGAAAGCTTCATGGGCAAGCACATCTTTGAAATGAATTTTGCAGTATGAGGATGTTTTGAAGGTTTGGTCGCCCCATATACATTGCTAGGTGTCATGTTCGTCCGTAAGAGTGATCTCAGCCACCTCAGTTTGGATGGATCGCAGTTCGTCACGGGCTTGAACAGAGAAGGGGAGCTGAAAGGTTTCATGCAGGTCGGTGGACGTCAGGAGTTGTTTGACCGAAATGTCTTCAAGAATAGCATAAGAAAAAGCCCTGGGGCAACTATCAGCATATATGGACTGGCTCCAATTATCTTTCCAGAACAGAGCAGAAGATCCATCCCCAATTTTTATGCGTGTCACACCTCGATACGTGGGCATTAGTTGAGTTAAGTCTTTCCACCAGAAGGAGCCACACGAGTCATGAGCATTTGGAATGGTGTCACCATAGTAAGATTCCCAGATTAGATGGACCCAAGGAATATCATGCCTGTTATAAAACTTGTGGAGAAATTTGAGTAGCAGGGCATCATTCTGGATTTTGAGGTTAACAACACCCAGTCCACCATTTTTCTTGGGCGTGCAGACCATGTTCCAAGCGGCAAGAGAGTTGCTCTTAATCCCATCATCGGTCCGTTTTTGCCATAGGCAATGCCTTCTGATCTTGTCAAGTTGGGCAACAATTTTTGGTGGGAGGCGAATGGTGCCCATTGTGAACATGATAAGGGAGGTTATCATCGAGTTCATTAGAGCAAGTTTCCCCGCGTATGACATTAGAGACATAGCAGCCGTAATATTTCTTTCTGCTTTGCAAACTAGAGGAGTCAAGTCATGGACGGTCGGAAGAGTGTTGCCTAGGGGCAGGCCAAGGTACGTGAATGGCATGGATCCCACAATGCATCCCAATAGATCAGCTAGTTCTTTGCATTTCTCAGGAGGTGTGTTAATTGGCACTAGCATGGATTTATGGAAGTTGATCTTGAGCCCTACGAACGTGGCATAATCCTCTAGGATTTCCTTAATCTTGGCAAGTTGGCGGGTGCAGGCTGGCAGGATGATGAGCGTGTCATCCGTGTATTGAATAACAGGGTAGTCACCATTAGTGTTGCGTCGGATGGGTAATTCCAGGAGGTTATTTCTAAGTGCCTCATTAATTGCACACTGGAGGAGGTCCGCAGCTATGACAAAAATTAGAGGCGAGAGGGGGTCACCTTGTCGTACACCACATTTGCATTGGAAAGATTTTCCCGGAGTACCATTGAGCAAGACCGAAGATTTACTAGAAGTGAAGATTTTCCCGGAGTACCATTGAGCATAACCCACTTTTTTCATGATGTGTAGCGTAGAAGAGTGTTGGATAGTGTCAAAGGGCGAAATCTAACTTCAGCAAGATTATCTCTTTTTGCGAGGCTTGACACTGGTGTATATATTCGAAAGCCCACGCCAGACAGTCATGGATGGATCGGCCACGTAAGAACCCATACTGATTACGGTGGACTATCTGCAAGATGATTTTTTGAAGACGATTGGCCAGCAGCTTTGTGATAAGTTTAAGACAACAGTTTAATAAAGTGATCGGGTGGAAGTCATTGACCATCTCTTCTGAGGAGTTCTTAGGGATCAAGGTGATATAGCCATAGTTTAGGCAATCAAGATTCAAATCCCCTCTGTGGAATTCATTGCACAGATTGTAGAAGTCATTTTTAATGATAGGCCAGCATGCTTTCAAGAAGGCGCCATTGAAACCATCCGGGCCCGGTGCTTTGTCCGGGGGCATCTCCTTTACCACAGCATCGATTTCAGCATGTGTGAACGGGGTAGTGAGGCTATCGAAATCAACTTGCTATCGGAGCAAAGACGAGAGGTTAAACTTCATGTTTGATTTCGAGCATGAACCCAGTCTTTGTTTGAAGGCTTGGAACAGAATAGCTTCTTTGCCAGCATGATCCTCCACAACAATCCCATTTTCAGTTTTTAGGGTAGCAATGCAGTTTCTTTTGAATCTTTCTGTAGCAACAGTTTGGAAAAACTTTGAGTTTTCGTCTCCAAACTTGATCCATCTGATTGTGCATCTTTTCTTCCAGTATTCCTTTTGGTAACTAAGAAGTCGTAGGAGGTGCTTTTTGAGAATGTTTCTGAAGTTACGTTCAGGGACCGAAAGAGCACGTCGCTCTTCAATACCATCAAGCTCAAGAAGGGCTTTATTGGAATTTTTGATGGTAATTTTTAGGCGGGAAATCTTTTTGCTCCAGTGAGAAAGGGCATAACGGACAACTTTCAGCTTTTGGCATAGGATAGAAGCTGCATTTTTATCTTTGCCAAATTTGAGGGGCTTATTCCAAGCTTCCTCAACGACATGCAGGAAGCCTGGGTGCACAATCCAGTAGGTTTCAAATCTGAAAATTTTGCTCTTGGGGATTTTGGATTGTATGATCACAGAGCAGGGTATATGGTCAGAGACTGGGCGGCCCAAAGGGTTTACCATAGTGTTAGGAAAAGATGTCGTCCAATTTAGCGAGGTGAAAAACCAGTCAAGTTGTTCGAATAGAGGATTGAGCTGCATATTAGACCAGGTGAAAGTACGACCTTTAATGGGAAGTTCAGTTAAATCTTGCTGTCGGATGAAGTCATTGAAAGTAAACATATCCTGAGTGTTTCCTCCTGGCAGATTACGATTTTCAGGCGACTGAATGAAGTTGAAGTCCCCTAGCAGAAGCCAATCTTCAGAAGATGGGATTGAAAGGTCAAACAACCAATGAGTGTTTGTATTGCGCTGCTCCCCTTGACATGGGCCATAGATATTAACTAACATCTAGTTATGCGCCTTTTGGGTGGAAGTGAAGTTGATGCCTAATGCAAATTGCTCCTCAAAAGTGACCATACCAGTGAAAAGAGCACTATTCTAGATCGTGACAATTCCCCCCGACGCTCCAACGGACGGAATATACGCATAACTATCAAAACGCTTAGGGCAGAGCAACTTGAGAGTGGCAGCATCAAACGTCTGCATTTTAGTTTCTTGAAGACAGATAATTGCACACCCACTAGACTGGATCACATTAGATAGAGCTAAGTGGTTTTTGTCCGAATTAAGACCGCGAATATTCCAACATAGGATGTTCCACGACTGCAAAAGAACCATCTAACGATGAAATAAAGAGAAAAATCAAGCTGAGGTTGATGAAGAAGTCCCCGCCTGGTCTTCAGTGAGAGCAGCAACCATGAGCTCCTCCTCCGGGATGGCACATAAGTTTGTGCCAATGGCTTGCATTGTGGCAATATCAGTTGGAGGAGGGATTTCTTCATTGAGCATCTGAGTGGAAGTAGCAGTTGAAGAACCAAGGGAGGCAGCCAAAGGAACAGTATGCGGCTTCACCTTGGATTTGGAGGCCTTAGCTTCAGAAAGAGAATTTATGCGAAAGCCATCATACTTGTTGGTACGGTTGCTGCGACGGAGAGTGGAAGTGTCAATGGGAGCTAACACTTTCCCTTTGCGCTTACGAGCTGAGGAACCAACCGCATTGTTTGCAGTTTCAGAGATGGCACCTGTCGCAATCTGAACCAGACCAGTCTGACTTTCAGAGTGATATGCAACCAGGTCAGAGAGATGTGAATCAGCATCCGTGTCAGGCCTCAAATGGAGGGAATCAGCCGCAATGCTAGCAGATCCATCAGCAGCATCAGAGAGTTCATCAACAAAAGTTTCCATGGAACCCTGAATCTCCTGCCTCAGCTGTCCAACAGAGTTTGGCGGGCTGTCAGATATGTCCTCAATGATCACAACAGAAGGAGTGACCGGAGCACTAAAGTTATGCTGTGTGAATTGGAGGCATGTAGGACCAGCAGCCACCTGAACCTCAAGATGCAGAACATCTTGTCTGAACCCAAAACCAGAAGCCCATGGACCCCTTGTAGCAAGCATAGGACGGATAGCATTGAAAAGAGCACTGTTGAGTTGCTGACATGGTATAGGATCGGACAGAAGGATTTCCAAGAGAGAGTCACCTTGAGCAGATAAACCAAAACGCATACCTTGGTCATGAATATCCACGGAGATGGTAATCACTTCAGCAGCAGGAGTGTGAATCACCTGGTCGACAAGGGCAGCACCATTAAACCCTGGAGAGGCCACTAGCAGAATGAGCAAATCTGATTCAGTGGTAGCAGAATCTTCAGAGGAAGTATATTCAAAAGAAGCAGTAACAGCCTCATGCCAAGCTTGCATAGGATTGTCAGTGATATTGTTGTCAGGAACCACGCCATGCATAACAGTTAAGCCCTGAGAAGCCAGCCACGCCATGCATAACAGTTAGATGAGGTGGCATAGGAGGATTTGGAGGTTGAGGCCAAGGAGCCCACCCTTGTATAGGAGCTTCTTCATTGTTGTTGTGAATAGGGTGATTGGGGCAGCATTCTGCACCAGCCAATTATGAACATGCTGCTGATAGAGGTGTTCAGCAGTAAGTTCAAGCCCAAACTGCGGGTGAGGGTTGCCATCCGCAGGAGGTGGTTCTTCGTTAGGAGGCAACACTTCAGGTAACAGCCCATTCCAATCATTGCTTCTCAAGATAGTAACCTGAACGGTCCACAAGTCTCTCGCACCTCCAAGCTTTCAGACAACAAAGCTCTTGGGCACAAGATTCAGGCGGATTACACGAGCCTTGATCAACATATATCTCCTATCTTGGCGGGGATTGTACCAATGAACCAGAGAACCATAGCCCCCTAATGCCTTAGTGATATTGTAATCCGTTTGGTAGTCATAGGGAAAGCCAAAAAACATCAACCAAATCTCTGGACCAAAGGAGATGGTGCGTCTGTTGAGTGCTTCGTTGTGAGGCACAAAAGTGATAAGTAGATCCTCCTCCTCTAATTCTAAGAGTGTGTTGACAGCCGTATCCCTCAAGAAAGAGTTTGCAAAACCAAAGATCCCAACCCCAAGTGGATGATCACTAGTTTCAGTGGTAAAAAGATGGGCTTCATGCAGCAAACCTTCGATAGCAGTTCGAACAGCAGCCCAGCGATGCAGAGGAACATACGCACTTGCTTCCGCAATCGCCAGGTAGTTGTGGTTGAGCGGCGCAATCGGTCCGACCACCATCCCAGACCTGACCAAGCAGTCCGCCGGACCAGGCTCCACCGCAAACCCAGGTGGCAAGAAGGGGACGGGGTTGAGCGGATAGTTAGCCATGGCGGAGGGTGAAGTGGGTGGAGGCGTCAATGGCGAGTGAGGCAGAGTGATGGCATTGGTGGTAGGGGAGGTGTTCTGCAGGCTGGGGCGAAGCGTTTGGGCAATCGAGGTGGAAGGCGGAACGTGAGGGGCATAATCGGTAGGTCAAGTGGATTTAGGAATCCATTTCCATTTTTGCGCCTTCTTTCGCTGGAAGCATTGCTGCTCCAGGTGGCCATAGAAACCACACGATTGGCATCTGATGGTGCCTTTCTTACACTGATTGATAGGAAGTGGGGGCAGGCCGCAGGACTAGCGTTGGAGTTGATTTGCTTCCCTAGGCAAGCGCCAATCTGGTTAAAATTATGCATCTGCGAAGCAGATTTGGGGCAATTGATTGCCTTGTGGTCAGGCGCTGAGCAATTAATACAAATTAGGCGTGCAAGGCAACTAGTTTTTTTGTGACCCCATTGCAGACATTTGGAGCAGAGTGAGGCCCATTGGGTATTAAGGTCCGTTATATCCTCCAAGGATTAGTGGGCTTGGGCCAGATCGGCCTTGTGTTGGTTGCTAAGTGTTGGAGGCCAAAACTCACGCGGAGGCGCGTATTTGAATGCAGATGAAAGAAAACATTGGGGTAATGGTGGGTATTGGACATGAAGTAAGCATTTAAAGCTGCCCAAGAGAATAAAATCCGCGGGCTGATTGCCCAACAATTGCTCTTGTCGGAGAAAATGCTGCATTAATTGAATATGTGAACCCACAGCCTGTGATGTAGGCAAATTACGCTGCTGAATCAAGGGATCATCCAAATTCAAATTATGAAGCATCTGACCAGAAGATGAAGCTTCGCAAGAATTTTTGTTTGAAAAGACCATCTTGTCAATTGGAACAATGTTGAATTTTCCAAGGACCTGTGCAGACCGGGATCCTGGTGAACCCATTGGCGTCTTGAATGTCCAAAATTTCTTGATCCACACGCCAGGATAGGCAGAGACAGGAGCTCTAGCATATCGGCCATTAAAAAGATGGAAGTGACAAACAAAATCTGGCCAAACTCGATCTTTCAAACCATATATGAAATGTCCAACTTTGTTGCTTACAACAGAAAAACGGAAGGTACGATCCTTGATCTTGGCGACATGGAATCCAGAACTTAAACCCCCAAGACAACATTGCAAAGCAATACCAACAGATTCCACCAAGAGAGAAAAGGAGGCTGAGGAGAAAGTGATCACCAGAAAGAATTCCCTAGATCCTTGGGAAGGGAAAAAATGGACTGTCGTGCCAAACCTGTGCCTCACCTGATTTGCAAGGGCTAGGCCCGGAGCAAAGTCCCAATGGAGACGACCATCCATGATTCCTAGATCTATAGGCCGCCATTGTTGGTGGAGGTCAAGGGGAAGGGTGGGAGGTGGGAGGGAGAGGAGAGGGAGAGGAGAGCCATCTTGGTGATGACCTTAGTGGGGGGTGAAACTTTCACTGGTGAGGGCATTTTTCCTATATTTAAAAATTGTTCACAACATATATAGTGTGCCATGTATATTTGGCAGTACATAGTTATCGGTTTTTGAAAAGTTCAAAAAATTAAATAAAAATGTTTCGATGTTGCATTATATCCTTTAATATTCACGCTGACCATTGGTTAACAGGGTGTGTTTGTTTGAGTGGCTAGCGACATACGGTCTGGTCTTTGAGGTCGTGTTCGATCACTCCCATACCGGGCCTGCTCCGCATCTGGCACATCGAGCTAAGTTGGCTTGTTCAAAATAAAGGACACCATAACTTATTGACTTCCATGCGCCAATAAAAGAGAATATGATGGTAATTATAATTGAAAGAAATTGTGGGCACGTGCTAATACAATAGAATACGGACATGTGGGGGTCTTGATCCATTCTTATAATGAGCTAGAGGCATGCAATTTTATTATCCCGTTGCAAAGCACAGGCATGTGTGCTAGTAATGTAAATGCGAGGGAGCTGGGTTTGTGATGGGTACTTGGTATGTCTTGACTTGAGCGAAGACCTCCCCGGCAACGGCGCCAGAAATCATTCTTGCTACGTCTTGAGCTTGCATTGGTTTTCCTCGAAGAGGAGAGGGTGATGCAGCAGAGTAGCGTAAGTATTTCCCTCAGTTTTTGAGAACCAAGGTATCAATCCAGTAGGAGGCTCGTCAAAAGTCCCACGCACCTACACAAACAAACTGAGAACTCGCAACCAACACAATAAAGGGGTTGTCAATCCCTTCACGGCCACTTGCGAAAGTGAGATCTAATAAAGATAGTAAGATAAGATAAATATATTTTTGGTATTTTATAATATAGATGCAAATAAAAGTAGATTGGAAGCAAAAATGATAAGAGATAGACCCGGGGGCCACAGGTTTCACTAGTGCCTTCTCTCAAGATAGCATAAGTATTATGGTGGGTGAACAAATTACTATCGAGCAATTGATAGAAAAGCGAATAATTATGAGATTATCTAGGCATGATCATGTATATAGGCATCACGTCCGCAACAAGTAGACCGACTTCTGCCTACATCTACTACTATTACTCCACACATCGACCGACTCCTGCCTGCATCTAGAGTATTAAGTTCATAAGAACAGAGTAACGCATTAAGCAAGATGCCATGATGTAGAGAGATAAACTCAAGCAATATGATATAAACCCCATCTTGTTATCCTCGATGGCAACAATACAATACGTGCCTTGCAACCCTTTCTATCACTGGGTAAGGACACCGCGAGATTCAACCCAAAGCTAATCACTTCTCCCATGGCAAGAAAGATCAATCTAGTAGGCCAAACCAAACTGATAATTCGAAGAGACTTGCAAAGATAACTCAACCACACATAAAAGAATTCAGAGAAGATTCAAATATTATTTATAGATAAACTTGATCATAAACCTACAATTCGTCGGATCTCGACAAACACACCGCCAAAAGAGTTTACATCGAATAGATCTCCACAAGAGAGGGGGAGAACATTGTATTGAGATCCAAAAAGAGAGAAGAAGCCATCTAGCTAATAACTATGGACCTGTAGGTCTGTGGTAAACTACTCACAACTCATCAAAGGGGCAAGGATGTTGATGTAGAAGCCATCCATGGTCGATTCCCCCTCCGACAGAGTGCTGGCGAAGGCTCCAAGATGAGATCTCGCGGATACAGAAGGTTATGATGCTGGAAATTGTGTTTCGTCTGCCCCCAGGATGTTATTGGGGTACGTAGGCTTATATAGGAGGAAGAAGTACGTTGGTGGACGCCCGAGGGGCCCACGAGACAGGGGGGCGCGCCCTATAGGGGGGGCGCGCCCTCCTATCTCGTGGGAGCCTTGGCAACTTCTTGACTTGCACTCCAAGTCCTCTGGATCACGTTCGTTCCAAAATCACCACTACTAGGCCTATACACAGATTCTTAGCAGCAGCACGGCTCAAAAAGGAGCGCTGCTGCTAATTAGTAGTAGCGCGTGTGCGGGAAACTCACTACTGATAATTTTTTAGCAGTAGCGCGCTCGGTGTAAACCGCGCTGCTACAAATATCGACCGGCGGTGTCCACCTAACTCCATTTAGCAGTAGCACGG
This sequence comes from Triticum aestivum, assembly GCF_018294505.1. Lineage (NCBI taxonomy): Eukaryota > Viridiplantae > Streptophyta > Magnoliopsida > Poales > Poaceae > Triticum > Triticum aestivum. The sequence goes on along the minus strand of NC_057803.1, from coordinate 731,163,442 downwards.
TGGCGCGAACCGCGCTACTGCTACGGATGTAGTAGTAGCGCACTTTTTCTAAGATCGCTACTGCTAAATTTCAAATTGGCACACTTTTTTGTCCCTGTTAGCAGTAGCGTCGTCGCCCAAAGCGCCCTGCTGCTAATTCCTTAGCAGTAGCGCGTTTTAGCTCCTGCGCTACTGCTAATCCGCACCAACCCACCACCTTTTCCCCACCCGTCCCTCCCCCTCCCCCTCCCCTCTTCCCTTTCCCCTACCTCCCCCACATGCTCCCACGCTCACTCTTCTTCCTCCTCAATACTTCTCCCCCATTACTCTCTCTCTTCTATCCACCTTCTCTCTCTTGATTACTCCTACCTAACTATACCACCTCCATTAATGCATCTCCTTTCTCTTTTTCCTTTCCCCTCCACTAGTTGAAGTTGTATCCTCCCAAATTAGGTAGCTAGGTAGATGTAGGATTTAGCTAAGTGACCTATTTGCCCCCTAACTAGATCTATCTTTGTCAAGAATAGCTTTGTGCACTTTTGATCTCCCTACAACATCATCTCCACCGTGTGCTCGATCTCGAGATAGAGGTGATGAAAATTTCATGCTTTTTGCAAAATGGAAATATGTTTATGTGTGTGTGATATGTTTGTGGAAATTGTGTGTGTGGCATGAGTTGACGCTAAATTGTGCTTTTGAGTTGCCTATGTTTTGCCAAAATGTCGATTTATTTCCGTTTCGGCGAATTCCGGGAAAACTCTAGATCCATATATGTCCTATTTTTAGGGAAGGTCATGCCGAATTTTTGTATGACTTTGATGCATGCATGCATTTTTATAATCATTTTGTTTATTATTACCATGCAGAGTTGATGATGGTCAGTGGAACGATGGTGGACAGGTGGTTGCGGTCGGCGGTGCAGGACATGAAAGAAAATAACCGGACAGAGGTTTTATGTCCGTGTCGAAAATGCAAAGGAATAGTTTGGCTCGACCCCCATGATGATGGTCGTGTCGAAGCGCACCTGCTCATGACTGGTTTCATGGATGGCTATACTCGGTGGATAATTGAAGATGAGGATGACGATGTTGAGGTTGCCGACGGGGCAGGCAATGATGACACAGGGCAAGACGAAGAGATGATCGATAATGGCGGCGGGGAAGAGGCCGGACATGGCGGTGGAGAAGGGGCCAGACATGGCAGAGGAGAAGGGGTCGGACATGGTAGCTGAGAGAACGACATGGACTCCACGCAGCAGAGTTCGTCGGTACTAAGTTCAATTGTGCGGGACCCTCATGTTCAAGAATTGTTTCGAAAGGAGACAAGTACTGAGAGAGCTGCTTCTAGAGAGCAGGCTCAGCTGGAGCAACTGGTGGTAGACTCGAACACTCCATTGTATGATGGTTGCAATCCTGAGGTGACCCACTTGAGTTTCACGCTCCAACTCCTGAAGACGAAGGCTAAAAACAAATGGACTGACACTAGCCTCGATGAGCATCTCAAGTACCTAAAGGATGTTCTTCCCGTGGGTAATCTATGTCCTACTAGTGTTGATGAGGCCAAGAAGATCGTGTGCCCTCTTGATCTGCCACACGTCAGATACCATGCATGCATCAATGATTGCATAATTTATCGGAAGGAGCACGCGGAAAAAACAAGTTGTCCGGTGTGCAATGCTTCTCATTACAAGAAGGCCGGGAAGAAATGTCCCCGGAAAGTTGTATGGTACTTACCGATCACTCCCCGTATCCAGAGGTATTTTGTAGATCCCAAGGAAGGAAAGCTAATGCGCTGGCACGCGGAGAGGAAGAAGCCCGAGGATGGAGATGATCCAAAGCTGAGACACGTGAAGGATGGAAGCCAGTGGAGAGCGTTGAACAACTTCTATCAGTATTTTGAATGTGATGCAAGGAACATCATGCTCGGCGCGTGTACCGATGGCATGAATCCGTTTGGCAACCAGAACACCAACCATAGCACATGGCCCGTGTTTGTATGGATGTACAACCTCCCCCCTGGTTGTGCATGAAATCGAAGTACATTCACATGAGCATGCTTATTCAAGGGCCAAAACAACCAGGAAATAATATTAATTTGTATCTGGGGCTACTTCAAGAGGAGTTAGACACATTATGGAAAACATCGGCCAAGACATGGGACACCAGCAAAGGCGAGTATTTCAACATGAGAGCCACGCTGATCACGACAGTGAAGGACTATCTCGGTTACGGATATGTGGCAGGCCAGGTGTGCCATGGACATTGCGGAGGCATGCGGTGCATGGATGATACGACGTCTTAGCAGCTAACATCAAGGAAAGATGGAAGGTCTGGGAAAATCATGTACATGGGGCATCGAAGATGGCTTGAACAGGACGACCCGTGGAGAAACCATGGAGATCTATTCAATGGTCACGCTGAGCATCGAGGACCTCCACGTAAGCGGAGCGGTGCCGAAATCGATGAGCTGTTGAAAAACTGGAAGGAGTGCCCCGCGCCGGGAAAGACGATGAGAAAGGCGCCGGAGCCGCTGTTGAAGGTATGGAAGACGAGGTCTGTGTTCTGGGACTTGGAGTACTGGCACAAACTCGATACACCTCATTGCCTTGATCAAATGCATATCTGTAAGAATGTCCTTGAGAGCTTGCTCGCAACACTGATGAACATGCCGGATAAGACCAAGGATGGGCCGAAGGCAAGAAAAGACATGCAAGATTTGAAAATTATGGAAGATCTGCACATGCCGTCCCGTAAAATGTCAGACGAGACAGAGACGGAGACATAGGCACAGGAGAAGAAGGGCAAGAAAATAAAGAAAGAGGATTATTGCCCCCCTTCTTGCTTCACCTTAAGTCAGGCTGAGATCAATCAATTCTTTAAGTGCCTTACCGGAGTCAAAGTTAGTTCCGGTTACTGTGGCAAGTTAGTTCTGTGTCAGATGGGCAAAGGATGTCGAAATAGAAAACCGGATTTTCACTACCATGAGTATACCCGACGCCAAGAGCGCTACCATGAACGCTATCGCAAAAAACGAGCCATGGGTACACGCTAAGCACGTGACACAATGCTTCTTCTTAACTGACCCATGCAATCCCAGTCGTGTTGTCGTGAGGAACATCATTAGAATGGATGGAGTCGCCAACGAGGAAGACTATGATCAGTACGGCAACCCAATGAGGGAAGATGACGATGATGATGAAGTATATATACGTCAAAAGAAGAATCAATACTACATTACCTAAGAAAAATCATACTCCATGGAAAAGGCAAAGTCACAATGTGGGGCTCAATTATTCTTCGACGAACAAGAAGGGAAAGAAGCTGACTCAAAAACGAAAACGTCAGCGCTGAGGAACCGTTTGTTATCGGTCAAATGATGTAATATATATTCCTATTTTGTATACACACTTAGACATTATTATGCATGGGTCCAATGATGTAATATATATGCTCCTATTTTGCATACATATTTAACCGTCAAATGATGCAATATATATCGCCCTCCCTTTGTTCACTACTCTCGGGAAATAAAAGTGGGAGAAAATAAAGGAAAAGGAAAAGGAAAACTGGTAGTAGTAGTAGCAGCGCATTTCTTATAAACCGCTACAGCTACTGCAGGTAGTAGTAGCACATTTCATATAAACCGCTACAGCTACTGAAGGTGGTAGCAGCGCATTTTGTCCATATGCGCTGCTGCTACGTCCACTTAACCCAAAATTCTCACTATCCCTGCTTCATCCCGCCTTTTCCCCCCAAATCCCCACTCTCTCTTCCCCCGTCGCTCGCCCCCGACCTCGGCGCTCGCCCCCGACCCGGCCCTCGGCCCCGACCCCGACCCCGGCGCTCGCCCCCGACCCGTCCCTCGCCCCTGACCCCGGCCCCGGCGCTCGCCCGCGACCCAGGCGCTCGCCCGCGACCCCGGCGCGCTCGCCCCCGACCCGTCGCCCCTCGCCTCCATCCTCTGCTTCCTCCCCTCCCAACCTCGGCCATCATCGGGCCTGCCTCCTCGCCCCTGCACCCTCTGTAAACCCCCCTCTCTCTGCTAGGGTTCTTCGGTTAATTTACTTAGGTTTTAGTTAGGGCAGTCTGTTAATTAGGTTATCTATTTAGTTATGAATTTAGCTAGGTTTCAAAATTAGCTGAATTTATATGCAAATTTGAACTGGACATGTGATATGTGAATATGTCATCTTTTGGACATGTCATGTTTGGAAAATGATCCGAGTGGCCTATGTTACGCCGGAATGTTGATTCATTTCCGTTCCGGTGAATTTCAGGTGCTCGATATGTCCATTTTTTTTAGCAAAGGTCATGCCGAAATTTCCCGTGAATGGAGGCATGATTTGTGCTACATAGTTGGCATATCGAGTGCTGGCACATAGATTTCCTTTTATGTCATTTCTCATTTATTCATACTTTTAGAAATAAATGAGGACACTTAATCATAGGAAACATGTCGAACAACGAAGAAACTGGGCCTTCTGACCAAGATGCAGACGAGATGGATTATGAGGGTGAACAAGAGTACCTCGACTATTTGAGTGCTAAGCAAGGTTTGCTGGTCGGCCTCGATGATGGTACTGACGCTGACATCGACACCGACGGTGCCGGCACCGATAGCGGCGCCGAGACCGGTGGGGAAGATACCGGCGGGGATGGTACCGGCCCTGATGCCGCTACTGAAAAGAGGAAGCATAAGAAGCAAAGGATACGAAAACCTAACAAACTAGGGATTGGACGACTTGTGATCACAAAGATGGCACCTGGCAAGTTAGAGCCGGAAGAACCTCGCAAGTGCTATGGGAACCAAGTAGGATGCATCCTACGGGAATGCGCGAGCATCAACGATGATGACTTAAGGAGTAAAGAACATTTGACGCACATGCTCCTAACGAAGTTGCACAAGAGATTCAAGTTCCCTGACCGGGATGATAACATAGAACAACCGTGGGATGATCCGAAGATGAAAAAGATTAACAAACACGCCATGGGCATGTTCAGTAATGATTTGGCCTCCTGGAAAGGGAGGGTGAAACGAGCTATTGAGGCTGATGAACCCCTGTCCAAGATTCTAGAGGAAAATTCGACACTTACGGAAGATGAGTTTGAAAAGTTCAAGGACACTTGCGCTACCGAGGCAGCCAAGGCTAAGGCTGCGAAATTCAAGAGCCTTCAGCAAAGGAACACGGGGAAGCATCACCTCGGAAGCCGTGGCTACCTCGTTAAAAGGCCCATATGGGATAAGGAGGACGCAGAACGTGAAGCTGCGGGTCTCCCAGACCCCTTCACGAAGTTCACCCACATATTTTGACCCTTCTAGAGACTACGAGAAAAAAGACTACACCCACATAATGAATATTCTAGATGATGCTCTCCAAGGCTTCAGCTTTAGAGGTGGCCACGTGCAGATCAAGAAACAAAGGAACAAGAAGATGGGTTTTGCACATAAAACGAACTTCTCCTGCATCCATGTCCCAAAACCAAGCAAGAAGGATGAATTATACATCGTCCATCTCATGATTCAGTTCAACACGAATCACCAAAAGCTTCACATTAACAGCAGAAATGATGATCATATCCACAAGTGGCTAGAATCTCATGGAGAAGCGGATTATAAACTTAGAGATGACTTCTTTCGCATCCAAAGCGACATTGCGACGATCATCATGAAAGAAGTCGTCGATGAGAAGGGGATGTTCCACCACGGCCCTATATCGCGAGCTGACGTCCGAACTCGCATAGGCATGCAACATCTAGACCTCACGCTGTTCAAGAAGCTAGGGTTCATCCTCGATGATATGGAAGGATGGAACTTCTAGTGATTTATGATGCCGATGATAATGATATGTGTCGGTTGAACTTGTATACTTTTTGTAGCGATGAAACTTTCTGATGTCCACGGTCCATGCCGAACTTGCGTAATGCTACTTTGTTAGTTTGCGTACGATGACGTGCGTACCTCTAGTTAATTAATTTGCATACTGTATGTTGCATCTAGTTGCTAACCCTTTCTTTTTCGGTGTTGCTCTAGTATATTTTGTTGCATATATATGATTGTACATCCTCTTCATGAACATGCATCTCTAACAGGTACCTAGTTTCTTGATGGCGAGATGGAATTGCTATGTCGTGTACAAAGGGAAGGTTCCGGGGGTGTACAACGAGTGGCATGAGTGTCAGGCGCAAGTGAATGGGTTCACGGGCGCCAGCCATAAAGGCTTCAAAAGCAGACAAGAAGGAGAAGCTAGTTACTTGAGGTTCACGCTAGCACGAGAAAGGACTCGTAACCGCCACCTCATGTACTGCATAGTTCCGCTCTCACTCATAGTGATAGCTCTTCTTGCGTACACCTTTGTTTAGATGGATGACGTTGTTGTAGTTGCAAGTATTCGAGACTTGCATGTATCGCTATTTTCGAGATGATGACAAGATACCACTGTGTTGGATGATGATTATGATGAGACTATTTGTATGTACATGCTATGATTACATTTGTGGTATCGCGGGCATTTGTATGTGTATCATGATGACATTTCTATGTGCTAAAGATTCTTCTATAAAGCCTGTTCAAATACAAATCAAATATGCCAAAAAAAACAAAAAACTACTTAAATTAGCTGTAGCGAGTGTATAAAAGTTAGCAGCAGCGCCGCGATAGCAGTAGCGCATCCAGGCAAAGCGCGCTAGAGCTACTAGCAGTAGCGAGCTTCCGCTAAAAGCGCTGCTGCTACACTTGTGTAACAGTAGCGCCAGTGAGCACGCGTTACTGCTATGTGTTAGCTGTAGCGCCTTATTAGTAGCGCCTATCACCGCGCTACTGATACATCTAAAACCCGCGCTGCTGCTAGCCTTTTCCCTAGTAGTGCATGCTCCCGAAGGTCTCATTCCGTTTGGATTCAGTTTGATATTCCTTTTCTTCGAAATACTGACATAGGCAAAAAAAAACAGCAATATGGGCTGGGCCTCCGGTTAGTAGGTTAGTCCCAAAAATGATATAAATGTGTAAAATAAAGCCCATAAACGTCCAAAAGGGGTAATATAATAGCATGGAGCAATCAAAAAATTATAGATACGTTGGAGACGTATCAAGGGCCACCAATGCTTGAAAGAGGTTCCGACCATGGAGGCCGATTAGGGTGGCAGGCAATGAGGAGCCCGGTTGAGCGGGCTGGAGGAGTACGGCGATGTCATCCGCGAGCTTCTTGATGATGGCGAACTTGTTGGTGGTGGCAACGATCATCTGGTCCAACTGAGAGTCGTAACTAGCGTCGACGGCGGCCATTGCTACGTCTTGAGCTTACGTTGGTTTTCCTTGAAGAGGAAAGGGTGATGCAGCAATAGTAGTGTAAGTATTTCCCTCAGTTTTTGAGAACCAAGGTATCAATCCAGTAGGAGGCTCCTCAAAAGTCCCACGCACCTACACAAACAAACAAAGAGCTCGCAACCAACGCAATAATGGGGTTGTCAATCCCTTAATGGACACTTGCGAAAGTGAGATCTGATAGAGATAGTATGATAAGATAAATATATTTTTGGTATTTTATAATATAGATGCAAAAAGTAAATATGCAAATAAAAGTAGATCGAAAGCTTATATGATAAAAGATAGACCCGGGGGCCATAGGTTTCACTAGTGGCTTCTCTCGAGATAGCATAAGTATTACGGTGGGTGAACAAATTAATGTCGAGCAATTGATAGAAAAGTGAATAATTATGAGATTATCTAGGCATGATCATGTATATAGGCATCATGTCCGCGACAAGTAGACCAACTCCTGCCTGCATCTACTACTATTACTCCACACATCGACCGCTATCCAACATGCATCTAGAGTATTAAGTTCATAAGAATGGAGTAACGCATTAAGAAAGATGACATGATCTAGAGGGATAAACTCAAGCAATATGATATAAACCCCATCTTTTTACCCTCGATGGCAACAATACAATACGTGCCTTGCAACCCTTTCTGTCACTGGGTAAGGACACCGCAAGATTGAACCCAAAGCTAAGCACTTCTCCATGGCAAGAAAGATCAATCTAGTAGGCCAAACCAAACTGATAATTCAAAGAGACTTGCAAAGATAACTCAATCATACATAAAGGAATTCAGAGAAGATTCAAATACTTCTCATAGATAAACTTGATCATAAACCCACAATTCATCGGATCTCGACAAACACACCACAAAAAGAGTTTACATCGAATAGATCTCCACAAGAGAGGGGGAGAACATTGTATTGAGATCCAAAAAGAGAGAAGAGTCCATCTAGCTAATAAATATGGACCCGAAGGTCTGTGGTAAACTACTCACAACTCATTGGAGTGGCTATGGTGTTTATGTAGAAGCCCTTCGTGGTCGACCCCCCCTCGGGCGGAGTGCCGACGAAGGCTCCAAGATGGGATCTCGCTGATACAAAAGGTTACGGCGGTGGAAATTGTGTTTCGTTGGCTCCCTGGATGTTTTCGGGGTACGTAGGTATATATAGGAGGAAGAAGTACGTCGGTGGCCACCTGAGGGGCCCAAGAGACAGGGGGCGCGACCTCCTATCTCCAGGCCGCCTCGTTTGCTGCTTGACTTGCACTCCAAGTTCTCCTGATCACGTTCGTTCCAAAAATCACGCTCCCGAAGGTTTCATTCCGTTTGGACTCCGCTCGATATTCCTTTTCTTCGAAATACTGAAATAGGCAAAAAATAGCAATACGGGCTGGGCCTCCGGTTAGTAGGTTAGTCCCAAAAATGATATAAATGTGTAAAATAAAGCCCATAAACATCGAAAAGGGGTAATATAATAGCATGGAACAACCAAAAATTATAGATACGTTGGATACGTATCAAGCATCCCCAAGCTTAATTCATGCTCGTCCTCGAGTAGGTAAATGATATAAACAAATTTTTTGATGTGGAATGCTACCTAGCATAATTCTCAATGTATTTTTCTTTATTGTGGCATGAATGTTCAGATCCAAATGATCCATAATAAAAGTTCATATTGATAAAAGAAATAGTAACACTTCAAGCATACTAATCAAAGCAATCATGTCTTCTCAAAATAACATGGCTAAAGAAAGTTCATCCCTACAAAATCATATAGTTAGGCTATGCTTCATTTTCGTCACACAAAGATGTTCCCAAATTCTACACCCCCGATGACAAGCCAAGCAATTGTTTCGTACTTAAATAATCTCAAACTTTTTCAACATTCACGCAATACATGAGCGTGAGCCATCGATATAGCACTATGGGTGGAATAGAATATGATGATGGGGATTGTGTGGAGAAGACAGAAACGGAGAAAGTCTCACATTGACGAGGATAATCAATGGGCTATGGAGATGCCCATCAATTGATGTCAACATGAGGAGTAGGGATTGGCATGCAAGGGATGCGCTAGAGCTATAAATGAATGCTCAACAAAAGAAAACTAGTGGGTGTGCATCCAACTTGCTTGCTCACGAAGACCTAGGGCATTTGAGGAAGCCCATCGTAGGAATATACAAGCCAAGCTTTATAATGAAAAATTCCCACTAGTATACGAAAGTGACAACATATGAGACTCTCTATATGAAAAACATGGTGCTACTTTGAAGCACAATATATGAGACTCACTACATGAAGAACAAGGTGCTACTTTGAAGCCCAAGTGTGGAAAAGAAGATAGTAACATTGCCCCTTTTATTTTTTTATTTTTTTCTTTTTTTCTTCTTTTTTTCTTTTTCTTTTTTTTCTTTGTCCTTTTTTACTTTTAGCCTTTCCTTTTTTTCTTTTTGGGCAATGCTCTAATAATGATGATCACCACACTTTTATTGATTACAACATAATGAATTACAACTCGAAACTAGAACAAGATATGACTCTATATGAATGCCTCCGGTGGTGTACCGGGATGGTGCAATGAATCAAGAGTTACATGTATGAAAAATTATGCATGGTGCTTTGCCACAAATACGATGTCAACTACATGATCATGCAATGGAAATATGACAAAAGTAAAGTATGTCATGATGATGATGAATGGAACGGTGGAAAGTTGCATGGCAAATATCTTGGAATGGCTATGGAAATGTCATAATAGGTAGGCATGGTGGAAAGGAGGTTTATGTGTGATAGAGCGTATCCTATCACGGGGTTTGGATGCACCGGCGAAGTTTGCACCAACTCTCAAGGTGGGAAAGGGCAATGCATGGTACCGAAGAGGCTAGCAATGGTGGAAAGGTAAAAGTGCGTATAATCCATGGACTCAACATTAGTCAAAAGAACTCATATACTTATTGCAAAAATTTAGAAGTCATCAGAAATCAAGCACTACGCGCATGCTCCTAGAGGGATAGATTGGTAGGAAAAGACCATCGCTCGTCCCCGACCGCCACTCATAAGGATGCACAAGCCAGGTACACTTCATGTTTCAAATTTGTTACACAACTTTAACCATACGTGCATGCTACGGGACTTGCTAACTTCAACACAAGAATTCTTTAAATTCATAATCACCCAACTAGCTTGACTTTAATATCACTACCCCCATATCTCAAAACAATTATCAAGTATCAAATTGATCATAGCATCCAATTCACTTCCTATGATTGTTTTTATTATACCCAACTTGGATGCCTACCATTCTAGGACCAATTTTATAACCATAGAAATACCATGCTCTTCTAACAGACTCTCAAAATAATATAAGTGAAGCATGAGAGACTAGCAATTTCATAAAAATTAAGCCACCGCTGTGCTCTAAAAGATATAAGTGAGGCACTAGAGCAAAAACTATCAAGCTCAAAAGATATAAGTGAAGCACATAGCATATTCTAGAAAATTCTAATCAAGTGGGCATCTCCCAAAAGGTGTGTACAGCAAGGATTATTGTGGTAAACTAAAAAGCAAAGACTAATATAATAGATCTAAGTAGTGCCATAATAACAATATAGATCTTGAAAACTCATCTCATATTCTCTATGTTAGGCAGCAAGTTTTCTTTGAGGCAAGCAAAAGTAATCAAAAGGGCTAAATTTAGCGGGACAAAAGTCCCCAAGATCAATCTCAGGAGGAACGGGTTCCTCCTTTGGCCCTTCATAATGCACAACTAATTCATCACTAAAAGCATTCTTTTGGCAAAATCTCAAGAGAGTATCCTAGCTCATTATTTCGAAGAGCGAAATCATTATCAAGTTCAAAAATTCTATCAACCAAGACATTGGTAGGAACCTTTTTTATAAGGTTTTCATTGAAAGCGACATAGTCCGAAGATTGAAAACGCCTTATTTCCTCTTGATGAAAGAGGACCGCTTCTATGGGAGGACGACCGGCGTCCACCGTATAGTGTGCAAAGATTTCTTTGGCCTCTCTTATTATAAATCTAAACTCATGAGCCAAAAAGATAGTAATAGCGCTTTCAACAGAAGAATGCTCAATATTGGAAAATTCTTTGTATGCAAGGATGCATATGCATAAATTGTCTTTCAAGTTCAACTACAAGCATAGCGATAGCATCCGCAAGACTACTAGTTCTATGAAGAATAGAACCACCCATGGAAGGTAAAGCACCGGCACAAGTAAAGAAATCTTGAATAACACCTTTTCCAATAATGTTACCACTACCGATTCAAAACTTTTTAGTATGCAAGATAGGGAGTTCTTCAGCCGGAGCCTCAGAATTTTCCATGTTATCATTATTGTCCATATCGATGATAATCTCCCCAATTTCAGGCATAACAGCAAACAAAAGCAAGGAGGAAGAAAGCAAGCGAAAGAGAGGAGGAGATTGGGAAAGAGAGGGTGAATAAAACGGCAAGGGTGAAGTGGGGGAGAGGAAAACGAGAGGCAAATGGAAAATAATGTAAATGCAAGGGAGATGAGTTTGTGATGGGTACTTGCTATGTCTTGACTTGAGCGAAGACCTCCCCGGCAACGGCGCCACAAATCCTTCTTGCTACATCTTGAGCTTGCGTTTGTTTTCCTTGAAGAGGAAACCACTACAAAAAAAGACACATCCCTGACATTTTGGGCCGAATGAATTTTTTTCCTGTCATACATATGACACTTCTATGACGATAATTGTGACAAAACCCGGTATCATCATAGATGTGGTGGGTTCCTACTTCTATGACACAAAATCATGAAAGAAAATGGGCTTTTCGTCCTGGGCGGGCCGGAGACGCAGCTGCATGACATTCTTTGGGCCATCCATGACGGAAAAAACCGTGGTAGAAGTGAGGGGGAGGAAAATTTCGGGGAGTTGCCGGTTACGGTGGGAGGTCGGGGGCCGAGCGATGTGTGTTTCTCTCATACACGTGCGAGGCATTGGCTCTAACTAAACCCGAGCGAGGCGTTGGGCTCTAACTGAACCCGAGCGATTGCACTGCAGGCTACGCGTTACTGAACCCGAGCGATAGATCGATGGCTGTTAACTGAACCCGATGGAGCGATTCCTTCGCTACTGCTGCTAACTGAAGCCGATCGATTGGATGAACAGTGAGCGTTGCGGGGGGGGGGGGGGGGTTGGATGAACAGTGAGCGGTGGCATTGCCTCTGGATGAACAGGACCCTGTGGTGTGGAGGGCTGGATGAACAGTAGACGGTGGAGGGGTGGCCGTGGAGGGGTGGTTGAACAGGACCCCGTGGTGTGGAGGGCTGGATGAACAGTAGACGGTGGAGGGGTGCCCGTGGAGGGGTGGTTGAACAGTAGCCGGTGGAGTAGCGCGCGGTGGAGGCTGGATAAATAGGAGCCCGTGGAGGCTGGAGGAGGTCGACGGTAGCCCGTGAAGGCTGGAGGAGGTCGACGGTGGAGATGAACAGTATCCCGTGGAGTACCGTTATGCGGTATGCCACACCCCCCCCCCGTTTCGACCGTAGCGCTCCAACACAAGTCCGTTTCGTCCGTTTTGCGGTACGCCACACCCCTCTTGATCAACAGGACCCCCGCTTCGACCGTAGGAGGTCCGTTTCGTCCATTTTGCGGTACGCCACACCCCTCCCGATCAACAGGACCCCCGTTTCGACTGTAGGAGGTCCGTTTCGTGCATTTTGTGGTACGCCACACCCCTCCCGATCAACAGGACCCCCGTTTCGACCGTAGAAGGTCCGTTTCCTCCGTTTTGTGATACGCCACACCCCTCCCGATCAACCGGACCCCCATTTCGACCGTAGGAGGTCTGTTTCCTCCGTTTTGCGGTACGCCACACTCCTCCCGATCAACAGGACCCCGTTACGAACGCAGGAGGTCCGTTTCCTCTGTTGTGCGGTACGCCAGACCTCGTTTCCATCGCCTGTTCCGTCCAAGCCGGTTGGCTCCCACGTGTTCCGTTGCCTTCTGATGAACACGACGCATTCCGTTGCCTTCCCATGAACACGACGCATTCCGTTGCCTCCCCATGAACACGACGACGACTCTGTTACTCCGTTCCGACCCAGCCGTGTACGTATGCAAGAGTAGGCATTCGAGACCCCGCCCGTATGTACGTACGTGGCTGTATTTTCTTTCTTGCACCCTGGCCGCTATACGTACGTGTACATGCTACGTGCGTGCCTCTACTACGATACGTATGCGCCTCTACTATGACACATGCGCGCCTCTACATAGACCAGTATATATGTACGTACACGTTCGTGACCAGAATGACAACGCTACATACGCTTTGACTAGGTGGGTCCTGACTGTTAGGCAGTTCCTTGCGTGCGAAAATGTAGCTGGTGGGTCCCAGCAGTCAGAGGGGCGAATCATTTTTTTTGCCCGGACGCACTTCCTTTGCGTGCGAAGATGTAGCTGGTGGGTCCCAGCAGTCAGGGGGGAGAATCGTTTTTTTGCTCGGACGCACTACCTTGCGTGCGAAGATGTAGCTGGTGGGTCCCAGTAGTCAGGGGGGCGAATCGTTTTTTCCGAACGCACTTCTTTTTGTGCGAAGATGTAGCTGGTGGGTCCCAGAAGTCAGGGGGAAACTTTTTTTCGGGAAATACGGTGGCCCGTACGGTGGGTCCCTGCTGTTAGGTGGAGGAATCATTGTTTTCCGCGTAATAAGGAGGCACTTCCTTGCTGCGGCCATGGACCCAGCTGTCAGCCTCTCCACGTACAATCCACGTCCGATGGAAGTCGTTCCTTGACCATGTTGACCACGTCGTGCCGAGAGCACCACGACGGTGGACGATGGCGAGGCCTAGGAAGGGGACGACTCGGAGCCGGGGAAGACGTAGCAGTGGATGCCCACGCGAAGTGGAGTACAAGGGTTCACTGGTTCGGTTGCGGTGTGAGGCTGCTGTCGCCGCAGAATAACAAGGGGTGTGGGTGAGTGGAGGGATGGCCTGGCCAGCGGTGGGAGTAGTAGGGGGCGGTGAGGCCTCCGCGGCATCACCGCCGGCCACGGGAGGCAGGAGCACGCGGCACGACCGGCGCTGGTTTGGGCGGCTGGAGCAAGAAGACCAGAGGTTGAAGAAGCACTACAACCGTTGGATGGACATCGTACGGTAACAGGAGCTAGAATCGTTCATATTGACTAAGTTGACAAAGCCCTCCGTCCTCGTCAACTTGGTAGGCCCACAAGTCAGCCTCCCAGTATGCTGGGTTCCAGCTAGCAGGGGGGGTATTCATTTTGTTGTGCATAATAAGGAGGCACTTCCTTGCATGCGAAGATAGCTGGTGGTTCGGCAGTCGGTGGAGAAGAACAGGAGGTGTGGAGGGGTGGAGGGATGGCCTGGCCAACGGTGGAGTAGCGCTTCATAGCGAAGCGTGCTAAGCAGAGCTCCTAGCAGCAAGAGGCGGGAGGTGGTCCCGGCGGCGATGGAGGAAGAAGATGAGAGATTGAAGATGGATGCCGGTCGTTGGATGTAAATCCAACGGCTAACATGTCAGAATCATTTGTTGACTAAATTGACAACGACTTGCATTGGCTTTGACCTATTGGCCCACATTTAAGCCTCCAAAAATGTGGCACGTATTCAACCCATTTTTTCAGAATTTACAATCTTTTTTTGCGCGGTAGAATTTACAGTCAATTTGATCTTTTTTTTGAATTACAGCCACTAGCTGGGCTGGGTGAACAATTAATGTAGCGTCCATGCGGCCCATTTATTTTATTTCCTAAAAAATTACAGGCCATTTGCACTTTATCTAGATACACGATTTTGCTGGGCCGATTCTAATTATAATGTTGGGTTGGGCCAGCAATGTTATCAAAAAATAAAAAAGGGCTGAGCATTTCGTCCTTAAATCGCTTTTGTACACAATCACTAGGATTTTCGTGCCAAGACAATCCAGGATTTTATTTGTTAAGAAATTATTTTTATAAGTTAATAAGATGTGGGATATTGTTTTCTTACATATGTAAGTATCTGTTAAATATATGATGACAATAAAAATAATATATAATAACATATAAAATAATTTAAATATATATAATATAGTTAGAAGGGAAACATAAGTTGTACCTGGCGTTCCTATTCTTATATAGAAAAATAGAACAGACCTCTGCGTTTTCTTCAAAAAAATACATAAATTGGGCTGCCAAAAATAAAACCTTGGATGGGAGGTCCATAGGCCGGTCGATACATGACGGCCCTAAGAAAATACAAACAGGCCCTCCCATCCGAGGTCGTGGGCTGCGCATGTTAAAAATGAAAGCCTAGACGGGGCAGCCCAAAACCACGTCCAACACTTGCCAAAACTTTGTCCCTCGTTTTCTCTGTGTTTCGCACACTCGACATTGTATGGGCATTTTGACTGTGCATCATATGAAGATGTGCTATGCATGAATGTTGATCAGCATGATGTTAACTGGCTGGTAGTTCCATTTTCGACCATGAATAAAACTTCCAACATGATGTTAACCCTGTTTGAAAAGGCCGAGTTAATATAAATGCTCTGCCTCTGAAAGTTGCAGTTTCTTATCTGAAACTGAACTTGCAGTTTCTTATCTGAAAATGAAACTTGTAGTTTCTTCTCGTCTGCACTTTTATACTCCTATGCAACTACTTTTTTTGAAGTGCTAAAAATAGATCTCTAGAATTCATAAAATTCTTCATATGCTCAATACTGCAAATCTGAAATTCAAAAGACATTCATATCTAAAAGTATTCTCAAAATACACAACACAAAACAAAATTCACAACCTGCAAATACTGACAACCCTAAGCTCCTCCTGACAATACACAACCTGCCCGACTATTGGGCTGGGGGGGGGGGGGCAGCCCCCTCCTATTCCTCGGCGGCAGACAGCGGCCCGTGAGACGATGTGAATACCGAGGGAGACGATGGCGGGGAAGCATCATCGGGCCAACTGCTTTTCTCCTCTTGTAGTTGGGTTCGGTCGATGAAGACTCCACCGGCTCGCTCTGGCAGGACACCCTCACAAACGGCACCCTGTAGATGCTCGATCCTTCAATCTCTGGTGGATGCTCCATCTGGGATCGATACTCCCACCACCGCTCCCTCACGATCGGATTCGGTGAATCCGTTTGCTCCATGGCCCAGAGGAGCAGCTCTATGTACTCCGACGCGACTCCCTCCGGGAGTATCGCCGCCTTTTCGCTCTGTTGCGGATATTTGGCCATGGATGTCACCGTCGCCGCTAGTTGGTCCTTGTTGTCAAACCAAGACTATATCTCCAACATCCTAGCTAGCTTCACAGGGTCGCCGTCTGCGATCCTCACGTATCGGTTGTACTCCTCCATCGATCTACTTGTCCATAGCACCTTCACTCGCCGGCGGTGGTTTTTGAATGGAAGAGGAGAGGAGCAGCGCTGGTTTTGGATTAGAATGGGAGAGGAGCGACGCTGGTTTTTGACTGGAACAGGAGAGGACGAGCGGTGGTTTTGAAATGGAAGAGGAGAGGAGCGGCACTGGATTTAGATTGGAACAGGAGAGGAGCGGCGGTGGTTTAAGAGGAGAATTGCGGAAGAGCAGCGCTGGTCTTGGAATTATTTTTTTGTTGTTTGCGTATTTTGGGTCAAAGTTTGACCACGTACTGTATGTGACAAGCAAAATGTGAATGCATGTCACCAAAAATTGTATCGTTTGGTTCATATCTGAATGTACTTTCAAATTATATTATTTTTGCAACATATAACATATATTTTATGTGTGAAATTCATGGTCAATTGTGACCCAGAATAAAAGGGAGACTAGTTAATGTGGGGTTGCTTTCTTAATTGAAGGGTAAATTGATTTTGATTTTGATCCAGTCACAGCGCGCTGGCCCTCTCGCCCAATCCTAAATCGCTGCTGCACGCTCCTCTACCTCTTCTCCATTGCAAAACCACCTCCTCTCCTCTCCATCATCTCCATTCCAAAACCACCGTCTCGCCTCTCCTGCTTCTGATCTTCTCCATTGCAAAACCACCTCCTCTCCTCTCCATCATCTCCATTCCCAAACCACCTCCTCTCCTCTCGATCATCTCCATTGCAAAACCACCGTCTCGCCTCGCCCTCTTCTGATCTTCTCTCCATTGCAAAATCACCTCCTCTCCTCTCCATCATCTCATTCCAAAACCACCTCCTCTCCTCTCCCTCTTCTCTATTGCAAGACCACCGTCTCACCTCCCATCTTCCAAAGCTAGCACCGGACCACTCAGAACGACATCTATGGAGAGGATGCATCAGTGAATCAGGCAGATCACCGGTGGGGACCAGGCAAAGTTAGCCAGGTTGAAGGAGATCCTTAGTTGGTTTGACAATGAGTGGGAGATTTCAAGGACGGTGCGGGCCATGTGGCAATGTATGCGAAAGAGCGAGATGGCGGCGATGAGGGCGGCGATGTACACGTACTCCTCGGTGGTAGTCACGCCGCAGTCCTCCAAGTTCATCGAGTATCTCCTATGGGAAATGGAGCAGACAGATTCACCCGAGGCGACAGTCAGGCGGAGGTGGTGGGCGTATAGGTCGAAGGTCGAGCACCCAGAGGATAACGAATCGATCGAGTATGCTGTGACGTTCGTGAGGGTGCAGAGCTAGCCGGAGCCACAAGAGTATTCGTTCTCCCACCACAAGAGGAGGCCGGATGGCGCGACGTCACTTCCCCGCTGTTCTCCATGGTTCCCTCGACACTCGCCTCGTTTCAACGGCAGCGGTAGGGTTTAAGGTAAGCTTCACACTAACCTAATCTTCCACCTGCTCATGCTTACAATCAGTGTGACAGCTAATGAAAATCATGCTTACAATCAGTCTCCGAGTACTACGCCAATCACCCTAAAATAGCTCTGGACCTTTGGGTCAAAGTTGTGACACAGTGTACAAATAAAGAAAAATAGATAGGTGCTTCTTTCACAAAAGAGTACTCCCTAGAAAACTGCCAATATAAGTTACTAGTATTTGGTTAGAGGATTTGCTGCCGAGAAAGATCCGTCCACAGAGAGCGCCACACATCCCACTGGTTGTGATGGATGCCAATGCGTGGTGTCGGTAATTTTTACTTGGCACACCTCGCACTCTGCATGTATGCCGGTTCCATACGTACATTTGTGCAGCTCCACCAAAATGCAGCTGAATAACCTTGTTTGCACAGATAATGAAAAAGCGTGATTACATTATAGTGGCACTAGTTGATGAAACACACAAAATAAATAGAAGAAAATATTGCGATAGTATCATAGTATGCCATGCCGCGAGGGTGAGATGGGCCCTGCACGCCTCATACGGTACGCCTCATACTGGACATCGTCCCAAGTCTCCTAGATACACCTTGTGCCAGTGATGAACATCACTGTAGAGCAGTAGCACGAGGAGGCGCCTTGAGACATTCAAATCTCTATTTTTGTACATATCAACTAAAATTAAGCACCCTAGTTTGCAGAAACGCTTAAAACATTAACAATGGGACTAGTTGATGAAACATACTTTAACAAAGAGATGCACTTTCTTTATCTACATTGGAAATGAAATGATAGAGATGACACTCGCTCTATTTTAACTGTATTATTACTTCATTTTATCAGTGACACTAGGGTCGAGCAGGTAGCAAACGAGGTGTACCATGCGTCGCAAGGATGGAGGCCGGGGGTGCTTAGACCGGGATGCTGAAGCTGGCTCTTTCAGTAACCAACATGGATGATTCAATTCATGGGACCTTTTGGTGCAGTTCACCTAAAATGAAGCAATGTCCCGTGAGCTAGCAACTTCTTCTTCAATATTTTTTTAAGAAAAGGGCTCCAGCCCCGGTTCCATTTCCATCAGAAAACGAAACCCACAGAGCTTCTTCTTCATTAGTTGCAATAAAATTGAGCAACATCAAGGTTGGTTGTGAAGCTCCTGGAATGCTCAACTACAATTTTGATATCATTTGTGCAGTTTAACTAAGATCGAGCGTGAAATGTATATCTCTGTTTGCACCAAAAAGGTGGAAAGGAGGGTGACTAACAAGTGATGAAACATGCATCAAATGAAAAGAAGCATGTTCCTTATCTGAATGGCAATCCTACAAGGACAATAGCAATTTCTAAAGCAGTGGCATTGCTAGATATTAGTGTGGGCATTAGTGTTAACTATGACACCTGTTAAATATGACATTACTTTGGGCACGGGAGAGTAGGCGGACCAGGACAGTTGCATTTCTAACGAAAGGAACCAACTTATCTTAATGGGAAATTTTAGCAGGACATGTAAAGAAGTGCCATTGATTCATATTACTAGAGGCATTACATTGAAAACAACATTGGTTTAACGTGTCCTCACTTTTAATAGTGCGACTGCTACATTTTACCAGTGGCATTACATAAGAGTGGCTTGGGGCAACAAACATCAGAACATGATATCTTTGTTGGTCCCATTTTTGTTCGGTATAGCCACCTTATACTGTGTGAGGCTAGCAAATCTAGTGTTGGACTTACTCTGTTGACTTATCCCCCAGTCCCCACTTTCTTTCCTTTTTCAACCAATAGATCGGGTTTATATTGAGTTTGTACTGCGTTTCCCTTTATTTCCCTATTGAGTTATAGCCAGTCTCTGCTACTTTTCACCCCCATTATTTCCTCTTTCGACCAAGTCCTAGATTCAAGTAACAAATCCTCCCCCACCACCCACCCCCTTTCTCCCTTGTTTGTACCAAGTAGTACTAGATTCGAGTGCATGAACTAGTTTTACCTCTTAAACATAAAAAATTAGGTGGTTTTCGAGCAGCCGATCGATCCTATCTACGAGGGGGCCTGACAAATAGTAAAAGTTACAAATGCAGCGACGTCAGGAGCTCAGGAAGTAGAGCAAGGCCGGTTTCGATGGAAGTTATACCTGATGGTCGCCGGGATGTCGGCTAGGTGGGCGGCGGGAGGCCGGATCTGCCCACACTACGACAGCGAGGAAGAAGGGGTCGGAGGCCCTCCCTCACCAGCGGTGCTTGGGAGAGAACGGCAAGGTAGGCTGACCGGGACGCTCCCAGCAGTGGGTAAGAGCCGTCGCCGAGGACGACCGCGTGAACGTCGCACCTTCTCACCTTCCCCGGCGGAGAGGATCTGGCTGGATCTGTGATCAGCGGTGAGCAGAGAGAGAGAGAGAGAGAGAGAGTGGCCACCGCTGTCGTTTTTAGATCTGGAGAGGCCGAGACAGTGTGAAGAGAGCAACACTAGCAAGCAAGCGCGGAGGCTCCTGCCTATATAGTGGAGTAGTACTTAGTTTTCTTTTGTCTACCGGAGCCGGCTTGACCTCGTCAATGACTGTCGAGAAGTCTTCATGCACATGGCCCGAAGGCGCAGTTGTCATCATTTTGATCTGAAGCGCTGGATTATAACATATAACACGAAAAAATGCCACATGACAAGAAACATAACCTCACTGCCCAAAGGAGACAACATGAATCCCGACGGACAAACTAGATGACGAACAAAGCTCAAATTAAAGATAAACTCGTAGAAAAGGGCTCCGTCGATAGATGTCCTAATTAACATAGCCGGCTTGACCTAGATGGCAGCCGATTAGTCACTGTTCATGCATGTGCCCCCAATGACTAGCCCAACTCAGTTGTTGCTGTTTAATCCTCGCAGTGATCCGAAGCACATGACACCTAAATTTGCGAGATGACAAGAAACCTTTTTTTAGATTTCTCACCACAACTATAGCCATGTCCAACACAACCTGCACGATATGTAGACGATAGCCAATCCAGGCGTGTCTGCTGGAGTCTGGTCACATGCATGGACAAATTGATCTTCCATGTCTTGCAGGGATCGTCCAGGCACCAACATAGTACAACACTTCTCTAGTACTATCACTCGTCTCCCTCTTCTACTAAGTCACCCAACTTGCGGGGCCAGGGAGTGTGCCTATGGTCGGTTCTCAATTGCCGTCCCACATGTGTGTGCAAACGCAATATGACGCGCGTTCCATCCGGAGAGCAGCGTGCCAGACCGACCGACCGTCTGGGGTGCGACGCGAATGCGACGGGCGTGCTGTATACTCCGTACATGTGTACCGCCGTTTTCTAGACGCTTTGCTCCATGGAGCGGGCGCAATCCATGGATACAAAATTAGTACGTATACTGTATACTATTTAAAAGTCGATGGCGGGGCTTTTCCTGCCTGTTAGGCGGCGAGACAGTTCTGCCTAGTCAGATCGACAGAGACGCGAGAAGACGAGGGAGTAGGCTGCTGCAAACATAGGGTTGTGTGATTTGACAGCGAGTTACTGCTGGACAAGTGGGGCCCCGTGATTTGACTTCCCATTATCATACTAACTACGACGCTACGACCGGCGTGAGTCTCCCGATTCCTGACCACCTCCATACAGGTGCCTCTCCCAATGCTCCACCATGTAGTAGTAGAGGCTAGCTCTTGCATGAGAGCCCACACTACTAGGAAAAGGGCTATAGATGGAAATGACACTAATGGCGCACCAGACTTGTGGTGCGCCATTAGTATATACTAATGGCGCACCACCTTCTGATGCGCCATTAGTGTTGAAACTACTAATGGCGCACCCTGCCCACGGTGCGCCATTAGTACCAAATTTTTTTTTGAACTAGTGCGCCTGTCCAAACATACTAATGGCGCATCCACTGGTGGTGCGCCATTACTAGTTGTAACTAGTAATGGCGCACCAGCCAGAAGGTGCGCCACTAATGTTATTTTTTTATTATTGTTTTTATTCCTTTTTTTTGCAAAAGTACTAATGGCGCACCACCAGGGGGTGCGCCATTAGTAACCTGGATTACTAATGGCGCATTTGTTGCTGGTGCGCCATAGTAAGTGGGCAGCAACAAGATATTTTGGACAGCCTCTCCTCCCACACTCACTTTCTCCCCACTTCATTCTCTCCACCGCCTCCTCCTTGTCTCGGGTGCCTCCTCTTTTTCACCTCATTTCCACCATAGGTTCATTCAAATTAAGTGGTTAAGTTACCTTATTTTGCTAGGTAAGTAAGGGGGGAAGCTATATTTATGTTGTTCTCCCTACAACAATGTGCACATGCACTTTTTATGGCCTAGCTAGATCTATGTATGTTCGTGGTGTTGCATATGTTTATGGTGTTGCATATGTGTTTGTGTTTGGAGGTGTACCGGTATTTGAAATGTGATAGTTGCCAATATTTTGCCGGAATGTTGATTCATTTCCGATTCGGCGAGAATTTTGGCATTAAGCATTCTTTTCGGACCTATTTTTAGGGAAAGTCATGCCAATTTTTTTCTTGGTTCTAAAATATCGTTTTGCTCTACCCCGCAGGCGACCATGGCCCGCACGATGACCGAAGGCATCGTGAATAGGTTTTTGAGGTCCGCGAAGGCCGAGATGGTTCAAAAGAACGAGACGGAGATAAGATGTCCGTGTCGAAGATGCAAGCTGAATAGCCTTATTGCGGACCCGGATTCTGGGCAGGTGCGGGACCACCTGCTCTTGCGTGGTTTCATGGATGGCTATCGGTGGCAAGGTAATGAAGATGACTACGAAGTCGTCCATGGGGGCCGGGCAAGAAATGAGGAAGGGCAGCAAGACAACCACCGCGGCTCGGGGGGGGGGGGGCGAGAAGACGAAGAATCCCCAGGAGATGATCATGACGGTGATGCTGTACACAGTCATCTTGTAGAAGATGCAGGACATGATGATGATGCCGTCGGAGCAGACGACGCTGGACCATCGATGGGCTGGGTGCAGGACCCTCATATTCAAGAGCTGCTTCTCAAGCAGACGGATAACGCAAGAGCTGCCGCCCGAGAGAAAGCCAAGATGGATCAACTTGAGTTAGACGCGGTTACTCCATTGTATGAAGGATGCAGGCCCGAGGATACCCGCCTGAAAGTAACGCTCATGGCTCTGGAGATGAAGGTAAAACACAAAATGACCGACGCATGCTTCGACGAGAACATGTCATTCTGGCACGAACGTCTTCCCAAGGGGAACAAGTGCCCGACCAGTTTGGAGGAGGCGAAGAAAATCGTGTGTCCTCTGGATTTACCGCACGTGAAATACCATGTGTGCATGAACAATTGTCATCATTTATCGGGACGAGCACGCGGAGTCTACCATATGTCCGGTGTGCGGTGTCACTCGATACAAGAAGAGGAAGAAAGCTCCTCGAAAAGTGGTGTGGTACTTTCCGATCACTCCTCGTCTGCAGCGGTATTTCGCGGACCCTAAGGTAGCAAAGCTCCTACGTTGGCACGCAGATAGGGAGGAGAAGAAGCGAGAAGATGACGCAAATGATCCGGAGATAGATAAAAAAGACAAGATGCTGAGTCACCCTAAGGATGCGAGCCAGTGGCAAGCGTTGAACTTCGAATACCCAGAATTTGGGAACGATCCAAGGAACATCATGCTGGGCGCGAGCACCGATGGAGTCAATCCGTTTGGCAGCCAGAGAAGCACACATAGCACCTGGCCTGTTTTCGTGTGGATGTACAACCTTCCCCCCTGGTTGTGCATGAAGAGGAAGTACATTCACATGAGTATGCTAATTGAAGGGCCGAAACAACCAGGGAACGACATCAATCTGTATCTGGGGCTGCTGAAAGAGGAGACTGACACGCTGTGGGAAACGCCAGCCAATACGTGGGACGCCGCAGAGAAAGAATATTTCCCTATGAGAGCCGCACTGCTCACGACGGTGCACGACTATCTCGGTTACGGATATCTTGCGGGGCAGGTAGTCCACAGATTTTCTGGATGCGTAAGGTGCATGGATGACACAACGTATCGCCAGCTAGATAGAGATCCCGGGTCTTCGAAAACCGTGTTCATGGGACATCGAAGGTGGCTTCGCGACGATGACCCGTGGAGGAAACGCAAGGATCTGTTCGATGGTGAAACCGAACCCCAAAAACGCCCGTGTACGAGGAGCAGCGAGGAAATAGACAAGCTGTTGAAAAATTGGAAAGACTGCCCACTGCCGGGAAAGAAGCAAAAGGTGCCAGAGCCGCTGCTGAAGGTATGGAAAACGAGGTCTGTTTTCTGGGACTTGCCGTACTGGAAGATCCACCGTGTGCCTCACAGCCTTGATGTCATGCATATCACGAAGAACGTGTGCGAGAGTCTGCTTGGTACCCTGCTCAACATGCCAAAGAGGACCAAAGATGGGCCGAAAGCAAGGGCAGACTTGAAATCAATGGGCATCAGGCAGGAGCTTCATGCTATATATGATGATGATGATGATGATGATGATGATGATGGTGATGATGAGGCGAAGCAGGACACAGAAATTCGTCGCAAAGGCAAAAAGGCCAAGAAGACCGGAAATGACTACCCTCCCGCGTGCTTCACTCTAAGTCAGGAGGAGATCGAGCAGTTTTTCAACTGCCTCCTAGGAGTAAAACTTCCTTACGGTTACGCGGGGAAGATAAGCAGATACCTAGACCCAGCGAAGCAGAAGTTCAGCGGGATGAAGTCTCACGACTGTCACGTGCTGATGACGCAGATACTTCCAGTTGCAATCCGTGGGATCATGGATGCGCACGTCCGTGAAATGCTATTTGGCTTATGCAACTTCTTCGATGTCATCTCTTGGAAGTCGATTGGCGTGAGGCAACTCAGAAGGCTACAGGAAGAGATCGTGGTGATACTATGCGAGCTTGAGATGTACTTCCCGCCCGCATTCTTCGATGTTATGGTGCATCTGCTGGTCCATATAGTGGAGGATATCATCCAACTCGGGCCGACGTTCCTGCACAGCATCCTGACCGAGGGAATTTGCGCAACCTCCTCTTCACGAAGCTGCACGAACGATACAAGTTCCCCGCTGAATTTGAAAACACAAGCCTCAAAGGGAATAAAGTGAACAATGCTGCCCTCACGAAGATGAGCAAGGCCCTGTCTACTTGGAAAAGGAATGTGAAGAGAATGATCGAGAAAGGTGAGAGTTATCAGAAGATCAAGGAGAAAAATCCTTCGATCACCGAAGATGACTACAACGACTTCAAGATCAATTGCGCGAGCACCGCAAGCTCCCAATCAAGTGAGTGGGGGAAACAAATGCGGGAGCTGAACATAGGGGAACACACACTCGGTCCCGGCGGTTACAGAGTGGCGGAGCCTATATGGGACAAGGAGGACGCGGACCGTGCTGAGCAAGGCCTACCGCCCCGCTTCGAGAAATACAGCGGTAACAAGCAGACTAGGAACTATGTCAGGGCCCGGTACAAGGAGGAGCCGATAACAAAGGAGCTTACCACGGATCCGAAGACCAGGGCGCTTGAGCTTGTTCTGGTAAGGAATACACCCCCGCGTAATTAGCTCCATATGGTTGCATTCTAATTAATGAAGCCAAATTTCTAAATGGTTCACATTCCTTCCGCAGGCGACAGAAAGCAGTAGCACGGAGTCGACTAAGAGCAACCCTTGGGACACCACTCTAAATAGGGGGTTGAATGTAATGAAGAACAAGGATAAGCTCAGTAAGCCGATGTCAGCTGGTCGTGTGGCCGGCAAAGGCTTGTCGACAAAATGGGGGTCATACTATACCGCTGGTGTGCGGAAGGAGAAAAAGACCAGCTCGGAAAGCCAGGCGCGAGAGGTTCAAGAACTCAAGGCACAGGTGGCGCGGATTCCGGAGATTGTCCAAGAGCAAGTGGAACAACGACTCGGAGCGACGATCACCGCCCTTGTGCCTACCTTGATCTCGGGGTTGAGTGCGTGGATTGCGGGCGGCCAACAGGGGCCGCCCCCGATTCCTAGCTTCACGGCCAGCAACTCGCATAATGCGATGGCTGGGCCATTGGTGCCTCCGGAGGAGGCGTCATTGGTGTCTCCGACGCCGGCACGGGAGCTTAATGCACCCGGGTGTACGCCGGCCGGCACCTCTTCAGCAAGCGGCCCGTCCGTCAACTGCACGCCCGCCGTTGGCGGTGCCTCGACATTAGCCGAGCTCGACGCCATCATCACGGTAACTAATTAAGCCTCTCTCGGCCGAGGACTTCATCTCCTTGCCTTTGACTGGGCATCCCTGACGCCCTACATGTTTTCGCAGGGCGCCGCCGACGTTCCGTGCACTCTCCTCCACTTCGTGAACAACGAGTTGGTCGATGTCGCCAAGGGCAAAATCGTTCAACCGGGCAACCCCTTGTTCCACGGTACCCAGATGCCACCCAACTTGTTTAGGGTTCAACTGGTTCGGGTGCTGCCAGGCTGCGACGACTTGTTACCTCCGATTCGACCCGTCGGGGCCGACGATGAAGACGTGATGACCCTCAGCGCCTGCCTGAGCTGGCCCCTGCTTTGGCCGAAGAGCCAGATTCGTTTGGGGGCGGGGGACACCACCCCAAAGACAACACCGCCAGTCGTGCCGGCGCCAAGTCGGCCCCATGGCAAGACCGCCGTAACGGTGCCGGACATCCCTATGCCACTGGATCCAAACATGCATATGGCACAGGATCAGAACGACGACGACGACGACGATGATACATTTGGCAACGTCGATCAGTACTTTGCCGAGCATGGGTACGATGGGGCCTCCTTCTCAAGAACCAAACCCAACAAAAGACGTGTGCGATCTAGCTCGTACCGCGGAGAAGCCAAGTTGCAACAGGCGCCGTCTGGCGTTCAGCTCTCAGGAGACGCCACCAGCTGCTGACTTCACCGAGCCTCAGATAGGCGAGGTGCGAAATATTATCAGCCCCAACACACTCAAGAAGGCGGTCTGTGAGCAGAACTCGGTCCCATTACAGGAGAAGAAGAAGGCACGCAAAAGAAAGACTAAGAAGGGTGCGAGCCAGCCGGCACCGAGTACGATCCGTGCTCAGGACGGGCCACCTTCACTACAGGATATCTCGAGGAGGGTGCATGTGGCGGGTAGGGCGATGCTACCGACAAATATGCTCAATGCTGCAACCGGTGCTATGCGGAGTCTGCATGACAGTGTTCTTGCTTTGGAGAAGCGGCGTCTCAGAGAGAAGGATGTGGCATACCCGGTTTTCGCGGCCAAGGTGCCAGAGGGCAAGGGCTTTGTGGATAACTCCATCAGGCGTACGATCGTCCTGCGTTTTGATGACATCCACACTATGTTGAACCTTCATCCGCTGCACTACACCTTCGTTCGGCTATTTTCGCTGAGTATGGAGATGCGGATCATTCGCGACAAGACCCCGGACATCGTGATAGTCGACCCCTTCTACATGCGTGCCAAGATCTTGGGCAGCGCTGGGGACCGGCAAGTCGCAAGTTCTTACCTCGAAGGCGTCATTCTGGCAAACCAAGATAAGTATAACTTCCTCGTGCCTTACTTTCCCGAGTAAGTCCTCCCCTCAACCGGCCCGTAACATATGAATTCTTACATTTTGATCGTTTTTCTTTTAATATTCCGTGTTTTTTGCAGTGACACACGTTGCACGCTCATCCTCCTAAGCCCAAAATATTCCATGGCCACGTATTTTGACCTGGACCGTCAGTCGAACGTAGACTACACAAATGTCAAGAAGGTTCTTGATGATGTTCTCCCCGGCTACGCCCAATCTGGAGGCACCTTCACCAGGCCTATTCGTAAGTACGGCAAGCACGTGTTCTCCCACAATACGACGTTCTGCTGCGTCAAGCAGCCGCCTGGCGGTCAGAAGGGTGCCTACTATGCCATCCATCACATGCGGGCGATCATACGGGACCATCATCAACTTCTGCTACCGAGTAAACTCAAAGATTGGGCCGCGAGCGTGTCGGCAATCCAGGACGCGAACCTCCGACAAGAATTCTTTCGCATCCAGTCGGAGTTTTGCGGAAATTATCCATCAAGATGTCCTTCGTACCTCGGGGCAGTTCTACCTCAGAAATCAACCGTCCAACAGTGACATCGACACAATGCTACAAATGCAGGCTGACAACGACCGTTATTTCATGACTCCCACGATAGACGGCGGCTTCATCCACGCTCCGGTCCCTTGAGTCGAGTCGAAAGCAGTGATGCTGTGTCTAGTTCTGAAACATCGATTGGCTCATGATGTAATTAAACTTTAATGAACTTGTAGTATGTCTCTTTGGTTTCGAGAGTCGTTCAACTTAGATGTAATCGATGCTATTAATGTCTTGCTTTTCTCTTCCGATCGTTCTGTTGCATAATTATATATTGCTTATGTATTGTCTGTGAATTGGTACTAACGTTTCGTTTGGCTAGTGCATAGCGATGCCGACGTATGTCGTGTACAAGGGTAAGGTTCCCGTAGTCTACGATGACTGGGAGGAGTGTCGGAGACAGGTTCACCGATTCAGTGGTAACAGTTACAAAGGGTACACCACTAGGGCCGAGGCTGAATCTAGATACGCCCGCTATCTAGCGGGAGAGGGGAGGGAGCGTTGGAGGAACCGGATGAAGATGAGTTTCATCGTGATGATGCTCATCGTGATGACCGCAGCTCTCTTCTATGTGATGGTAGTTTAGATGATCGATATCGACTTGTAATGTGAAGACAAACTCGCTACTCGCGGTCTCGAGACTTGTAATATAATGTTCTATCTTTGTTCGGTCTTTTCAATTCGGAGACTAATATGATGAATTGTATTCGGAGACTAATATGATGAATTGTATTCAAAGACTAATCTTCTATTGTATTCGATGAATCTGTTGTTGATGTGTGCTGTCTATATTTTGTCAAATTATACATTTTGTAACCTGTGCAAAAAACAGAAAATAAAAAAATAAAAAAAAACTAATATTCATACTAATGGCACATCACATGATACTGCGCCATTAGTATGACAAAGGATACTAATGGCGCATCACTGGTAAGTGCGCCATTAATATGCCATGGTTACTAATGGCGCATCCAGTGGTGGTGCGCCATTAGCGTGCCAAAGCACCTGGATATACATGGCCCCTGGGAGGCATACTAATGGCGCACCCTGGCCTATACTAATGGCGCACCCGCGGTGCGCCATTAGTATACCAGATACTAATGGCGCACCAGGTGGTGCGCCATTAGTAAAAATTACTAATGGCGTGCTGTTAATGGCGCACCACAGATGCGCCATTAATAGCCATATTAGGTGCGCCATTAGTAGGGGTTTTTCTAGTAGTGCCACTTCTCCACTTTTTCCTTGCCTCTCTTTCCTCCACATATGCAAAAATGCCATGTAAAGCGCACTATTGTACTTACTTGCTCCTACAGGTGCTTAAGCTTGCCACATAGGCATAAAGTCTGATGTGGCAAGTTAATCAAGAAGAGAGAGACTAGTTTGGTGACCCAAGGAAGAAATGGTGCTAAGCGCGTGTACCTAGGTGAAAAGACAATTTTGAGTCTATAGCTAATTAAATGAAGCAAACATAGCAACACCATTTCATTGGAAGAGGTCACTCGTTGGCAAATGCAATAAATACTAGTACTCCCTGTGTCCCATAATATAAGAACAATTTTGGCACTACACTAGTGTCAAAAGCGTTCTTATATTATGGGACGGAGGGAGTACGAAGAAAGAGATAGAGAGGAGTAAAAAAAATACACTTATAGCCAACCTTATAGCCAACCTTATTGTAGTATAGAGGAGTATGTATGACATGCCAACATCAGATAGCCTAACACACCATGTTAAATCTCCAAGGGCGTGACCGAGCGAGCGACGCGACGGTCGTGGTAGGCGCGACCATGACACGGGCTGCTGGCAGCCCTTGGATCTGAGATCAAACGGTCGCATGCTAAGTTGCTGAAAATTTGCAGAATAACCCTCCAGGATAGGATATTCACCCATAGGTCTAGAATCACGCCATGCAACCGTTCGATCTCCGATCCAAGGGCTCTCGGAAGCCCGTATCATGGGAGAACGGAAAGCCACTACCCTGCCATTCGCACGCTGGCAGTTCGCTCCTGCTCGTCCCCGCACGTCCTTTAATACTATGACGGTTCGCTCCTAGTCATCCCGTCCATTCACATTACGACAGTTCCACTAATCCTAACCCTCCTCCCAAATACATGGCGTCCCAAATCTCCCCGATCGGCGGTGAGTACAAGGTTAGAACCATCACCAGCGATGAGTTCGACATCATCTACACCCGATCTTCCGCGACGGTGAAAGGATGCCTTTCTCGCTTTAGACGCATGTTTGAAAACTCCAATGATGAGTGGGTCGCTGGGCTAGATGTTGAGTACACCACAATCGTGGGACGAGAGAAGGATCTAAAGGACAAAGAGAGGAAGAAGCCCGCCGTGATCCAGGTTTGCATGCATGAGTTATGCTTGGTCTACCACATATGCCATGCCGACGTTGAGTGCCAGGATTTTAAGGACTTCCTTGAGAGCAACCTAGTCAAATTCGTTACTGTAGACTTTGGTAACAACAAAGAAGTCCTGCGTCGGATAGGCCTCATTGTAGGCAACACCTTCGACCTCCAAAAGAATCGGCTGGTGTCCTCTCGTCAGCCTTCAGTGCTGACCCTGGTAGGAGCCATGGTTCATCCTTCATACGGTAAACTGGAGAAACCTCCATACACGTTTCATCGTCATGCATGGCAGCGGAATGTACTAGATATAGAACACATCCAGTATGCTGCAATGGATGGCTACCTTTGTTTCAGTATCTACAAGGGTTGGATGAAGAGCAACAGCCAAGTTGGTGGTTCAAGCAAAGAAGTATCGGCTAAGAGGAAGAGGGACAAGGACAAAGTCGAGGACGTGGATGAGGACTCCGAGTAAGGTGGCAGTGTCGTTGCTCATGGTGGTTCTAATGCAGTGTCTACCGGAATAGTTGCAAAGTTTAATTTCAGGTGTGCTTAATTTAATTTGAGGGGTGTGTTGTGATGAGCCCCCAGCAGAACTATGTTATGTTTCTTCTTGTTACTTTAACTCTTCAGTACGTACATACTAGTATTTCTTACATTTCATCTTTTAGTTGGTATAGTACTACCACTCGTTTATTCACATTATATATGTACAATATATATGGCCAACATCATATAGCTAGCAGTTTAGTTGTCAAAGAATTTCAGGGTGCTTAGTTTTGTCAAAGAATTCCAGGGTGCTTAGTTTTATTTGAGGGGTGGGTTGTGCTGGACACCATTATTGTGACTAGCCTTTTTAATAGTACTATATGCATAATTTGGTGATGAGCGCTCTCTATATGTACCACCTTTTTTTTAATTTCAAGTTTTGCTCCATGGCACAATCCATAGATACTACTGCTGTACAAAAGTATACATTTTTTAAAAGGCTAGAGGGCGGGGCAGTCTAGCTTGGTCGGTTTCACGAGAGGCGAGGGCCTTTGTGATTTGATGGATCATTACTTCTCGAAGGAGGGG
The DNA here is from genome assembly GCF_018294505.1 of Triticum aestivum. Classification (NCBI taxonomy): domain Eukaryota; kingdom Viridiplantae; phylum Streptophyta; class Magnoliopsida; order Poales; family Poaceae; genus Triticum; species Triticum aestivum. Next base: position 731,131,856 of record NC_057803.1, on the reverse strand, counting down.
CCTTGTGATTTGACTGCTCGTATAAATGCGCCGACGACCTGATCGAGGAGGAGCAAAGAACCGTGCGGTATACTCAAGTTTTCCAATGGAGTAGTACTGCGATGGAGGAGCACGAAACACGGCAGCCCAGTGCCATATGGCGATAAAAATGATCTAATTTGCCAGTCATCTCATTGTTAGCATTGTTCTATTCATTCCCTCAAAAAACAAAAACCATTGTTCTATTCATGCCTCGCAGAGAATGTGACACGTGCGGCAAAACACCCGAAGCAAAGTCGCGAAGTCGTAACTGCTTCTTCATCGCATCCACGACCTCCATCTCCTTGCGCGTCTCCTCCACCATCTTCTTCATTCTGTCCATGACGCGGGATTTCTCGACGCGAGCCTTCATCATCTGTTCCACGGCCGCATTACGTACCTTGACAGCAGCTGGGTGCTCGATGCGGAGCTTCTCCAACTCCTCCTTCTGTTCCATGACGAGGGCCTGCAGCATCTTCATCGAGGAACTACTATTCTCATGCAGCTTCTTCCAGCTGGCGTTCTTCTCCTTCAACAGGTCGATCTCGTGGCAGAGCTTCGCCTTGTCCTCCTGAAGTCGCAGGATTTTCCCATTTGCCTTCTTCTCTGAGGCAATGCTCTTCTTCAGCAGCATCACCAAGCTGGCGGTCAACTCCCCCTGCTGATTGAGCTCAGCGGGCATGTCATCGAGGCTCTCCTTAAGCAACTCCGTCAAGCCTTGGATGAACTCCTTTTGCTTATTGAGGTGCTTATTGAGCTGATCGGGCATGCCATTGAGGGATAACGACGACAGCTCCGCCGACTCGGCATGTTCGCCTCCGCGGCTAGGGCGCTCCTAGGAGCCATCGCCTACCCGTGACAGATCTTTCAAGGTCTCTGCGTGGCGGCGAGCCCTCTTTTTTTCCACAGCCTTGGTTTCCGCTCCCTTGTTACGAGTAGTTCTCGACCTAGATCTCTGCTCACCGGCCATGGCAACGACGGATGAAGACGAAGCACTTATGAGGAGGAAAGGTAGAGTAATTTTCGGTTAGGTAGTTCCCCTTTTTATAACCTAAGTACTAGCACTAGTAGTACTAATACCTGCATAGTGGGAACACGTTCAGGTTTGGTACGTACTAGTAGGTGTGAGAAGGCTTTCGAATGTGATGAGAACAAGGTAAAGATTAATTGATGGTTCTTGTTTCGAGGCCCGAAACGGCTCCCGATGAGTTTAGCGGAACATAAATTTCAAGTACTACACTGCTCAAATGCGTAAATATTATGTTACGGTCAAAAATTGGCACAAAATACGAAGGAGACCAATGGAAGTACTACTAGCAACCCACGATTTAAGTACTCGCATGCGCGCAGTGGAGTAATAATGTCTTTCTTCCGCCCTCACGTCCACTCAATTTGCATGCGCTGTATTAACTGACCATCAATGAAGTGAACGACTTTACACGTGTCAAATTATCACATGGGGTGGATCTTGGTAGAAAATTGTGTCCGCCCGTGTACCCGTGTGTGCGTGCGAGGGAATGAGTGCATGCGTGCTGTGCGTGCACATCTTCGCTTCATGCATGTACCGCCAGTATGGCTTAGGGAGGACGAGGACATTCTTCTGGAACCAGCAGCACGTTACTGTGATCAATCCACGCAAGGAGGTCGCGACAACGCCTCCACATGTGCCATGTGGCTTCATGAACTGTAAGAGAGACACTGTGTAGCGTGCCATTGGTATTCTAATTTACGTGTTTTGCACACACTCGAAGTACTAGTAATGTACACGTGCATTGCACGCATCAGATTTTGCAACCAAATTATGAATAAATACCACACTATAGCATGTAAGCTCTGAGTCATATATGCGTGATGTAGCCCTTCGTTTAATTCTTATAGTACATCTCATTCAAAATCAAATTAGTTTTTATAAAAAAGCTAAGAACGCGTGAATAGGAAAAACATGGGATTATAGTGGAATGTCGTCTTGAATCCTACATGATTGTATGAGTGTTTGATTGTGCATAGAAAAAATGCAGAATTCTTTCAAAGAGGTTTGAGTGGATGGGATGTTTCCTATGAAATCTAGTGCAAATGAATCATATGGAAAAATTCCTATGGTTTACAATCCTACGAATCAAACAACCAAGATAGGAAAAATTCCTAATGATTAGAATCCTCCAAAATTCCTTTGAGAATCCTTTGAATCAAAGAAGCACTTAATCTATTTTACGATTCATGGAATTGTGCGTTGTAAAGCATAAAGTAAAACAAATAATGGCAATTCAACTAGAAAAAAAGTTTGGGCAGTTATGATTCGGAAGATTCTAGAACAAAAGAGAACCACTATTGTTTTGAGGTTTGTGCATTATGCTTAAGTTCAACCATGGAGTCTGCTAGATTGTACATGTGGCAAAATCCGGTGGGGTGCTAGAAGATGGTGCGATGGGCCAAGTGGAGGGAGACTATGAAGGAATGCACAAGTGCGAGATCGATATTTAGAGAGAGGGGGTGAACACGTGCGTTGTTGCACGCAGTGGCGGAGCCATGAAAAATAAATGAGCTAGGGGGCCAAGCATTGCTAATCCTTTACGAGGAGGGTGAATTCATGAAATTAAACCTTTTTAGCAGCAATTGTCTAATGATCACATTCATATTAGCCTCGATATATAGTGATGTTAGGGGGGGGGCAGGGCCCTTACTGCCCCCTGTCTTCGCCATTGTGCACGCGTCTGAGAGATGAAGCAGAAGGCATGGATGATGAGAGGGGGACTTTGGATATATAATTAATGTGGGTGTATTAGCTATTTATGTTAATCATATATATAGAGGTATAGATTGATCAATGTGGACGTGGGAAAGAGGGTGAGACCTCACTGGATATATCGATTGATCGGTTTTGTGTGGAAAACTATGAAAGACCTAGCTATATACACACATACATAGAGGAACATCGATCGTTGCGCATGCACGCGTGAGAGATAAAGAATGCCCGGTATGATGGAGAGGGGGATGTGTGTGGGTGTGTGCCTTCATGGGAGACCGACCTGAAGAAAAAGATTGCATGCGTGTGATAGATAATGCCGACTGGTAGTGTGTGTGCATGCATGCACAAGAGAAAGTTAGTGGTAAAATTATAAAGAGAAGACTACTGTGTGGGTGTAAAAGAATAGGTGAGGTCATAATCAATGTAAAGTTGAATTCAAATATTTGAATAAGAGATCCTGATGTTTGAAACCCATGCATGCATGAATATAACGGAGATCTGTGCAGTGTGGTTTGGAAACGAGCATGTTGTAATGTATACACATTGAACAAGGTCAGACTGATTTGAATTTGAGATACCGATGGCAGACATCATTTGCCCATGTCGCATACGTGCATGGACACACTATTCTAATTTGAGATGATTGGCGGCTTTCGCATCACATATCTATATCTATACCTATCCGCCCATCATCTACATCATGCATATATGACTCAAAGCTTGCATGCTATAATGTGGTATTTATTCATAATTTGGTTGCAAATCTCATGCGTGCAATGCACGTGTACCTTACTCTAGTCCAAATGGTGTTTGTGTGTGTGTTGTGCGTGTTGAGGTGCAAATTGTCTTTTTTTGGGTACATGTTAAGCATGTTCTTCCGAAATTTCAAGCCGCGCCTTGTTATGCCAAAAATTGAAGCTAGCGTCTCTGTCTATCGTGCTGCGAAACTCCCACCTCTTCAACCCACGCCTTGTTAGCCCGAAATATTTAAGATATATCTTTGTCTCATTGTGCTCCGACAACTCCCTCCATCTCAACCCGCGCCTTGCTATTCCGAAATTACAATGCACGCGAAAACTCCCACCTCCTGTGAAATCCCGACACGTGAAATGCCCGTGGTACCCCTGAATCAAAAGAACCGCCTCAAATCGGTGGGGGGTACTTTCGTAACTTACCCCACATTTCAGACAAGCGCGTCTCTAAGCCATGGTTCCCCACTGCCATCTCATCCGGCCACCCATTCATACACCGAGGCCGCGAAAACCCACGATGAAACCCCACACCCTGCTCCGTCCGCCACCCAGCCGGAGCCTCTTCCCCGACGACGTCGTCCACAGCAACACCTCGACGTCCCTCATCCACCGTACCGGATGAGGATCCGTCATTGATCTCATCGTCCCGCCGGTTCGGCCACCCCGTCCTCCACCTCCAAGGAGATGCCCCGACGTTCCCCTATTCTTTCGCGCCACCTCCATTCCCACACTGTCGTCTTCACCCGCACCACCGGAAGAGCATCATCGTGCATCATCATCACCGTTTCCTCAGATGAAGCTGCGGCCTAATCGGCGCCACCAAAGAGGTTGTACACTAATCGCCGCATTTTCTTCTTGATTCAATCTCACGGTGCTGCCGGCACTCGTTCCCGAGCCGACACGGCGCGGCTCCATCCACGGCGGCGTCGCCGGCCACTTCCTCCACGGTGTCGCTCCCTCGGCGGTGACGTCCACATCAGTAGGAGCTGGTGCTGCTTTAGCTCTCGCTCACGCTGCTACTCTGCTCTTGCTCTCGGTGCCCTGCCTGGTCTGCTCTTGCTATTGCTCTTGGTTGCGTTGCTGCTCTCGCTCTTGCTCTTGCTTGCGATGCTGCTCCGATTTGGCTACACTTCAGTCAACTGAATCGACTTTTGGGTCAGTCGATTTTCAAGGGGTGGGCTCGACGGGGTGAAGGAAGAACCAGCCGTAGTGGGGAGGCGGGCTTGCCGGAGAGGTACCCCACTATCTATCTTAGGGTTCAGGATGGGGGCGGTGGTCGCCGGCGGTGGCAGGGCATTGGCGGGGCGGTGGCATGGGGATCGCCGGAGAAAAAGCTCGGCACAGGGGGGGGGGGGCTAGAGGGATGGCTGGGGCGGCGGTGGACCGGCGGTGGGGAGTGCTTTCAGGGCGGGCGGGGCGGCGCACCGCCGGCCGCGGGCGGCGGCGGGCTGCTGTTTGGCCGGTGGTGGCTAGCGGCTCAGGGGGGTGGAGGTTGAAGATGAACCGCAGGCCCTTGATTTTGTATCCAACGGCTGCAAAATCGACTGACTAGAGATGAAAAAGTCAGTCGACCGACGTGTAGCCTCACCTTGCTAGCACGTTTAGTTTCGACAACAAAATTCAGTTTCAACAACAAAATTCAGTTTCGACAGTTAGCTTCAGTTCGACAGTTAAGTTCAGTTTCGACAGTTAAGTTCAGAGATGAGCGGCTGATGTATTTTACATCTAGCACTTTGTGGTTATGTATTTTACTTCATGTATTGGAGATGCTATTAGAATTCCACTCAGGTTAACATTGTTCGTTGTCTCTCTTGTCCTGCTTCAGCCTCGGCGTTGTACAACTCACCGGAGCTGCTCCAACAACGAAATCCTCCATCACAGCGGAACAGTACCTCGGGCTCCATCTCCAGACGCCTAAGATCTTCTTCCCCTCCTCCAACAGCAAAGTCAGCCGGAGCATCCTCACCGGCCAACCCAATCATGCTGAGATCGACATGGCTTCGCGAAAGAGGTTGTACACTTGTTGCATCTATTTTTTACTCTACACGTTATATATATTGTCCACTGAGCACTCGTAGTAATGGGAAATACAATTATTTCATCCTACTATATGACAAGCAGTGAGGTACCAGGCAACTTAGCTATCCGTGATGGACTCTCTTGAATGCCATCATTATTTATCTCTGCGCGTTTGAGCTGTGCATTTGTCGATGGTCCTGGGAGTTGAGCTAGTATGGCAGTGGCCTGGGTCCAAAGTAATAGAAGTAGCACAAAAACATTTTTTTAGTGTAGGATTTTCCTTGCTCAAGCCTGCCTGGGTCCAAAGCTAGTGCTTGAAAGGAAAAGTGAATGAAAAACATAGGAATTGGAAAGTTTCCTATGGTACTACTTTTCATGAATTTGGTGCAAAGGAATGGAGCAAAGGAAAACTATAGGATTTGTTCCTTTAGTGTCTCCTTGAAAGAAAAACCGTAGGAATTCTAATTTACACTTCTCCTCCTTTTCATATTCCTATTCATCAAGCACAAGACTAAGAGATAGTAGCATAATAGCATTATAACCATACATTTTCTTGTGGTTTGACTTAATCTCACCATGCTTTTTTGCATCCTGCGATCTTCCAATTGTTGTGAATCAAACACCCAGATTGGCAGAAATCCTGTGTTTTTAAATTCTCTGTTTTGCACGTTCATTCCTATCCTATTCCTGTCTATTTCCTATCCCTGCATTGTTAGAATCCTCAAATTCAAACAAGCCCTTACTCAATTACTTCTGTTATAGATATGTGTCAAAGAAAACCTTGTGTGGTTTGTCCTGCTCCTGCGGCACTATGTTCCACCCCAGCTCAGCTGCTCCAACGATGGAAGGGTTCACCACAGCAGGGATCCGCCCTCCAGACTGTCTTTCACCACCTCAGATCTTCTTCCCCGCCGCCGGGAGCCACGACAACTGCATTACCATCATCAACTGAGCAGATGACCTTGAGGACTACACGGGTCCGCAAGAGAGGTTGCACTCTTCCGTGTCTGCTTACGTTATGCGTCGCTTAATATGATGACATGCTACATTATCGTCGTGTTCACCTATTAGACTCCGAGTCAGGTCCAAACTAATGCTGAAACTTGAGTTTTTAAATAGTTGTGGGGTACATATTGGGGCAGCAATCAGTACTATCTGTCTATTATCTGGTTAATCTCCGGTGTCTACTATGAGTTTCATGTTAGGTGCAAACAAATATTAAAGGAGCCATTATGTGTATTTTTAACTAAAGCTATTATCTGCCTACTATCATTGGTTTTGGGTCTATCCACAGTTTGCTACCATCACTCTGGATTTGTGCATGCACTCCTTACATAATCTCACTATGTTTTATTCCTATGCATGCCAGTTACTGTACACAATGGAACTGATCATGTAGAGCAAAAGAGACGAGCCTTGCGTGGCAATAAAATTTCATGCAGACGTCGTTCCATGGTGGGCGCAAAGGCAGCCCCCTCCACCCATTTTGGATCATAATCAAGAGGAAGATAACTGTTCTGAGGGGGATTCAGAAGCAGAAGACCACTCATATTTACCCCATGAGGTCTTCGCTCTAACTTGGCATGCTGATGTTGGTAATATCATGCATATGGTGCCTTGCATTGCTTGCTGTATACATTAAAGATGTCATCTGCTTAGTTTAGACATGCTTTGTGTCAATGCCATCTGTTTAGTTTCTTTATCGTATATGTGAATCATGCAATGCCATCTTGTCTATCCAGGCATCATATATGTGAATTTTGCAATGCCACCCTGGTTAGCCAGTCATCTTATATGTGAATTATATCATGCCATCATTTTTTTATTATGTGTTAAATTTGTCAACAATTTTAGTACATTCAATTACTCTTCCTGTGCATCAGCCATTCGGCACGGTCATGGAAAAATCTGGAGTGGAAACAAGGTCTTCAGAGAAGACAATGCTATCTGACGAAGCGCATGTCTTGCTGGTTACCGGTAGCTCCTCAGAGGAGGATTCAGAGACGGATGACCAGTCATATTTCCCCCCTGAGGTGCATGCACTAACTTGGCAGGGTTATGTTACTCATATCGTGCGTATGGTATCTTGCATTGCTATGTCATTTGCTTAGTTTAGACATGCTTTGTGTGAATGCCACCTGTTTAGTGTCTAATTACCATATATGTGAATTATGCAATGTTATCTTGTTGCAAGGCATTATGTATGTGAATTATGCAATGTTATCTTGTTGCAAGGCATTATGTATGTGAATTATGCAATGCCATGCTGTTTAGGCAAGCGTCATATATGTGAATTAAATCATGCCGTCCTTTTTTGTATTTCTCATTGCTTTTGTCGACAATGTTTGTATATTCAACTGCTCTTCCTGTGCATCAGCCATTTGAATTGGTGATGGAGAAATCTGGAGTGAAAACAAGGTCTTCAGAGCAGACAATGCTACCTACTGAAGCAGATATCTTGCTGGTTACAGATAGCTCTTCAGAGGAGGATTCACAGGCAGATGACCAACCCTATTATCCCCCTGAGGTGTATGCTCAAACTTGGCAGGGTTATATTACTCATATAATGCATATGTTGTATTGCAATGCTTAGTTTTTACATCATATACACAATATTGAATGCCATCTCTTTAGTTGACACATCATATATGCAATTGCCCTCTGCTCACTTCCTTAGTATATAAATCATATTTTTGAATTATGTCATGCCATGATGTTTACATAGACAGCATGTATCTGAATTATGGCATGCCAACCCATTTTCTAAAGACATAATATAGTTATATCATCTCATCCTGTTTACATAGTCATCATATTTTTAACTATGTCATTCTATCCATGAATTATATCATGCCATCATGTTTCCATCGATGGCATGTTTGTGATTTATGGCATGCCAACCACTTTAATAGACACATCGTATAGTTATATCATGTCATCCTGTTTACATAGTCTTCATATTTTGAAGTATGTCATTCTATCCTGTTTAGTTAGCCATCATAGATGTGAAATTGTGTCATGCTATCCTGTTTAATTAGCCATCATATATGTGAAATTATGTCCTGCTATTCTGTTTGCTTAGACAACATAAATGTGAATTATTTCATGCCCTATTTTCTTCCCTACTATCCATTGCACCTGTCTATCTTACAATGTCTGTACATTCAATTACTTTTCTTGTTTACAAGCCATTTCAATTGAAGGGAGTGATGGCAGTATTTGTGGGAGTAAAAACATGGTCTTGAGAAAAGATCGTGCTACCTGTCGCTGCAGATAGAACCACGGTTGTACTTGCCCAAGAATCAGCCCCACCACACATAACCCACACTCATGCAGATTGTACCACTACCCAGTTGGACAGAGAACCAGCTACACCCCTTCTAACCCCAACCCCAGCAGATAGACACCAGTTCCCGTTGACACAGCACTGTCTCCACCACAGAGCACCCAAACATGAGCAGTTAGTAAGGCAACTGCAGTGCCCAAATCACGAGGACTTAAGCGCTGGAGGACTTAAGCGCCAAACAAGAGAAAGTTAATAAGCTTGCTAAGCATCTTGCCAGCATTACGGGTACTCAGGATATTGTTTCTTGAACTCTTCTGAAGTGGTTTCAGTTCTGGACTTGTTTTGCTGCGGCGTTTATATGTTGCTGTGTTCCCTATATTTGCACTGGTGGTGAACTTTGATGCCTAGTGGATGTAATATGTGTAATAGCTGTGATAGCCTAGCATAAGTTGCTTGCTTATTTATTTCCTTGTTGTATTGTTTATTTGTTTGCTTGTAGTCAGTGCAGTTCTTTTTCCGCGGTTTGCTAGTGGCTGCAATAACCTATTTTTTAAAACTAGGCCACAATAACCATGGGCTAATATTTACTGTAGTGACACTGGGCCTCCTACGAGCCGTAGAAATAGTGGGCCTTCTACGGGCCATAGAAACAGTAGGCCTTCTACAGGCCATAGAAACATTGGGCCTTCTATGGGCCGTAGAAATAATGGGCCTTCTACGAGTCGTAGCATCAATGGGCATTATACGGGCCGTATGATCGATTGGCGAAACATGGGCCAATAACAGGCCGCATTATGGCCGTAAACAGGCTAGAGTTGGAATCGTCCATTCATGGGCCGACCATAACGGGCCATCGTTAATAGGCTGTATTTGATGACGCTATGAAAAAGACCCAATGTATTAACGGAACACAAACGGGCCGACTGTAACCACAGGCTGAATTTGCTCCACAAGCAGAAAATGACAGTAATAGGCCGTAACTAAACGAATGCTCGAAATGAGCCCAAGAATAATTGGGCTCTGAGAGGCCAAAAGATAACATGGGATGGAAACGGCCCAACTGAATAATGGGCCCTTAATGGGTATAAAGTGATACACTGTTCATTACGGGCCAATTTTACCATGGGTCGTTAATGGGTCTAATGTGATACACTGTTCATTGCGGGCCAGTTTCACCACGGGCCGTTAATAGGCCAAGATTTACATAGGGCCTCATATGAGCCGAAAGACGTCATGGGCCATACATGGGCCAGAAGTGAAAACGGGCTGGAATCATATTGGATGGCCCAGATGATGCTACTGGGCCTAATTCGGATAGGGCCTAACGGGCCTTGGGTTAGCGGGCTGTAAATGGGCTATATGCGAACAGACCGTTAACAGGCTTTCCATGGGCCGGCCCGTCACCTTTTGACCAAGTCAAACGGGCCGGCCTTTTCACAGGAATGGGCCTCTGTGGGGCCGTGCCACGTGTCGACGTATCATAGGCGCCTTCTGTACAATGAGTGGATGACATCTGTCCCAACAATGAGCCGACACGTGTTTCCTCCAGCCAATGATGATTTTACACGTGGAAAATCCCGATTCGTCGGGGCTGTTAACGGGGTATCGGATCCAAAACCCGACCCGATAGCTTAACAGCGTTCCATTACGGTGGATTCCATGTGTCAGTCACCCTTGACGAAAGCACTTCTGTGACGCGCGATTTATCGACATGGAAGTGGACACTTTCGTGATGATAATTTTGGTAATGTCATGGAACACTTCTACGACAGCACATGTATGACTATCTTGATTCTGTCATGGATGTACACGCATGACAAAAACGCGACCTACTGTGACAAACACGTATCATCAAGGAAGTGTATTTATTTTGTAGTGAAGGGTGATGCAGCAATAGTAGCGTAAGTATTTCCCTCAGTTTTTGAGAACCAAGGTATCAATCGAGTAGGAGGCTCCTCAAAAGTCCCAAGCACCTACACAAACAAACAAAGAACTCACAACCAACGCAATAAAGGGGTTGTCAATCCCTTCACGGCCACTTGCGAAAGTGAGATCTAATGGAGATAGTATGATAAGATAAATATATTTTTGGTATTTTATAATATAGATGCAAAAAGTAAAGATGCAAATAAAAGTAGATTGAAAGCTTATATGATAAAAGATAAACCCGGGGGCCATAGGTTTCACTAGTGGCTTCTCTCGAGATAGCATAAGTATTACGGTGTGTGAACAAATTACTGTCGAGCAATTGATAGAAAAGTGAATAATTATGAGATTATCTAGGCATGATCATGTATTTAGGCATCACGTCCGCGACAAGTAGACCGACTCCTGCCTGCATCTACTACTATTACTCCACACATCGACCGCTATCCATCATGCATCTAGAGTATTAAGTTCATAAGAACAGAGTAACGCATTAAGAAAGATGACACGAAGTAGAGGGATAAACTCAAGCAATATAATATAAACCCCATCTTTTTATCCTCGATGGCAACAATACAATACGTGCCTTGCAACCCTTTCTATCACTGGGTAAGGACACCGCAAGGTTGAACCCAAAGCTAAGCACTTCTCCCATGGCAAGAAAGATCAATCTAGTAGGCCAAACCAAACTGATAATTCGAAGAAACTTGCAAAGATAACTCAATCATACACAAAAGAATTCAGAGAAGATTCAAATATTTCTCATAGATAAACTTGATCATAAAATCACAATTCATCGGATCTTGACAAACACACCGCAAAAAGAGTTTACATCGAATAGATCTCCACAAGAGAGGGGGAGAACATTGTATTGAGATCCAAAAAGAGAGAAGAAGCCACCTAGCTAATAACTATGGACCCGAAGGTCTGTGGTAAACTACTCACAACTCATTGGAGGGGCTATGGTGTTGATGTAGAAGCCCTCCGTGGTCGATCCCCCCTCCGACGGAGCACCAACGAAGGCTCCAAGATGGGATCTCGCAGATACAGAAGGTTACAGCGGTGGAAATTGTGTTTCATTGGCTCCATAGATGTTTTCGGGGTACGTAGGTATATATAGGAGGAAGAAGTACATTGGTGGCCACTTGAGGGGCCCAGGAGACAGGGGGCGTGCCCAGGAGGGGTGGGCACGCCCTCCTATCTCCTGGCCGCCTCATTTGCTGCTTGACTTGCAATCCAAGTTCTCCGGATCACGTTCGTTCCAAAAATCACGCTCCCGAAGGTTTCATTCCGTTTGGACTCCGTTTGATATTCCTTTTCTTCGAAACACTGGAATAGGCAAAAAAACAGCAATACGGGTTGGGCCTCCGGTTAGTAGGTTAGTCCGAAAAATGATATACATGTGTAAAATAAAGCCCATAAACATCCAAAAGTGGTAATATAATAGCATGGAACAATAAAAAATTATAGATACGTTGGAGACGTATTAGCCATCCACCAACCGATCGCCAACACCGTCTGGAGACGATCCTCGGTGCCATGCCACAGGCCGGCGTCGTGGACTGTCTGGCACAGCCATTGGCTGCTCGCGCGCATTGCCGCCATGGGTCTGGAGTGAGCACTTTTGCACTTAGTGTATGTGCTTAGGCAAATGCTTAGGTGCGTACGATGTGGTAGATGCATTGGAATGGAGGGGCGCCTGTCGTTGTCAAAACCGGTGGATCTCAGGT